>NC_057745.1:11194057-11274254 GCF_004010195.1 Chiloscyllium plagiosum | reverse complement strand
GTCCTACCTTGTCCCTGCCTGCCCTGACTGTTTGACTCGCTTCTGTTCTCAACTGTATCAGTCTCAGATTGACCTCTTTTCTCACTATCTCCCTGGGTCCCACCCCTTACTAGTTTAAATCCTCCCAAGCAGCTCCAGCAAATTTCCCTGCCAGTATATTAGTCCCCTTCCAATTTAGGTGCAATCCGTCCTTCTTGTGCAGGTCACTTCTACCCCAAAAGCGATTCCAATGATCCAAAAATGCGAATCCTTCTCCCATACACCAGCTCCTCAGCCATGCATTCATCTGCTCTATCCTCCAATCCTACCCTCACTAGCTCGTAGCACTGGGAGTAATCCAGATATTACAACTCTTGAGGACCTCCTTTTTAAATTTCTGCCTAACTCTCTGTAATCTCCCTTCAGATTCTCAACCTTTTCCCTTACTATGTCAGTGTGGGCAATGACCTCTTGCTGGCCCCTCTCTCCCGTGAGAATATTCTGCACCCTCTCGGAGACATCCTTGATCCTGGCACCAGGGAAACAACACACCATTCTGCTTTTTTCTCTGCTGGCCACAGAAACATCTGTCTGTACCTCTGACTACAGAATCCCCTAACACAATTTATCTCTTGGAATCTGACGCATCCATCATTGCATTAGAGCCAGTCTCAATACCAGAAACTTGGCTGTTCATGCCACATTCCTCTGAGAATCCATCCCCCCCCCCACCTACATTTTCCAAAACAGCATACTTGTTTGAAATGGGTATAACAACAAAAGACTCCTGCACTAGCTGCCTACCTCTCTTACCTTTCCTGGAGTTAACCCATCTATGTGACTGTATCTGAGACTTGCCCCCCTTCCTATAACTGCCATCCATCACAAACTTTTGTTGTTGCAAATTCCTCATTGCCCACATCTGACAAGAAGCACATATCACTCTACTAAAGGCCATTTTTGCTCCTTCACAATCTACCGACCCAGAAATAACACCATCATATTCCTCTACAAACACTGCCCCAGGTTAAATTAATAGTTATAGCTTTTATTTTAAGTTTAATCAAGAGACATATCTCCAAAAAACATGTAATCAAGAAAGAACCCACTCTACTCACTACTGCAGACTTTCTGTAGATCACACTTAAGACAACAATACACTTATCTGCTTCTGTGCTGTGAACTTCAGCCAACAGTTCCTCCAAGATCAGTCGTGAATTTCACTGTTTGTTAATTTTCCCAGACGCACTGCGATGTCAGTGATACATGAATCCAAACAGCAAAGGCAGTGTCAGTTTCTCTCTCTCTTTCTCTCCTGCACTGACCTCACCAAGTGCTTCCTTTGTCTGTTCTTCTCCCTTTTAAAACTGCTGCTGTTTTGAGTTTTTTTTCCAAAGTTCCAAAACAATGCAACAGCAAGTGTCAGAACATGGCACAGTTGTGAAGTGGTAACCAGGGGTGGGGGGGGGGAAGCATTTGGAAAGTAGTGGGAAGGTTTAACTACTGCAAGAAATTGAATGGAATGTCAACTTTTACATTATTCTCTTCTGCCTTCCAAATTCAAGCATTGTCTCAAATATCCTTCCATTCCTCCTGATGTGTAGCTATACCTTTGAAGATCATGTCCTGTCTGCTGCTGACTTCTGGCAGAAATTTCAGCTCCTTTTAGTTAAGAAACCAAATCAATTTACTTTATTGCTAAGGAGGTTTCATCACATTTACTGTTTAATCAAGAGTCACATTCCTCTGCTTGCAACACAGCAGGGACCAGAGAACAGACTGACTCAAGACAGCCTTGCATGAATTGTTCTGCACTGAGTTACTAGTTCCCATTGATATATCCATGTTAATGTCTTGATACCAGTAAAGACAGTCCCATACTCGTTACAAGACAATATATGCAGAAGGAGGAGAGACTAGAATGGGCAGAATGAAGGAAAAGAAGAACAAAAGGGAGGTTTGAGTGCAAATGTTAGTCCAAAAATAAAGGTAACTGCCATCAACACGGAATTAATGAAATGGAGCACAAAATTAGCGAAGATTTAATTTACATTCACTAAATTCAGAAGAAATTCTTCAAAATTTACAATTGTTCAACTTAATTTAATCATTGATAAAAAGTCAAGATGTATCCCTGAAATATCCAAATTAAAATGACAGAGAAAGGACCAATTGCTTCATCGAGTCTATCCCATGCCCATTCTTGATGGTTCAATTTGACCAGACACATACCGTATCCATCTCACAGCCACGTTGTATCCTGGGTAAGACTAAAATTCAAGGTCCAACTCAGGGGAAAGTAAATAGCCTGGAAAATTTCTCCCTAACCTCCTTCGGCGGGCGATCACACAGATCATGTGTTATCTGCAAACTTTATTTCTGGGTGGTCCCATCTGTCCTCTAGTCATGAACCAGCCCCATTCACTCTTCAAGGCATATAGGGAGTCAACCAGCACCACGATGGCTGGCAATGCACTGGGGCAGCACGGTGGCTCACTGCTGCCTCACAGCATCAGGGACCCGGGTTCGATTCTTTCTTCGGGCAACTGTCTGCATGGAGTTTGCACAATCTCCTCTTGTCTGTGTGGATTCCTCAGGATTTTCACTGGTTTCCTCCCACAATCCAAAGATGTGCAGGTTAGGTGGATTGGCCAGGCTAAATTGCTCATAGTGTTCAGGGATGTGTTGCTTAGGTGCTTAGTCAGGTCCAAATATCGGATAATATGTCTGGGTGGGTGACTCTTTGGAGGGTCGGTGAGGACCTGTTGGGCCGAAGGGCCTGTTTTCACACTGTAGGGATTCAATGATTCTAAATCTCACAGCAGACAAGTGATGTACCTTTCAGGGACATGCTCATGATCACTGTATCAGAGCATGTGACCAAGTGGTATTAGGCTATCAGTCTCCATCTTACTGAGTTCCATCGTCTGTCCTCTTGCAGCATGAAACACTGAAGGAGGTGTACATTCAAATTGTTCACCTGAAGCCCAAACATACAAGTGCTTGTGCTTGTAGTTTGCATAACTACGTGCCAGGAGCTGTCATAAAAGTTCATTGAATTCTTCAGTACTCCATGACCCACATCTTGTCCTTATGTTTTAAAATGTATAGGGTGGTGTGTGTATGGAATAAGCTGCCAGATGAAGTGGTGGAGGCTGGTATAATTACAAAATTTCAGAAGCATCTGGATGAGTACACAAATAGGAAAGGTTTAGAGGGATATGGGCCAAATGCTAGAAAAGGGGGCTAGATTCATTTAGGATGTCTGGTTGGCATGAATGAGTTGGACCAAATAGTCTGTTTCCATGTTGTACATCGCTATGACTTTATATCTCTAAATAACACAAAGGATAACACAACAGATAAACCATGCTCTAGAAATTGTTTGATCTTTCTGGGCAGTGTTTTCAAAATCAGTGGTTTGGGGCAATTGTTTGCTATTAACCACAAAATCCAGCCTAATAGAAACTGATAACCACACAAAAAAAAATTTAAAATATGACAGTTACAAAATGCTGCAGAAATTTGTGACTTTTTTCTATTGAGCTCACTTGAGTGAGTCACTTAGGAAAGTACAAATAAACCTTCACTTTTAATGATGTTCAGGACATAAGTGCCACTGCAGACAAGCCGAACAAGTCAGGAATCAAAAACAGAATGAACATTTCTAAATCTCTGCTGGGAGCAGGAGGTTGAGTCATTAGGGGCTGACAAACTAAATCATCTTTCAAAGACTTGCCTGATCTGAGTGTGGGCAGTTGCTGTAGCCGTGGATTTTAGAAGTTGCAAACTTGTCAAGGTTCCACCTTTTAGTGCCCATCTCATCTTATTATCCAACACTTAAAAGGTGACTGTCACTTTAAAGGTTACATTTCATGATGCAAAGTTTTATCTTCAGAGTCCTTTTTCACGTAGAGCCATAAAGTGCTAAGGGAGAACAGGAGGTACCTGGAGTGATACACACATGGGTAACTGTCAGGGACCCTGATCAAAATATTCCACTTGTCGATAAATAGGGATGTAACATAAATGGAAAGTAAGAGACTGTTCTGGAGATTCAAGAATCAAACACTCTTTTGCTCAGTGTTAGCTGAATGCACATCTTCCCTGGTGGCTGTGTTCTACAGATGTTATACTTCTTAAGCTAAGTGGACATTCTACAGGTATTACCTTATCAGCCTCTATTAAAAAAAAAATGCTCCCATGTTCAAAACCCATTTTGATTTATGAAAAACCCAGTCTTTTGCTCAAGATTGGGTTTCACGCAGGTTAAGTAAGGAAAGAAGGCCAGTTTTGATTGTATGGTAGCAATGTTGAGATTAGGTTTTATCAGCCTGTAGCCTTATAGAAGGGAGGGAAGGGCTGAAAATGTATTGCTGGAAAAGCGCAGCAGGTCAGGCAGCATCCAAGGAACAGGAGAATCGACGTTTCGGGCATAAGCCCTTCTTCTTCTCCCTTCTTCAGGAGGGAGGGAAGGCCACAGCAGGTCAGGAGTGACATAGCTTTGAGATTCGAGAAAGAAAGTGAAAGTCACCATCGTCATTGGGGACCACATGGTGATTTCTCATTAGAGACGTGACTAATGGTGAGTTTAACCTGAGATCACTACACTACTGACAAGGGGCTAATTTGAGACGGCCTCAGCTGGTATGGGAATTCAGTCGTCACACTGCTGGCATCAAACCAGCCTTCCAATCAATGAACTAACCAAATGAAGAAATTAGAGGAAGAGAGAGCACAATGAACCTGAGATGCAGCAAGGAAGCAGGTGGGGCCAAGTTGCTTAGGAGGTGGTACAAACTGAAAGAGGAATTGCTGAAGAAACCCAGCAGTATCTGGGGAAAGACAAACAAAGTTAATGCGTCAAGTCCAGGACCCTTCTTCAGAAAGAACCTTTCATTTGTGGTATTTGGAGCTTAAGCAAAAGAAGGGAAACAACTTTACTTACCAAAAATAAAGCAATAAAAAAATACAATTGTAGCAGCAAACCTTTCCTCTGTCATCTAGTCACAATTAACACAGGCCTATTGCCTAATAGCTCATGTTAAATGTAAGTGTCTATTATTACGCTTTTATTAATAATTAGGAGATTAATACAGTGACAGTATAATTCTGCTCACGCATTCAGACCATTACCAAACCAGGCTGCGATAGTAATGAGGCCCTCAGGGCCATTAACAACAGCACTGCCCGAGTACAATTGCATCTCAATCATTATCTCAGCCCTCCATGTAATTTGCTCTCCTTCATCATTGCTTGGTTTAGCTAGGCAGAGAGTCTGAACTCCTGATTCTAAGATGACAGAACTCACTTGAGTTTCCTGCTACTATCTCGAGGGAATTGTCCAGTCCTAGCTCTCACCTCCAATCAGAATGGGAATTAGTTTCTGAGTCACTTTGTTCAGTGGTCAGGTGGACTGTGGTCAAACTAATTGCTGAGCATGCAATATTCCACCATACCTCAGGAAACTATCAGTTACATTCTCAATATTAATTTAATATTCAGTGTGTTTAGCAGCTTGGAAATATTTGCATTCAGCTAAAACAAATGGAAGATTCCAGTCCATTAGCCCTACCACCTTTTAACTATACTCTGAAGTGATTTAAACATTTGTTCTGAATTCAGATAATTACTGGTGCAGGGAATACATTATTTCAAATTTTATATTGGCAAAGCTACAAAGTAAGAAATTAAAAGCAGAAATCTTTGGTGGTGATATTAACTTCAATAATAATTTCAATAAACTCAGCTAACCTTAGATAAGCCTCAGATAATGCCTCATGGTTAATGCTCAAATGGATTAATTGTTGTGGGACTGGACCAGAAGGGTTGATTTTAGCCCAGAATTGGAGTTATGGGAGAGGGACAGCTGCAGGAGATGAGTCCTGGTCTTGAGGGAGCTTTGTGGCAAAATGGTATTATCCTTACCTCTGAGCCAGGAAGCCCAGATTAAGTCCCACCTGCTCAGATTGACTAGAAAATATCTAGTCTTGGTCTTGAGGGAGTCTTGTGGCACAGAGGTGGTGGCCCGACTTGGGAGCCAGGAGACCTGGTTCAAGTTCCATCTGCTCCAGAGGTACATAATAACATCTTTGATTAGGAAATATCATTGAAACCAGCAAAGGGGGATTGAAAGTAGTTGATTTTAAAAAGTGATAGTCCTAGTCTTGAAGGAGCTTTGTGTCAAAATGGGACTATCCTTACCTCTGAGCTTGTCACTGGCCCCAGATGTGTATCACAACATGTTTGAACAGGTTCACTAGCGAGTACTTAGTCCTGGCCTTAACAGTGTGGGGCCTGGGAAATTTAATGCTTGGGCCTCACCTGCATAGCCTGCCCTTTAAAATATTGCTGTACAACCAACTTTCTCTTAACCACTGGCTGCACTTCCTTAATGACCACAGGTATCAGAGAGGCACCCAGAATGTGAAGCCTGAGTTCAGTCATAAAGCCAAGTGAAGACCAGGTGAAAAGTCCTCAGGGAGTGAAGGCAAGGTTTATGAAAGTGTGTGGATATAATCTTCACTTTAAAATGATTTATCGGTATCAGGACAAAATGTATGAGAGAGACAGACAGTTTCTTTCTTTCAACTCCCTGGTGAACCCCATGCCATGATGCAAGATCAACAGATTGCACCCAGGAAGGCTATACAAATGACAAATAATTGCATTGCAAACCAAGGTGTTATGAATCTCATGTGCATTGAGACCCAGTTATTCATACAACTAGCTGTAGGTGCAGCAAAAAATTATTCATTCCAAGCTGTCTATTTTCTACCATACTGATGCCAGTTCCTCCTTACAATCAAGTCAGAAGACTGATTCCCAGCATTAGAGAAATTCTTAGTCAAAAAGAACTGGAGAGATTTGAAAGTGAGAAAGAAGGAATCAAGGAGTTAGTCTTACCGAGATAAAGAGTTAAAAATCATACAACACCACGTTATAGTCCAACAGGTTTGTTTGGAAGCATTAGCTTTTGAAAGTGCTGCTTCTTCGTCAGGTGGTTTTGAAGGGGCACCGCTCCGAAAGCTAGTAGTTCCAAATAAACTTGTTGGACTATAACCTGATGTTGTGGGATTTTTAACTTTGTCCACCCAAGTCCAACACTGGCTCGTCCAAATCATGATTACCGAGGTAACAATGTAAAACTGACACACCTGCAACAATCCTACTACAGTTTCAGAATCATCAAAGATATAGTCAGGATGGATAAAGAACTTCTTTGTCACACAAGGATCCATTGAGATGTGGAAGATCTTCAGCTCAAGCAGAATAGGTGGAAACCCTAGAATTACTGAACAGTTAGATATTGCGATGGGATACTGGGTCATTCACGTTGGACAGAGTAAGAAAGCTTTGTGATCTTGGACACCAACAGTGTTGGAATGTGTGTGATGTACAGGGAGAGGATTAAGGACTGACTCTTTACCACATCTAGCCCTATGCCTCACCTCAGACATCCATGGCAGCTGTTAGGATTGGCTACCTTATCACACTTGGCACAGAGCCCCAAAGGACAGAAACATTAGGTGGATAACTAGAAGCCCATCGATATAATACAATACAAAAAAAAATCCTACAGGGAATTTAGGAGTGGTTGGAGTAGTGAGAAAGGGATCGCTCAACTACAGAACCTTGTTGAAGCGAATGGTGACCATCCACTGAAGGAGAATCAAGACAAGCATTTGAGGGAGGAAGGAATAGCAGGTTACTCTGGCGGATTTCAATGAGAAAAAAGATAGGAGGCAACTCAACTGCAGTAAAAACACCTGCATGGATGGGCTACGTTGAATGGTCAACTTCTGTGTTGTATATTGCAATGATCCTAGCTAATGGTAATTCTGCGCAGATCAGATCTAAAGGGAAGTGTGGCCTCATAGACGTTAAGCTTTGTTTTTGCAACATGATTCCCATGGTGGTCAATCATGTGACCTTTGCACACAGGGCTGCCAATATACACTTAACCAAAGAATGTAAGGTTACACAAAACAGAAATAAACAAAGTTGATGTGACAATTTATAAATTGCTTAAACAGTAAAAAGAAAATTTCAACCCTTTATCCACCGCAATTCTTTCGCAGACATTCAATCCAAGTGAGGTACCATTCCTATCTTAATTCCTTAATTTTGTTATTCAATTGACAAAGTTTCAAATGTCTCCTTTTTGATATTTTGCTCATTCACTAGATGTGATCCTTCCTATTTTTGTTTCTTTTGAGATACACAGACTAACTTGCTAACCTTTTCAAAGTAAAATTCAAGTAAAGCTCTACCTGAGCAGCTAGAACAGTTTAGACTTCCTTCCGTCTCTAATAGGCTGGATACTGCCACAAATTAAAGTCCTTTCTGCTGGTATGTGTATTTTTGTCTCAACTGGAACATGCTCATGGTCATTGGACATCCGTTCATTTTCTGTTATCACAGAATTTCAATGTTGCAAACACTTCTTCAGTGAACTCCCCAGGTAGCTGACTGGTCATCTCACTTAAATCACATTGTTTTGGAAATAAAACCCAAAGAATTGCGCATGTTGTAAATCAGAAACAAAAACAGAAATTGCTGGAAAAGCTCAGCAGAGCTGGCAGCTAGAAGGGCCAGGGTAAAAACAATGACTGCAGATGCTGGAAACCAGATTCTGGATTAATGATGCTGGAAAAGCACAGCATTTCAGACAGCATCCGAGGAGCAGTAAAATCGACGTTTCGGGCAAAAGTCTTTCACCAGGAATACAGGCAGAGTGTCTGAAGGGTGGAGAGGCCCAGGACCTCCATGTCCTCGGCTGAGTGGGAGGGGAAGTTGAAATGTTGGGCCACAGGGCGGTATGGTTGATTGTTGCGGGTGTCCCAGAGATGTTCCCTAAAGTGCTCTGCTAGGAGATGTCCAGTCTCCCCAATATGGAGGAGACCGCATCGGGAGCAACGGATACCATAAATGATATTGGTGGATGTGCAGGTAAAACCTTGATGGATGTAGCTAGAAGGGTCACTGGACCTGAAATTTTAACTCTGATTTCTCTCCACAGATGCTGCCAGACCTGCTAAGCTTTACAAGCAATTTCTGTTTTTGTTTTTGGAAATGTTTGAACTCACTGTTCAAAAATGGCTTTCCAGCCACAGGATTGGGGTTCCATGAAAAGGAATAAAGAAATAAAGTACTCTATTGACATATTGCAGTGGAGCAGCACCATCAAATTAACTTGTATTAAATTCAATCTTATAGAAGCCACCCGAATCTTAAAGTACAAACCTGTTTTACGGAAGCAACTTAACTTAAACATATAGGGATTTGATGGACACATAGGAAGATGGGTCTGCCTTTACTCTGGTATCTTCCATTATGTGAAGGTAATTTTAAAAAAGATGTTGGAGAGCGTTTGACCCCTTTTTTTGGTCTTCCAATGTTTCTTGTCCCTTCTTTCACAACCTGAGTTTCCCACATCCTTGTGTTTGATCATTCCCTCATTATCCTAATATCTTCCACCGCTCTTTGTTTTTATTGATATTTCACCCTCAGTCAGAGATTAGATGAATAGAGTTAGACAGGGTCTGTGACTGGGACTCACTCCTCACAACCATTGAAGAAACTAACTGTAAAAAAGGGACCTTTGAAAGACAAGGGGATTAAGATCAGAGGCAAATTGGTCTGTTGTGTCATCACGTTTGGAGTGATGTCTTTTTAAGAGATCAACATGCAACTGAGCCAAGTTTCCTGATGTTGTTACACAATCACTATTGCTCTGTACTGTAACACCAGACTCCCTGTGTCTTGAATGACACAGTGCTGAGAGCCTTTGGCTCAGGTGATAACATCGACGTACTTGGCTCATTTACACATTGAGCTCATAAAGAGACATTACCATAAAGGTGGTAAAGGGAAATTGGAAACCCCTGTTACAAACTGGCTTTCCACTTCTGCTGGTGCCCTCCAAATTCACAACCACTTTCACTACAATGGGAAAAAGCAGCAGATACATGGGAACATCACATGCTTGCAAGTTCCCCTTCAAGTCACAGACCAGCCTGACATGGAATTACAGTACAAATCCACCAAAGAACACTACAAATCTGAAACAAACACAAGGTGCTGGAGAAACTCATCAAATCTGACAGCACCTGTGCACAGACAAACACAATTGATGTTTTGAGTCCAAAATGACTCCTCTTCAAGATGATTACGTTAAACTTGGAAGATTAACTCTATTTCTCACTCTACATATGCTGCCAGATCTATTGAGTTTCTGCAGCGTTTTCTGTGTCTGCTCCCACTCCAGTCACTGGATGAAAATTCTCAAACTCTCTTCAGTTCTGTGGGTGTACCTCTATGTCATGAGGCAGGTACAACACCTTTTGTGCATCAATGCAGTGGCTTGAGAAGATGGCTCAACTCCACCTTCTCAAGTACAACTGGGGATGTCCAATAAATGATAGCTTTGCCAATGAAGCCCACATCCCATGTGTGAAGAAACCCCATTCTACTGCTGCTGTGTTTTCAAGAAGGCTGGCTGAGAAATGGAAAAGCTCACAAGAAGCAAATGGCCAACTGAAATAACTGAGGGGCCTGTTAGAGCTGTTCACATTTACAGCGACTGGAAGTTTTCAGTTTCCAGGCAGTTCCCACAGCTTTGGGATTGTAGGATAAAGTGTGACACTTCAAAACATAGAGACATAGGAAATAGGAAGGCAGCAGTAGGCCATTCAGCTCTTTGAGGAGAAGACAGTGAGAACTGCAGATGCTGGAGAGTCAGAGTCGAAGACTGTGACGCTGGATAAACACAGCTGATCAGCAGCATCAGAGCAGCAGGAGAGTTGACGTTAGCCCTACATTAGCATATTCCTGATGAAGGGCTTATGCCCGAAATGTCAACGCTCCTGTTCCTCGGATGCTGTTTGACCTGCTGTGCTTTTCCAGCGCCACACTTTTCAACTCATTCAGCCCTTCGAACTTGCTCTGCTATTCACTATGACCACAGCTGATCATCCAACTGAGTCCCTTGTTCCCTGTTCCTCCCCATACCCTTTAATTCCTTTAGCCCTAAGAACTATATCTCAATCCTTCTTGAAGAATTTCAATGGTTTGGCCTCAACCACTATCTGTGGCAGAGAATTCCACAGGCTCACCACTCTCTGGGTGAAGAAATGTCTCCTCATCTCAGTCTGAAAAGGCTTACCACATATCCTTAAACTGTGCCCCTGTTTATGGACGCTCTAGTCATCAGGAATATCCTTCCTGCATTGACCCTGCCTAGTCCTGTCAGGAATTTGTATGTTTTTTGAGAGTCCCTCTCAGTCTTCTCAAGACTTGATACCAGAATACTGGGCCAGTACCCAGAAACAGGCCAGCCACTGAAGCTGTTGCCCTTCCAATATTATGCTTGGCAGCTGCAACTGTTTTCTACTGATATTTTATTTCACCCAGTCTTCAGATGGCACTGCCTTCTCTCTCTCTGTGGACATCAGCCATTGCCATGTAGAATCACAAAATCCCAATGGCATGGAAACAGCCATTTGGCCATTTGAGTCCACATCAAACCTCTGAACAACACCCCACCCACCCTATCCCTGTAACCCTACATGTCCCATGGTTAATCCACCTAGCCTGCACATGCCTGGACACTACAGACAATTTAACATGGCCCATCCGCCTACATTCCTGCACACCTTTGGAATGTAGGATGAAACCGAAGCACCGAGAGAAAATTCAAGCAGACACGGGCGGAATGTACAAACTCCACACAGACAGTCACCCAAGGCTGGAATCGAACCCGGGTCCCTGGTGCTTTGAGGCAGCAGTGCTAACCACCGAACCACTCCCAATATCACCCTTACTAGACAATGGGACTGCCAATGGAAGACTTCTCTGGTTCATCCATTATCAGGGCCCTTTCCAACACTGTCCTTCATTAGATGATGAGTGTATCCCCTCAGATCCTAGCATCCTGAACTCCAAATTGAAAACTGATCCCAGTGTTTCGCATGTCTTACCTAACAGTAGGCACCTGACTATCTAAATGCATTGGTCCCTGCCCCCCTCTCTCCACCATCTTTCAAGAATATTCATCTTCCACTCTATTCTTTAAAGTCTTCAGTCTGCAGAGAAGATTCACAGCCCAGACATGACCAGGAAATGGAAACCACAGGAGACTAGAAAAGGGTCAAATTACCAATAAGGAATTTTAAAAGAAATGTCAAAGCTGAATTGGAACCAAAGAGCGAGTGGAATGCCAGACATTGACAAAAGATGCCATTGAAAATCTTCCACAGCTAAACCATTTCTTAAAGCTGCAAGCAACATCTGTCCAGCGGTCCGAGCCAAACCAATTTATCTTCTGCTTCCATAACCAGTCCTCTCAATATCAGTGGTTGGTACCCTGTGCTGCCCCAGTCTCAGATTGTGAGTGTTCTGGAAGTTACTTGGATTCGAACTCAACTTACTTAGATACCGGAAGGAATCCTCTCTGCTGTGCCCCCCACACCCTCAAAGTTGTCTGCAGTAGTATTCACCTTCCATAGGAGAAGGTATCATTGTTCTTGTCTTCCTCTGCAGATAGTTTCTGGCAGGAAAGTAGGAGTGAGGAGCATATCAGCCATGACCAAATGGTGGAGCAGACTTGATGGGCCGAATGGCCTAATTCTGCCCCTATCTCTTATGAACTGATGACTTACAACACATGGCGAATTTAGTGCGCCAAATGTGAGTGATGGTCTTTTTCATTCACAGCATCATTGATAGCACTGCTCAGACATCATCTCTATTGCTCGAAAATCATCCTTCTTTTCAATGGAAGAGATGTGGATCCCTGAGCATTCTATTCAGAAGGAAAACAGCCCCATGTATGCATGTACCTGTGTACTGTTTTCAGACTCACTGAGTACTCCTCTCAGGTGAGTGCTCCTGGGACCATGTTTGGAAGTGTAAGTGATTGATAGAGAAGGGCAGATCGTTCTGAAGGAAAGGAAGCAGTTGCTTTTTGCTGCTTGTTAATTGTGATGAACTTGAAAGGGCACAAAAAAAAGGTGTAATGAAATGAAGTTTTGCAGATGTAGGAGAAACAGAAAGTGCTGGAGAAACTCAGTAGGTCTGGCAGCATTTGTGGACAAAGAAACAGGGTTCATGTTTCAATTCCAATATGACTCTTCTTTGGAACTGGAAGAGGTTGGAAAGTTGGGGTGGCACGGTGGCTCAGTGGTTAGCACTGTTGCCTCACAGTGCCAGGGTTTGATTCCAGGTTTGATTCCAGCCTCCAGCGACTGTCTGTGTGGAGTTTGCACATTCTCCCCATGTTTGTGTGGGTTTCATCCGGGTGCTCCAGTTTCCTCCCTCAGTCCAAAGATGCGCAGGTCAGGGGAATTGGCCTTGCTAAATTGCCCAGAGTGCTAGGCGCATTTGTCAGAGGGAAATGGGTCTGGGTGGGTTACTCTTCGGAAGGTCGGTGTGGACTTGTTGGGCTGAAGGGCCTGTTTCCACACTTTATGGAATCTAATCTGATCTTGAAGATGATAGTTCCTATGCTGCTGACAAAGCAGCAGAAGAACCAGATAGTGAGGGTGCTCCGAGCAAAAGACAACAGGAGTGCTCATAGTCATTGAGGAGTGAAATAGATGCTGAATAGTTACCAATAATGGTATGAATCATAGAAGTAGCTCAGTTTGGTTGACAGTGACACAGGTTGGGACTTATTGAAGGGCAGTGATCATGTTCTGAAGTTTTATGGACTCAGTATTGACCCTGAAGGGGGTAGAGTAGGGTATAAGGTGCTGTTCCTCCAGTTTCCAATTGGCTTCGCTGGAACACTGCAGCAAATCTAAGACAGAAATGTTGGCATGAGAAGAAAGATATAAATGAGTAATAATCTAATTGTCTTCTAATCACAGTTTCACTTCACAGCTGATTGTTGCTCTTGTGTTTCACCGTGTAGGAGTTGGAACAAACATTTTATTCAAAAATAGGCATAATCTGCAATCTTCACGGCTCTCAAAGGTTACTGTGACCTATCCTGCAAAAGCAGATAAACAGCTTACATTCTTTAACTCCCCTTCCATATCTTGCAATCAACTTAATATCAACTTAACACTGAATGGCGATGGTCTTTGTCCAATCAATTCATTAGGAACCGTCCCAAGACTCACGTTACAGAGAATATAAAGCCCGTAGAAGGGAAAGATTTTCATTACATCACTGAGCTACCGTAATACTGGAGATAAGTGTCTGATCCACTGCATTACCCAGAGTCGATCTCCTTCAGACAATTTAAAAATTGTTTTATACTGCAGTATATGCAAATTGATTCCAAGCACCTCACTCACCAAGCAGTTTTTATCCAATTTATTATTGTCAGGTGATTAGAACATTACACCTCCAGAGGCTATGTCAATACTTTGCTTCATTACATCAGATATTCTGCGGTCATCATCAATCTCAGTCTGTGGACATTGTGGCCCCTACAATTTGGAAAGCACTCTTTTCGATTCAATATCCAAGCAAATAATGGTATGACCCAGCAACTGTAAAAGTGATCATTGAATTTATATATATACATATATCTATCAGAGGAACATATCACACAAAAGGCAGACTGCATAAATACTCTTAGTGCTTCAAAGCATGTGTCTTTAATTGATAATCTAAGGTTGGCCTATGTTATAAAAAGCCACAAAGGAATGTTTTTCTTTCTTTTCCTCTAAATGGGACCATTTAAACAGAAGATGTAGACAATTTGAACTCACTGTAACCTTCCTTCCTCTGGTTAAGTTGACACTAACTTTAGACACTTTACCTTACAGCTGGTGGTTAGGAGTTTGAAACACGTTCTGATTGCTCTTTCTGGCTGACTTCAAACCTCCTGTGGGCTGTCAATATAATTCTGTGAGACAAACTCTCTGCCTAGCAGGACGCCAATCTCAGGTGGTGTTGGGGCACTGCCCTCTTCTTAATGTCTTAACAACAACTTAATCACTTTCCCAAGTTATGGCCTAACCTTTGAGCTGTGAATCCAAGTTTGGCAACACTTCTCTTCAATCCAGAAACAAAGACAGCTGATGATACACCTCTCATGATTTAATTAAATGAAGTGACCATTCATCAACATTGAATGAAAGTGAACTCTAGTAATGGCCTGAGATGTTTGTTATGGAAAGCAGCAACACTGACTGCTTGACATTGAAATATGACCAGTTTATCAGCTGTACTTGTGAAGAATGCCTGAGCTAATTTATGGATCTGAAGTAACGTATTTCTTGTGAGAAATGGGAGATGCATTGTCATTTTAACCCTTCACATGCTGATACCAGTCCTAAAAACTGGGAGAAGTTTTAATGTTGTTTGACTACCAGTACAATACAGATTCAAAATGGATACTGTTGGCTCCATTATCTCTGGTTTTAATCACTCCACAATTGGCAGCCTCATCTTCAGTAAGATTGCCACAATTTCAGTCTCGAAACCTTTGTTATTCTCTTTATCCCTTTATGACACTCCCTAAAACCTATCTGTCTGCTGTAATATTCTGCACTGTGACCCAGCATCTAATTGTGTACATTGTTCTCACGGTTCGCTTGAGATTTTTCACTCCACTACAGGTGCTATGTGAAAGCAAGATTATATTGTTGTTGCACTTGAGATCTGCAGGTCAGAAGATATTGTCCTGAGTCCCTGTTTTGTGAGGAGTTATCTGGTCTATATTGGGACACTGTACAGGTGAAGATCAGAGTGGTGCTGGAAAAGCACAGCAGCTCAGGCAGCATCCGAGGAGCAGGAAAATCGATGTTTCGGGCAAAAGCCCTTCATCAGGTGACTTCAGTGACCCTGTGTTAGGGAGATATTGAAACCAACCAAGAGCTTCCAATGTATTACCTGGAATTGCTGCATCAGGTAGTAGGGGCCCAATCTCCACAGCAGTCTCCTTCATGGACATAGAACCTGACAACACCAACAGTGCTGAGAGAGCCACTGAAAGCAGCTGATTGGATGAAGTACAGCACAGTTGCTGGTGACAGTGGAGGTACATCCTCAGGAGACAGGGAGAAATTTGGGATGAACTTTTTTAATACATATAACTTTTTTAACGTGTTCATTCACGAGAACTGATGACATGCTAAGCCTGTTTTCTCGGCTTTTAGTCAGTAGAGGTTTAGTATTGCCTTCCATTCTCGAGGGAAGGGCAAAGAGGCAGGTCTGAGTCCACCTCAATTGGAACCAGAATGGAACTGTTGCTGTTGTTGTCATTCTGATTCATACACTAAACATCAATACTAACCGGGCTCCAACTTAAGGAGTAGGAGAAGTCAGCTATTCAGCCCATCCAGTCTGCACCACCATTCAATACAATCGTGCCTCAATACAACTTCCTTCTCTCCCTTCCATAAGCCTCAATGCCCTCAGAGATCAAAAACCTGCCTTGAATGTATTCAATGATCTTGCCTCCACGCTCCTGGGGGAGAGAATTCTAAACAAAAATGACCCTCTAGGAGAAGAAATTCTTCTTTGTCTTGATCTTAAACGGATAAATTCTTTGGTTTGAAACTGTGCTCGCAGATCCAAATCAGTCCAGTACATAAAAAATCCTCTCAGCATCGATCCTGTCAAGCCTTCTCAGGATCTCATATGTTTCAATAAGATCACCTTTCATTTTTCAGAATGTCAACCAACTTGATTTTGATTTATTGTACTGGGATACAGTGAAAAGTATTATTTTGTGCATTATACGGACAGAAGAGTGTAGAATGCAATATTACAGTTGCAGAGAAGGTGGAGAGAGAGAGAGCGAGAGATCAAAATAAATATTTGCAAGGTCATTTCAGAAATCTGGAGAAGAAGCTGTTCTTGAGTCCGATGATAAAATCTTGAATCAATGACAGAAATTCAACCTACTCAACCTTTCTTTATAAGGCAATCACTTTACTGAAACAAAAAATAGTTCAAAGGTAGGTCATTTGGCCCATCGAACCCACTCTATCCTTCAGCATGACTATGGCTGCTGCTCCCTCCCCGCACCCCTTGACTCCTCTAGAACTCCATCTATTTATTTCTTAAACATGTTATATATTTAGTGACTTGGACAACACAGCCTTCTAGGTAGGGACTTTCATTGGTTCGCACACTTTAAGTGAATATAATTCTGTTTATCTCAGTCCAAAAAAAAATATTGTGCATCCTGAGACCACGATTCCTTATTCTGAACCCATCACCCTGCACCTCCAAGCACCAACCAACCCCCCCTCCACCCCCAGCCAAGGGAAAGTACATCCCTGTCTCCAGTCTGTCCAGTTCTGTTAGAATTTTGTACGTTTCAATGAGATCCCTCCCCTCCCCTCCCCCACCACCATTTTCTTAAACTCTAGTGTATACAATGTTAGTCAACTCAATCTCTCTTCATACAACAAACCTCCCATCCCAAGAAGCAGTGTGTTGAACCTTGGCTGAACTCCTGCTATGGCAATTGTACCTTACCTTTGGGAAGAAGACCAAAACTGCACTCAATAGTCTGGGTGTGGTCTTAACAAGGCACAATGCAGCTGCAGAGTCGAGAGTGTCGTGCTGGAAAAGCACAGCTGATCACACAGCATGGGATGAGCAGGAAAGTTGACGTTTCAGGCATAAACCCTTCCTCAGGAATGAGCCTTGTGGCCCGATGACGTTGAGAGATAAATGGGAAGGGGATGGGGGTGAGGGTGGGGAGGGGCAAGGAAGGCAGTTGGGAATGCTCTTCAGCCGTGTCCTGAAGCAGACTCGCTACCGCAACCTATCACATTCGCAGCCACTTTGCCCCCAGCCTCACCCTGCCTCCCAATTACTTCTCAACCCCCTTGGCCCACAAGCTACATTTCTGATGAAAAGCCTATACCCAAAACATCGACTCTCCTGCTCCTTGGATGCTGCCTGACCGGTTGTGCTTTCCCAGCCCCACACTCTCGACTCTGAACTCCAGCATCTGCAGTCCTCGTTTTCTCCAAATCAGCTGCAGTAAGATTTCCTTGCTCCTGTATTCAAATCCTCTTGCAATGAAGGCCAACGCATCATTTGCCTTCCTAGTGACTTGCTGCATTTTCATGCTTGCTTTCGGTGACTAGTGTTCAAGGACACCCAAGTCCCTTCATACATTGACATTTCTCTCTCTCTTGCTATTTGGTTTAGTTTATTGCTTTATATGTTGAAGAAATCAACTTCATACTTATTCATGTTATACTGCATCTGCCATGTATTTGCTCTCTTACTGAACTTGTCGAAATTGCCTTTGTGGGTATTTGCATCTGCAACATCACTCCTAGCCCCACTATGTTCACCCCAAGTGAACTATCCTCAAGTCAATTATGTCCCTCCATAAATAAGGAGATCTACAGTATGGCGTACTCTAAGTGTGTTGACACCAATGTCCTGAACACTTTATGTAAAGTCCAACCTATCAGGGTCTCTATCCACTCACTCATTCTCCTCCCTTGGATTGTATACAGCCCATGCCATCAGTAACTTCAGCTCTCCTTGTAATCTCCTTTCATGATTCATGGCAAGAACTTCACTCACGTATTCAAACCTCTTCCACAAGTATATGCTACGTTTTGCACAACCTCGACTCATCATTTAACCCAAAAGAAAATCAGACATAAATAACCCCAGCATCCTGCAGCTGATCATAAGGCATCCTGAAACATCTCCATGTGCTTCCTATCTCCAATAGGGGACAGTGACTGCAACATTTCCAAAGCCAACATCTTGATGATGCTAGGAGTATGTGTGTGAGTACTTGTTCATTTTGCTCCCTCAATCCCTGTCCTCATTTGATTTCTTTTATTGTTTATCCCCATTGTGAGCTTCACTGGTGTGGCCACATTTGTTGTCCATCCCTAACTGCCCTTAGACAACACCTTCCAGATCCACGATCAGTGCCATCTAGTAACACAATGAAGACTAATGCATGGGAACACCAGTATCAGCAAGTTTCTTTCCAACTTTGACATCACCCTGACTTGGAATTATACCACCATTCTTTTAGCGTCATTGGGTCAGAATCTAGGAATCCCTCCCTAACAGCACAATGTGGACATCTTCACCAAATGGACTCCAGTGGTTTCAAAAAGGCAATGCACCATTGTCTTCTGAAGGACAACCACAAATGGACAATCAATACTGGGCCAGCCAGCAAAACCCACATCCCCTGAATGAACAACACCGCAGTCATTGCTAATATACCCACAACACTGTTATGAAGGTCATCCTATAATTTTGACCAGGTGACAGTGAAGGAATAGCGACACAGTTCTAAGTCCGAATGATGTGTGGCTTGGATGGGAATTTGCAGGTGATGGGGTGTCCCAATGTATCTGCTGCCCTTGTATGTTTTGCTGGGAGAGGTCATGAGTTTGGAAGCTGCTGCATCACCATGTACTGGCATCACCATGTACTGGCATCACCATGTACTGGTGTTCGCAGGAGCCAACGCTGATAAACTCCTTTCTTTGAAAAAAAATTGATTCAGTATGGCTGGATTCTGGTCCATTGCTTTGTGGATGGAGCAATATTTTATTCCGAACCCAGAATCATGCTTCAGATTTATCAAAATTGTGTAGTTCAGGGTTCACTGAGTCTGCCTATTTCAACTCCACCCCAGTACTGCACAGTAACAAACCTCTCTTTACCTGTGAAGAAATTGCAATCAAGCTTTTATAAGTACTAGGCAATTTTAAGCAAATCTTTCAGTGATTATCTATGGCTGGTAAGCAGCTCAGAGGTTCACATGATTGATCAACATTAAATACAGGTACACAGACAGATCTGACTGTGAAGACACTAATTTTGAGGCATTTTGTTTAAGTCATACCTTGATGGCTCCTCACCTGTTAAGGATATAAACTGGGATGGTGACCATTACAAGAACAAACAAATATGAGAACTAAATCTTAGACTTTGGCTGACACCAATATTTCAGAAAGGTCACTTTAGTAACAAGAAAAATAAATGTCAGCCAAAATTGAGTTCCAGAAATCAAATTTCCAACGTCAACAGAGGGTAAATTGAACTATTTTGGTTACTGAGAATGAAAAGCATTAATCAAATATTAGACAGATTTGAATCAAGGGCGGGAGCAGTACACAAAGTAATTGATTTTGGGGGCTCCTCTTGAGATTTTCCTTGGGGGTTACTTTTTGATTTCCAGAGGGCACTTTTAGGTTTTAAGGGCTCCTTTTTCATCCTCACTAACTAATTTATTAGCTGCTGCAGTCATACTGTAGCAATACCTTCTGTATTTTGTGTGGTCATATGCAGTATTTGGACTCACATAATTAAGAGTAAAAGAATAACACACAAGGAAACCATTAATTTCTTAGACAATGCAGTATTTAAATTGACACAAGAGAACAGGAATAAGTTAGCACTTGTTTTACAAAATGTCCAAAACACACATATCTACATACAACAAACTCTCTCTCTATACATGCCTTCCATTAATCGATGCTACCATAGCTAATGCATTTCCATTGCCTAGCAAAAGTTGGAAGATTTGAACTCGGCAGTGACTACCCCTTTCAATGGGTCTCAAATTTTAATCTCAGATTTAAATATGAAAAAATGTTCATGATAACATCATCCACAAACATTTTCCACATATAGGAGCTCCTGAACACATGCAGGCTGAAGTAAGAACTTCCAGTGTATTTGCAGGGAATTCACTGCCTCAATGATTTAAAGTTTTCCTTGTTCCTACTTAGAGTCATAGAGTCACAGAGTCATAAAGATGTACAGTACGGAAACAGACCCTTTGGTCCAACTCATCCATGCTGACTAGATATCCTAATCTAGTCCCACCTGCCAGCACCTGGCCCATATCCCTCCAAACCCTTCCTATTCATACACCCGTCCAGATGCCTTTTAGATGTTCTAATTGTACCAGCCTCCACCATTTCCTCTGGCAGTTCATTCCATACATATAACATCCTCTGTGTGAAAAAGTTGCCCCTTAGATCTCTTTTATATCTTTCCCCTCTCACCCTAAACCTATGCCCTCTAGTTCTGGGCTCCCCCGCCCGAGGGAAAAGACTTTGTCTATTTATCCTATCCATGCCCTTCATGATTTTATAAACCTCTATAAAGGTCACCCCTCAGCCTCCAAACACTCCACGGAAAACAGCCCCAGCCTATTCAGCTTCTCCCCACAGCTCAAGACCTCCAGCCCTGGCAACATCCTTGTTTCTGAACCCTTTCAAGTTTCACAGCATCCTTCCGATAGGAAGGAGACCAGAATTGCGCGCTATATTCCAAAAGTGGTCTAACTAATGTCCTGTACAGCTACAACATGATCTCCCAACTCCTGAACTCAATACTCTGACCAATAAAGGAAAGCATACCAAATGCCTTCTTCACTATCCTATCTCCCTGCGACTCCACTTTCAAGGAGCTATGAACCTGCACTCCAAGGTCTCTTTGTTCAGCAACACTCCTGAGGACATTACCATTAAGTATATAAGTCCTGCTAAGGTTTGCTTTCCCAAAATGCAGCACCTTGCATTAATCTAAATTAAACTCCTTCTGCCACTCCTCAGCCCATTGGCCCATCTGATCAAGATTCCATTGTAATCCAAGGTAACCTTCTTCGCTGTCCACTACACCTCCAGTTTTGGTGACATCTGCAAATTTACTAACTATACCTCTTATGCTCACATCCAAATCATTTATATAAATGATGAAAAGTAGTGGACCCAGCACCAATCCTTGTGGCACTCCACTGATCACAGGCCTCCAGTCTGAAGAACAATTCTCCACCACCACCCTCTGACTTCTACCTTTGAGCCAGTTCTGCATTCAAATGGCTAGTTCTCCCTGTATTCCATGAGATCTAACCTTGCTAACCAGTCTCCCACAGGGAACCTTGTCTAATGCCTTACTGAAGTCCGCATAGATTATGTCTACCTCTCTGCCCTCATCAATCCACTTTGTTACTTATTCAAAAAACTCAACAAAGTTTATGAGGTGTGATAAGTATTCCTTTGTTGACAGGTTTAAAACTGTTCACACTCCTTTGAGGCCCCCCTCCAGCCCCACCCCACCCCCATCTTGTACTTTATCACAACCCCCAACTTTTTCTACCGCATGAAATTATTAGATTTTCCAAGCCTTACCATTCTGAAGAAGAGTCACAGTGTACTTGCAAATATTAACTGTATTTTTTGCAAATGCTGCCAGACTGAGTGACCCCACACTATGTCATGACAAATCACCTGACATATATTTTGCCTTCATTTACCAGTGGCTTGAGCTTGCTGTCGCAATTGTAATGGGATCAGCCAAATGGACCTCATGGAATATGAGATCCCTGACTGAGACTGTTAACCTGGTCCAATCAGAGAGCCCTAGCTGACAGATATAAACATGAGTGTTGATTTAGTCCCTACCCTCCCCTTCACTGTTTTGATCACACAGCACTGCCCTTTGATGTGAAGGGCAGTGTTTGTCACTGGCCACCCGGGTGTTTTCCTATCTTCCTGGTGGTGGAAATTGAATAAAGATTTATGCACTTTGTGTCTTTCACTGTGTCTCACACCTGCACACACACACCATGGGTGCTGATGGAAAAAATAAGCACTACCGCACTTAGGTGGTAGTGTGGGGGTTAAAAGAGGAAAATAAATAAATAAATAGGAGCAATTTAGTTCGTACCCTCCCCTTCACTGTTTTGATCACACAGCACTGCCCTTTGATGTGAAGGGCAGTGTTTGTCACTGGCCACCCGGGTGTTTTAAAAAAAAAGAAAAAAAAAATAAACAGAAGGTTCTTCCTGGTGGTGGAAATTGAATAAAGATTCGTGCACCTTGTGTCTCTCACTGTGTCTCACACCTGCACACACACACCATGGGTGCTGGGGAAAAATAAGCACTACCGCAGTTAGGCGGTAGTGTGGGGGGTTAATAAAAAAAAAAGAAAAGAAGAAAAAAAGAAAAAAAATAAACAGGAGTGTCGATCACACAGCGAAGAAAGAAACAGGAGATTTCCCTCCCCTTCAAAAAAAAAATAAACATGAGTGTCAGAGGTTTTGGTTACTCTGTGGACTGGCTCTGAAGGAGCTGGACCAGTGTCAAACACTTTACATGTGCAAATCAAGGGTAACTTGGTGACAGGATACTGGCCTCTGTGGAGCTATTTCACATGCTATCTGATTCAGGACAATGGGTTGGTGGTCAAAGCAGGATAGGCCAATAGGAAACTCTTCACTGTAGAAGAAATTATCTCCTCTCAATACTTGTAAAAACTTCAGTGGCCACAGTTGCTGGGCCACACTGTCAGAGAATAACATCAGCACAAGGTGGCCAATGGGAGGAGTTCTGGAGAACTGATCCTCCAATCCACTTCTGGGAAGCTGTATCCAGGCAACTGCCAGGTTGCCATGGGAGGACCACAATCAACAGTAGAATTATTGAGAAGTGCCAGTTATAGGAAGGATATCATTAAGCTGGAGAGGGTTCAAGAGAGGTGTACCAGGATGTTGCCGGGAAAGAAAGGTTTGAGTTATAAAGAAAGGCTGGGACTTTTTTCACTGGAGTATAGGAGTTTGAGACGTGATCTGATAGAAGTTTATAAAATAATGAGAGGTACACATAGAGTTGATGGTAGCTGTCTTTTCCCTAAGATGGAATTCCAAGACTAGGGGGCACATTTTTAAGGTGAGAGGAGAGAGATTTAAGAAAGACATAAGAGGCAATTATTTTACACAGAGGGTGGTTCCTGTATGGAATGAACATAATGGGATTATGTTTGGCATGGATGCTTGGACCGAAGGGTCTATTTCCGTGCTGTATGACTCTATGACTGTATAACCATTGAAGAAAAGCTACTGATGGAAAACATTGTCTCAGAACGAATCTTCCATCTCATCAGATGATGGTTTGGTCCATGGAGGAGAACTCTGAGTTACGCATCACCAAGTGAGGCTCAGTAGTGTCACTCTGGTCCTCGTGGTCCCTGCCACAGGTACTGCTGAGGGTAAGAGTGTGCTCAGTCGGGGTATCTTTCATTGCTCTCTGCTTTCTCTGGGCCCTCTTCTCAGCCAGCTGGGCATTTTACTTCTGCTTCCTACACCCTTCCAAGGAGGCTATGACTGTCAGTAACTTTTTTCCCTTCTTGTCAGTCTCAGTTATTTGCGAAGGTTAAAAACTGTTTCAACAATAAAACCCTTACTTGTTATCGAGCTCAATGCTAACCTCAAGGAAGAAATGGCACAGGGGACATGGTAATGGAGGTGGACCATGTTGCTTGGTCCTCAGGCTGGAAGGAAAGCGAGTTTTTGCTGCTGTCTGCACACTAGGTAAGAATGAGTTTTTGGGGGTAGCTTTGTCACTCAAGAGGTAAATCCAATACAGAATGCCTGTAGCTGAGGCCCCAGTTCATATTTTTCATGCAACCCAACAACCAATGAAAATGACCTCTTCAGTCCTCAGTAGGAGACGGGAGGGCTAGCAGCAGCTAACAGCCAGGGTTAGCGATATTCAGCCTCTTTCTCTGGGGAAATGCCCCATTGGAATAAAGTGGCACTGAGTGCAGAATGAGAGTACCTTCCATGAAAAGGATAATGTATTACAGGAATCCAGCTGCACTTTTCAAAAAGCAATGAAGAATAACACTGCAACAAGTGTGAATTTTAGTTGGCTTTAAATTCTAAAATTAATTTCAATCAGTTTCCAACTCACTGGAGCTAATGGAACTGTAGAACATCATCACATTGGGGGAGAAATTGAATTAATTAAATATGAAATAAATGATGTGATTAAACTGTATTAATGACAGACATGGATAGAACTCTAGAATTAATTACAAGAATTTGTCAATGGCAACTGTGAGTAATGGCAGTTCTTTCAGGGCTGTATGGAATCTCTAGCTGAATGAATACTTTGGGGTGAGCAAAGTTACAAGCCCTGCACGGAAACAAACGGCCATCTCATCTCAAACAGGGAGATATTCATGATGGAGGGTCTGGGTTACTGACACGATGACATTGAGGGGCCCAGGGGAACGAAGGCTGAGAAGCGAGCATTTCACATCCTCAAGATTTCCCAAACTCTTCGCAGCCAATGAAATGCCTTTGAAGCACGGTCACTGCTGGAATGCAGGAAGAGCAGTGCCCAATGAGAAACGTGACTCCGATCGGACAAGCTGTTCCAGTCATGTTGATCGAGATAATTACTGGCAGGGACCCAAAACTTAGAAATTCACACTTTCTGCAGCTGTCCACATTGCCAATGCTCTTCAAGCTGAAAAGTGAATGTGAACTTCAACTCCAGCTTTGGCATTGAGCGCTTCCTCTGATGAATCACCAGGAAATGTGAAAATAAGAAGCAAAAGGAATATCACAGTGGGGTGGGGGAAAGCTGCTATGGAATTTGAGTTGGAAAAGAAAAAGGTTTGTATTTGCAGACATGGTAATGGCTCAATCGGTGTCCATGAAACACAGTTTAAGGATTGCAGTGGTATTAACTGTACTGCCTGACTGTTTTCTTCAGGGTGCTTCAATAGAGTTCAAATGGAAAATAAGTATTTTATAAAAGAGTCAGGATCAAGATTGATGGACTTGATAGAGGTTGATGGACAGAGGTTGGTGAACTGATTGGCCTGTCCTTGCCTTGTGTCCATAAGAAAGCAAAAAGGGTAAAGTTCAAGCATAGGCAGACTCTCAAAGGAGGTTTAGCAACACTCTATTTGATTGGAAACAGCTTCATTCTTGCATTCTTCCAGCTTCTTGGGGCTCAAACCCCAATCCGCATATAGAGGAAATTTATTAGCTATTCTTTGCCTGATATCCAGCAACACTTATTACATCTGATCTCAATGTCACACCCTCCCACAAACAATCAAGGCACTGCCAACCGAATAGTTATGGCAGGAAAAGCAATGTGACGAAATGCAATGACAGAGACTGCACACATTGGGCCAAAATTGGATAAGAAAAGTTAAATTGATTTGAAGAAAATGTGAAATATTTTGCACCCGTCACATGCTACTACTCTTACACAAATATTCACGCTTAAAGTACTTTAAAAGCATCTCTACTATAATCACCATAACGTACTTCCATCTGTGAATCCAATTTTGATTTTCCTGTGATAATGCTGTCACCAAGGCAACTATCCCAGTTGTTCTAATATCATGATGTCTCTCCTCAGCCTCTGACCACATGGTTCTTTTAACAGTTGTAGTTTCATACTTGCTCTCATTTGCAATTTTATTTCATGGTGTTGGGGACGTCTACATGCCTGGTTAAGAGGCAAGAGTTTTCTACTTTCTTCCTTCTACGCACATTATTAAATTACACTCCATTAAAGGCATGTAATGGAAATAAGATGGTCTGAAGTGGTGAAGATGTGAATTATCAAGGCGCATGTGATGATTCAGTTACATACAGCCTTGCTCAGATCCCACTTGGAAAACCAAGTTCAGATTGAGTAGTGTTCCTGGCTCTTACAAAATAAAATAAGGGAAACTTCAACCATCAGCCTGGGAGGGGTTGCTACCTGTTGGCATGAGAGAGAGCTGTGTGGGGATTGGGGTGGGGTGGGGTGTCCTAGAAATGAAGGATGTTAAGGGATAATCTCTTAAATTCTGGGACAATTGGTCCCCCTGGTTTTGGATACCAAGAGTTGAGTTTTTCGGGTCTTGTGGAGATGGGTTCAGAGGCCAGGCATGAGATGGGGAAACTGGGGAACTAGGACAAGCCTCTGGAATCTTCCCAAGCTTTTCATTAATGGGCTGTCAACTAAATTTAATTAGGACAATCCTGGCCCTACTGAAGGGATGTTCTCTGAGGGTGAAGGCAGTTTCTGTCATTGGATTGGCCCTCATCATGCTTGGAGCTGGCTCTAACTCCTCAACTTGGGGGTTTGCTGAAGTGTTTCATTGAGACCAACTGTGCTAATGTGGTTCTATGTGGAGCGATTACCATCTAGGTTCAGCTCTGTGTGTCCATATCCTGGGAGGGTCCTCTCAGCAGGAGGTTGGTGGATTATCACAGGCTGCACTTACGAACTGCACTGGGGCAGGTGGGAGAGGGACCAGTAATCAGGAGCAGACATTTTAATGAGTGGGCTTAACCTCCATTCTAAAGTCTCCCACCGTACCGTGTCTTCAGTTATTTCAGCTGAAGATGGAAACCTTTGTGAAGTCTCCATTTTGAGGAGCTGCTTACCTCTCCCTTTTGTTCAGCAGCATCTTCCAGGCTATTTATTGGATGTTGCTGGTGCTCCTAATGAGGGTCCTGGAGTCCCTGCTCTGTCCACTATCCTTAAATGACTGGGGTTCTCAAAGCTGGTTTCTTAATTGGCCACCTCAGAAAAGACCATAGCCGACATACTACACTAGCCATTTCTAGGTTCCTGGCTCAAAATTGAGGCCGACACTGGAATTATGATCTGACTAGGAAAATTCAGCCCCAGACCTCAGGAAGGATTGGACTTGAATGAGGTACAGCACAGATTGACCCGAATGGGGTCTTGTAGAATTAAATTGTGAGCACACAATTAAATTTGCTTAAGTTTAACTTGCTTGAGTTTAGATGCTAAATGATATAATCAAGGTGTTTAAGGTAGGGTGGACAGAGAGAAATTATTCGATCTGGGAAGAAATTCAAATTAAGGGGAAATATATCTTTAATTAGAGCTAGTCAATTCAATAATGAAATTGCATTACAACATTTTCCATCTAAAAGATCATGGAAATTTAGAAATCCTATCCAATATGCTCTGGAAGGTGAGTGAATGACATTTTTAAGAACGAGATCAATAGATTTTTGTCCCCTAAAAGGATATCAAAGTGGTGATCTTGTGGTGCAATGGGTAATATCTCTGTCTCTGAACCAGAAACAGAGAAATCAAGTCCTGTTCTAGGAACTATAGCAAAAAGCAAAGTATTGGGAATGCTGGAAACCTGAAATGAGATCAGAAAGTGCTGGAGAAACTCAGCAGGTATGGCAGCATCAGTGAAGAGAGAAACAGAGTTAAAATTTCAAATCTGGTCTGACTCTTCATACTGGATTAGAAAAGTTGAGTTTCTCCAGCACATTCTCCCTCCAGGGGAGAATACAAGGTAAATTCATACAAGAACCAATCAGGTCATGTATCAACTTTTAAATCATTCCAACACACGATGACAAGCGGTAGGCATGGGGATGAGATTCCTGCTCAACCATGTGTTGGAGAGAAAGATATATTCTCAATCCTCAAAATTATGGAACAAGTGTACGTTGCCACAGCAACCTGGATTCCCTTAGCAATCTATAACACAGTGTCATCCCCAATGTTATCAAGAGATATTGAACAAAGACAGGTGAATTAACTTGAAATAACAATTGGCTATGGTGTTAGGGAATGGCAGATTCTATTTAAAATGAAGATGCTGTGTGGCGTTTCTCCTGTTCATATGCTCTACTCAGATCATAAATGTACTCTCCTCCCAATCATTCTCCTCACCTTACAAAATGCATCAAATGTACCAGCATTTGAAAGTCTGCTGTGTTCTGGAGCATCAAATAATCACAGAAGTGCCTGTCACACATTGTTTGAGGTGGCACATGTTTGTCTGGCGATGTTGAAACGATTGAAGAACAAATCAATCATCATGAAAGAACAAAGATTAAAGCACAATAAAGAGGAAGCTTTAAATTAAGGCTGGGATGTTCCATTTCTGCTGAACCCCATTTCTTGCAAAGATCTGAAATCAGATTCAGGTAAAGTTCTGATACTCAAGTTTTAGGAACACATAGGCTCATTGGCTTTGTAATTCATCTTGTTATCTTTTTTAGTCATAGAGTCATAGAGATGTACAGCACGGAAACAGACCGTTCGGTCCAACTCATCCATGCCGACCAGATATCCCAACCCAATTTAGTCCCATTTGCCAGCACTTGGCCCATATCTCTCTGGACCCTTCCTATTCGTAGACCCATCTCGATGCCTTTTAAATGCTATAATTGTACCAGCCTCCACCACTTCCTCTGGCTGCTCATTCCATACACATACCACCCTCTGCGTGAAAATGTTACCCCTTATGTCCTGTTTATATTTTTCCCCTCTCGCTCTAAGCTTATGCCGTCTAGCTCTGGACTCCCCCATCCCAGAGAAAAGACTTTGTGTATTTATCATATCCATGTACCTCATGATTTTAGAAACCTCTATAAGGTCACCCCTCAGCCTTCGACGCTCCAGGGAAAACAGCCCCAGCCTATTCAGCCTCTCCCTAATACTCAAATGCTACAACTCTGGCAACATCCTTGTAAATCTTTTCTGAACACTTTCAAGTTTCACAACATCCTTCCAATAGGAAGGAGACCAGAATTGCACTCAATATTCCAAATGCCTTCTTCACTATCCTATCTACCTGCGACTATACTTTCAAGGAGCTACCCTTCACTCCAAGATCTCTTTGCTCAGCAACACTCCCTAGGATCTCACCATTAAGTGTATAAGTTCTGCTATAATTAGCTTTTCCAAAATGCAGCACCTCACATTTATCTAAATTAAACTCCATCTGCCATTCCTCAGCCCATTGGCCCATCTGATCAACATCCAGTTGTACTCTGAGGTAACCTTCTTTGCTGTCTACTACACCTCCAATTTTGGTGTCATCTGCAAACTTACTAACTAAACCTCCTTTGTTGACATCCATATCATTTATATAAATAACAAAAAGTATTGGACCCAGCACCGATCCTTGTGGCACCCCACTGGTCACAGGCCTCCAATCTGAAAACCAACCTTCTAATACCATCCTCTGTCTTCTACCTTTGAGCTAGTTCTGTATCCAAATGGCTAGTTCTCCCTGTATTCCATGAAATCTAACCTTGTTCACCAGTCTCCTATGGGGAACCTTGTCAAATACATTACTGAAGTCCATATAGATCACATCCACCGCTTTGCGCTCATCAATCCTCTTTGACACTTATTCAAAAATGTAATTAATTTTGTGTGACATGATTTCTCACACACAAAGCCATTTGATGAATGTCAGACATGAATTGGTCACTGAATGACAGCTGGAAGAGTGATACTGCTGCATATTCACAGTCAAGCAATTAAATAATTCAAGAGTTCATCCAGCACTGAAGCACCACTATTCACTGACACATCGGGACCAAGGATTGACGTTGTTACGAAATTCATTGGACAACCAATGCCACATACAAGCAAAGCATCTGCAGATTTGTCTGCCCAGACTGAACAAAAAAAGATTTTAGCTCTGGGCTCAATAAATTCCACCGAATACAGTGACTGTACAGCTTGATCATAAAGCTTCAGCAAATTACAGCAGAGCTGGAGCTAATTGTCATAACGAACAATGACTGCATCAACTATGGACAACAACAGAACAAAAAACCCTCCTTTATTATTTGTTAATGAGAATTGAGATCTTTTAAGAACTGCTTATAATGGATATCCTCAGGACTGACACTTTCCCTGTGTATTGTCAGCAAAATGCACTGCATCACCAGTAACATATTCAGAAGCCCTTGTATTATCATGGGTCCATTCATTTAGGTGAAGATGCGTGAACAGCTGGAAGGACAGCAATTTGGTTCATGTGGCTCAGTGGTTAGCATTGCTGCCTTGCAGCGCCAGGGACCCGGGTTCAATTCCGGACCTGGGTACAATTCCAGCCTCGGGGTTTCCTCCAAGTGCTCCGGTTTCCTCCCACAATCCAAAGATGTGCAGGTTAGGTGGATTGGCCCACCTTAAAATTGCCCATAGTAATAGGTGCATGAGTAGGGGAATGGGTCTGGATGGGTTACTCTTCAGCGGGTCGGTGTGGACTTGTTGGGTCGAAGGGCCTGTTTCTGCACTGTAGGGAATCTAATCTAATCTAAGTTGCAAGACTGTGGGAAATTCAAGCTTTCAGGCCCTGAGCAAGACTATGTTGAACTTCGAGAGAACCGAAGTCATTTTACTTATTCACTTACTGATGGGATTGGGGAGTAGGGCAACATGAGGTGGTGTAACCAAACACTAAAATGGGGCATAATGCATCCCACTTTTGGGAAAGATCCATCCTACATTGAGGAAAGATTTGATGTAGTGCATTGTTAAGAGTTGGAAACCAAAACCTCAAAATGTTCCACTGAAGTCCCATGAAATACACATTTAGCCAAAGATCAAGGTTAGAATGATTGCAATTATTACCTGAACACCATCAATCGCTATTTAACTTTGAGCCACACAGGTGCCAGGCAATGACCATCTCTAAAAAGAGAGTCTAACCACAACCCATGGTATTCAATGGCTTTACCAGCACTGCATCACATATCATCAACATCCTGGGATTACCATTGACCAGAAACTTAACTGAACCAATCACATAAATACTGTGGCTACCAAAAAAAGAGCAGAGGTTGGGATTCTGTGACTAACTCATGTCCCAATTCTCCAAAGCCTTTCAATAATCTCCCAGTCTCAAATCAGGAGTGATACAGAAAGCACACCATTTGCTTCAATTAGTGCAATGACACTCAAGAAGCTCAACACTATCCAAGATGAAGCAAACACTTGATTGGAAATATATTCCCTCCACTACCAACACACCCCTATTACAGTTTAAAGACTCATTACATTCACTTGCCAGTTGCTCTTCAACTTCTGAACCTAAGATTTCTCCTACCTTTAAGAACAAGAGCGACAAGAAGATACCACCAGTATTGAGACTCCTCTAATTCACACATCATCCTGTTTTGAAAGTACATCACCCCCATTCTCACTGGGTCAGAAGCCTGACTAATAACACTCTGGGGTGGACCACACTGTACCAGTTTAAGGCTGAGGCACCCTCCCAATTTCTTAAGGGTTGTTAGGATTTGGCAATGAATGCTGACCTTGCCGGAGATATCTAATATCAACAAATAAAAAATGAACTTACTGTGAAATTGATTCTACGACAAAGAGAACTCCAATGTGGGTAGAATATAAAAGTGGGTATCTGTTTGTCACATAATAGCTTATATCTTAACAGAAAGGAAATTTCACCAAGAAACTTTGTTACCAGGTTATCTACAAAGCACCAGAAATGAAAATTAACCAGTCTGAAGGACAAAACTTCTGAGCAGTAAAAGCAAAGATAGCAGAGTCTGGCTTTGCAATGTTGGAAGATATGAACAAATCTACTCAAGGGACAGAAGTTCATTCAGTGCAAAGTTGCATCAAACAGAAAAAACAAGATGCTACTACCTGCAAGAGACAATTTACTTTGACCAAAAGATTTGCTAAAATGTTATGAAAGCTCCACGGAGAAAAGTATAGATGATTATAACGAAGAGAGAAGAAGATGTGGAGTGAGTGTCACCCAGGGATCCCAAAGAAGATGAAAGGAAAGAGCAATCTGAAGACAGGCATATTTTTGAGATTGTGGCAAAGAAGGTAGAGACAGATAATGATGAGAAAATGTTCATATCCGAGGAGAACAACAAAAAATGGCTTAGAGTCCTTTATTATAAAAATAATAACTCAGATTATTCCAGAATCTATGAAGTCTATGCAACTAAGATGGAGGAGAGAGATGTTGACCATTCTGTTAATCCTTGATTGCAGCTGATCAACTGTTACAAAGTGTGCCATCAACTGATGCTGTTCTTTGAAAAATAAAAACAGCAGATTTTCAACTGAAAGAACATATTCAGCGTTTTACTGCACAAAATTTGAGTGCCAAGCTAACTTAGAGAAATTGGATTATCTGTCCCACCAGTGGTAGGGAGTTATGATCAGATCTTCAAGAATCTTCTGGTGAACGGCTCAAACCTAGGGGTGAAAAAAAAGCAGAAGTTGTGGGAAAAGCTCAGCAGGCCTGACAATATCTGTTTGTCACATAATAGCTTATATCTTAACAGAAAGGAAATTTCACCAAGAAACTTTGTTGCCAGGTTATCTACAAAGCACCAGAAATGAAAATCAACCAGTCTGACTGGACCCGAAACATTAACTCTGATTTCTCTGCACGGTTGCTGCCAGACCTGCTGAGCTTTTCTAGTAACTTTTGTTTTTGTTTCCAATTTACATAAGCTGCAGTTATTTTAGGTTTTATTTAATTTCAAACTTAGGAGTGACCAGATGTCCCAGTAGTAAATGGGACTTTTGCAGTAAATGTCCTGGTGTCCTGACTATTTCAGAAAGAAAAAGTTCAAATTTTAAGATTTTTATCTTTTCCCTAACCTGGAACTGGGGCAGGGGAGGTGAATTTCTTGCAACATATGCATTGCATGCAACAGACCTGCATTCCCTAACACCCTTACCACCCATAGGCCCCACTGAGATCTCCACGGTCAGTATCTTTTCGGTACCTGACGTTTCCAGTGTGGATGGCACCTTTGAAACAATCGACAGAACAGCAGTGCAGCCTCTGGAACCATTATTCCAGGAGAAGTCATCACTTGATCTTCATCTGGTCGACCCAAACACTCATTGGTTGTCTTGTGCATCAATCATCAGAGCCCCAAATTGCTATGGCTTTTCAAAGTGTTCTAGTTTTGACTTTTGATAGTCTGGTCACCTTACACCAAGTGGAATTGAGTACATATTTGAAAAGGAGACATTTGTTTTACAGAAAGAAAGTAAGACTCACTAGATTTTATAAAAAAATTGTTACAATTAGGAGGTTTACAAGGTTATGTTTTGCAATGTGTCTTTAAGGGTCGGTTACAATGAAGTGTGAAATGTGACTATTCCAAATTCCATCTGACAGGAAATCTGGTGTAACATCAATGAACAAGGTGCAGAGTTCTCACACCCGAGAACAAAGGTGCGAACAATAAACTGACTTGCCAGCTTTTAACAAAAACAGGAAAGGAGAGGAAGAGAACAGCAGTTGGTGTGGTCAGAAAGAAGAGGCTTTTGGTTCTGTGCAAGTTACTGAAGCCAGATGTGGGATGCAAAATGAGCTCCAGCTGAAAAAACACAGTCTGCATTTTTTTTAAGGATTCAGCAAAATGTATCCTGTCAGGACTGTACCAATCCTCTGAAGTGTATCCCACCCAGACCCATACCCTTTCCCGCCAACCTGCACACTACAGGGCAGTTTAGCATGACCAATGCACCTAGTCTGCAGACATTTGGACTATGGGAGGAGGCTGGAACAGCCAGCAGGAACAGCGAGAATGTGCAAACTCCACACAGACAGTTGCCCAAGACTGGAATCAAACCCTGTTCCTTCGTGCTGTGACGCACTGAGCCATCATGCAACCCTGGTTGTGATAAGAAGAATCTTTGGAGTGGTCTTTTCTGATTTGGGAAACTTGCCAAAAACTGAGGGAATATCCAGGAACATGTGAACTGACTACTTAGTGATTGGGGAAGCATAAACCCATTGAAAGCTGGAAGAGTCTGCGAGCTGCTTACTATAAGGGCTATAATTCCTTGGAGTGTGAGGTGTGTGTTCAATACAAACATAGAAGCTTAGAAAACAAAGACTATATGAAGAGTAGGCCATTCAGCCCTTCTAGCCTGCTCTGCTATTCAAAGTGATTGTCGCTGATCATCCAGCTGTCCCACCTTCTGCTTTTAGCCTTTGATCCTTTTAACTGCTAAGAACTATATCTAACTCCTTGAAAACAATCAATGTTTTGGCCTCAACTGTGGCAGAGAATTCCACAGGCTCACCACTCTTTGGATGAAGAAGTCTCTCTCATAAAAAGGGAATGTTCCTCTCTGAAGTTTAAAGTGTAGCATTTTTACAAAAGCATAGCATTAAATCAGACGTACTTCCAGCGACATGTTACAAAGAACAGTCTTGCCATGTCATCTTTTTCAGCTACTAATGGAAATTTGAGTTTCTTCTTAAACATTACCAAACCCCTGAAGGATCATAACATCTTTAAAAAGACGAGTGAGACGTGATGGGCCAAATGACCTGATCTGTGATGATGCTGCTATGTTACCATTTGATTTACCACACTGAAATAACTCCATAGAAACCAGTATCCCATACTTATTTAGACGTGAAACATCCTTGACTCCGGTACAGCCTTGTCAGAATCAACTCCCAGAATATTAGGATGTCTGGCACTCCTGTTGCTATCTGTCAGCCAGGGTTCCCTAATTGGACAAGATTAACAGCCCCAATCAGGGAACTCATATCCTATGAGGTCCACCTGGCTGACCTCATTACAATGTCGGAGTCGAAAAGTTTCAGGCATAAGCTCTTCATCAGGAAGGGTTCCAGCATCTGCAGTCCTTTCTTTCAGACCTCATTACGACTACGACAGAACATTTGTGGATTCAGTTTAAACCGAGCCAATTAGAAGTTATAAGATACTCAGAGATTAGCGGTTCAGACTCGGAAAAGGGTCTGATTTGCTTCTCAGGCACTAAGGTCAAGTGGAACCCAATGGGGAAGTTGAGGATGGAGCCAAGTAGCTAATGGCTCATTTTGATTCAGATTCCTGGAACACTGCCATCTGGTGAGCAATGACAAGTACTCGCACATGTACAAGACATGGACACCAAGATCAGAAAGCAGTGCGTGCAGCCTTCTGAAATCCTGGTCTTGTTTGCAGACACAGTCTCTGCCTTCTCTCCCCTTTGATTATGCAACAAACCAGAGGGGTTGTTTGGTTTAGGTGGCTGAGTACCCACAGAATCATCAGGGGATCGAGTGAAATAATATTGGACTTTCGAGTTGACAGATTTATGTGTCGAGCCATCGTTCACTGCAGCAGCAGACTGCCATTCAGTCACAGATCTCAGTCATGCTGCTGTTTGCCTCAAGCTGTCCCTGGCTGCTCCTTTTGTCTCACTTCCCTGGCTGATGATTGTTTTATAAAGATGCTGATGTTCTTATTGAATTCCATCTGTTCCATGTTCAGTTGACGCTGCACGAGTGAGAAACAAGTCTGATTGAACAGTGTAATTAAAAATATAGGATAATTAAAGGGATATTTTCTGCAGGAGGAAGTGTTTGCCAAACTCACTGGCATCTGTTTGCAAACGGGTGACACAGTGACGCAAGCTACATGACAAGTTGCTTGTATATGAGGTGTTGCATGGCTCTGAGTCGCTCCACTACCATTCAGGATTTGTTAAACTATGTCTGTATCAAGATAGCGAGTGCTTCTACACCCTGAAACCTGTAGCAAACTGACAGTCTGAATTTAGTTTTCAAGCCTTCAGCCTGTAAGAAGCCTAACCTACAACCAGGTATCACAAGAGAAGTAACAATTTCCGACAAGCTTTTGACTGGCTAATGGTAGTAAATAAGTGTTTGAAATATACATCCAACAGAAATCAGGATACCAGCCAATGAGTACTCAAATGTACAGCCAATGGTTGTATATCCATGATACAGCAGTTTACTCTGCCAAAAGCCCCAGACCAGTTATCCATACTGCGTATTGTTACATGACACAGTTGGTAGTTAGTAAGTGGCTCAGTGGTTAGCACTGTTGCCTCACAGAGTCAGGGACCTGGGTTTGATTCTTGTCTTGGGTAACCATCTGCATGGCATTTTCACATTCTCCCTGTGGGAGTATGTCCAAAGATGTGCAGGTCAGCTGGATTGGCCATGTTAAATTGCTCGTAGTGACCAGGGATGTGTAGTTTAGCTGGAGTAGCCATGGGAAATGCAGGGTTAGGGGGATAGGTCTAGGTGGCATACTCTTCAGTGGGTCAGTGTAGGCTTGATGGACTGAAGGGCCTGCTTCCACACTGTAGGAATGATATGATAGCACTGAAACGTGTTAACCAATAGAGAAATTAAGCTGCATCAGGATATAAAGGACTGTTTAGGGGAAGAGCGAAAGGAATGTTCAAGAGTCTTTACCATTGTTAGCAGGACCTCCCAAAGTTGTTGTCCTAATGATCAATCAATGTAACTAATGTTAATGTGGACGTACTCTTTAACTGAGCCCAGTGATCAGCAAGAGATCATAATGTATTTAAGCTTTAATGTTAATAAGCTTTCAGGCTATTACGTTATCTATAATGAACTTATTTATAGTTCTTTTATCCGCAGGAATGTAGGTGCGCAGGCTAGATTAGCATTTATTGTCTTTCCTAACCGCCCCAGAGACAAGCACAAAAGTGTGGTTCAAGTGCCACATGCAGGCCAGAGTAGGGAAGGGGATCTGACATGCTTTCCTGAAGTACATTAGAGAACCAGATGGGCTTTCTCAACAATTGACAGTGGTTCCCTGGTTGCTAAAGACTAGCTTTTTATTCCATACCCTTACTGAATTCACATGTCACCACTTGCCATGTTAATTTGGGACTCTGGAATACTAATTCTGGGACATTTACCACTATGTCACACATCCCCCATCAATATTGAGCTTACTTACTGCTGAAGACTGTGCATGGGCATCCATCTCCACTTGGTATCAGTAGCTTAGACTAATACCATTAAGAAGAGATGGTGGTGGTGAATCTAGCCAAGGTTCTCAGTTATCCCAACATAACATGCTAGCAGCTTGAAGCCATGGTATTTTGGTACCCAGTACAACAATTAGGTATTGTAGTTCTAGATACATCTCTAGGGCTTTGGTAAGACCACACCTGGCATATCGTGTGCAGCTCACTCTCAATATGAAAAGAAGGACATACATGTATGGAAGTATATGCCACAGTTGTTTTATAATCAGCGGAAGAGTAAAATGAGCCTATACTTTCTGGAGTTTTGAGGGATGGGAGATGACCCCATTGGAACATTCGGATTGACCTTGACAGGGTAGATTATTACTGGTGAATTGACAACATGGAGGCACAGCCTCAGAATAAGCAGTGAATCATTTCAGATTGAGATGAGAGAATTACCTTTGGATGTAGGTTTGCTCGCTGAGCTGGAAGGTTCATCTCCAGACGTTTCATCACCCTACTAGGTAACATCTTCAGTGGGTCTCCAGGCGAAGCACTGCCGATAATTCCTGCTTTCTATTTATAGAAACCCAAACATATAAATAGAAAGCAGAAATTATCAGCAGTGCTTTGCCTGGAGGCCCACTGAAGATGTTACCTAGTAGGGTGACGAAATATCTAGAAATGAACCTTCCAGCTCAGCCAGCAAACCTACATTAGAACCTCAACCTGAGCTACAAATCTTCTCAAAACTTGCTAAGAATTACCTCTGCTCGGAGCATTACGGATCTTTATGCTTTTCTACCCACAGGACTAAAAGGTCTCTATTGTTCAGTATGTTCATGTCTTAGCCTGACATGAGTTTTGATTTCCTCAGAATTAAGGCTTAATGGGAAAGAGGTGGGAAAGTGAAGTTGAAGTGAAAGAATAGTCATGGTTGTATTCAATAATTGAGGAGACTCAGAGGGCTAAATGATTTACTCGTGCTCCTATTTCCGACATTCATATGTGTATACAGTTTCTCAATATAAATGGAGACATTGGCACATCACAATAAACAGATAGCAGAGTTCATCCCATCCTAAGTGAGAAATGTGGAGCTTTTCTTCCACTCAAAGTCACCACCTTCCCTTCCTATTTATATAAGCATTGAGAATCTCTAATATACCAATAAGCAAAACAAGCCCAGAAGTGGAATTCTGATCCTTTACCCACAGTATTTCCTGATATTCCAGCTCCCCACCCTAGTTCAACAACTCCTAGTTAATTCTGAAGATGGAATCACTCCATTCCTCAATTATCTGAAAGAAGGTCGCATTTTTTGAGTAAAAGAGTTCTTGTGAAGAAAGAGTCAATTTTTTGAATAGCTTTCTCACCAGGCTCATTAACTGGATAATCATCATAAAAAAGCAGTTGAAAATATCATCAGAAACCAGTCAGTTCAGACATTAGTGAGAAAAGCCTCTTTAAACAGATGTCAGCTTGTTGAACTTTAAACACATTATAGCTTGTAACAAATGGTTCAATTTGAAAGTTGTCATTAAAGGAGGAGAGAAGAGAATTCCAATGAAATGTTTTCAATGTCATCCCAATAACACATTACATTTTTCTAGTTTATTTAACATTGAGAAACATCTCAAGGAGTTTCAACTCATGTGATATAATTTATTTTAAGTTTGCATTTTGAATTTTGATTGTGTAATTTTGAATTTTCTGAGTCTGAAGTTAATAACTAACTTGCAAGGATATCTGTAGCCATGGTGATTTATTTTAAAATGGTTTGAGAAGATTCCTTTAACAGCATAAAAAATTCTTGCTTACCTTACAATGTTTCATGACTTAGAAAGCTACATCTTTGTATTTTAAGGTGTATTAGAAATTTCTAGACTTGGGCTTGTTTCACACTGATGGAAACACCCATAGCTGAGAGGAAGAGACTTTTGTTTTCAGCATTACATGATTTTGGACAGTTCTGTAGAGTCTTTGAGTGAAGATGCATGTGTGTAGCAGTGCTCCTGAGAAAGGGAGTGTACAGTGAAACTAGATTACCTTACAGGAAATAGTTAGTGATAGTCCCATTCTGTAAATGTTGGGATAAAACCCTGAAGAGATAGGTGTACAGTAGGTCCAGAAAGAAGCTATCAGTTGTTAAAGACTAGAAGCTAAAGTTACAGTTACCTTAAACTTCACAAGGTATTAGAAATTCTGGTGTGAGTCCTGTACAAGTGACTTTTTTTATAATTTGTAAGGAGTGTTTGGGAATTTATAGGATAATACTCCTACTATATGCTTAATATCCTTTGAGTTTGCGTAAGAATTAACTAGATTGATTTGTTCCATCTTATCATCATTTCTTTTGCTCAAAAGTTCTTTTTTTTCAGTAAAACTGCAAATTTACATGCTTCTCCCTCAGTGAATGACCATTTCAGTAAAACCAAACCAAAATAAAATATGATCCATTAGGTCAGGTTTCAGTCTGTCTTTAGCCTGGTCCTGTAATATCATCAGTGGGATCAAAACACTCCTGGCATGAAGCCAATGACATAGGTTTAAGAATGAGTGATGAATAACTTCAGTCAAAGAAGTTGATTTTAAGGAGGGTCTTAAGGCAAGAGGTGTAGAGAGAGAGAGGTGCAGAAAGCAAGATGATTGAGGGAGAAATTCAAGAGTCACAGATATACACATCTGAAGGAAATGCCAACATTGGCAACTCAAAGAAAGTGGGTAACATAGAGGCAGCCAAACATTGAAGGAATGCAGAATGCCTGGAAAGTTGTAGAAAATTAGAGATAAGTTTCCATACATAATATGACCTTGAATAATGGGTTCGATGGAATACTGTTTTCACACTGCACAATCCCTTGGTTTGTTACTTGGTTGGCTATTTCTGAGAGACAATATCATGGCTCGTCTTTGAAATGGAAATTGAATGGCATTGTAGAGACAAATCTTCTTCAACAAAGGTTTGCGTGTGATAGAAGTGGCGGAAACTTCACACTACATCTCAGCCAAGCCTGACCTGCGAGCATTTGTAAAGCAGTGCAGCGGGAACATTATTACACATCTTGCTTTACTTCCTGTATCTGACCTGGGAATGCTTGACTAGAACTGATTAGAGGGAGCTTTACGATACATCCAACCCCTGTCGATTTGGGAGTTTTTAATGTCAACTCTGGATCCCTGACTTCATACACTTCTGAACAAATAATAACCCAAATCATTTGAAGAATATTTTCATCACACATCACAGATCCCATAGTAAGACCAAGTTTCTGCTGTGGTATTTAATTTATTCACTTGAAATCCAGCCAGAAAAACCATAACAAGCTACAGAAAACAGTGAAGTATAGAATGAACAGAAAGATGGAAAAGATGCAGGAAAAATAAACAAGCAGGAATAACAGAATGACCTTAGACACAAAGTTACAAGAACCAATCTAACTGAACTTCGTGGAAGTGCCCACAGTACTCCATTTACAAAGTGAGGGGTGTCCGTGTGAAGCAGAATGATAGTCTCAGAGCAGATCCAACACAAATTACATACAGAGGAAAGCTCCCTCTTCACTATCCAATCTCATAGATTCCCTACAGTGTAGAAAGAGGCTATTAGGCCCACAAGTCCACACTGATCCTCCAAAGAATATCCCACCCAGACCAACTCTCCTACTACTTTACATTTCCCCTGACCAATGCACCTAACCTACACATCCCTGAACACTACAGGCAATTCACCTAACTTGCACATCTTTGGACTGTGGGAAGAAACCAGAGCGCCTGGAGGAAATCCACGCAGACACGGGGAGAATGTGCAAACTTCACATAGTCACCCCAAGACTGGGGTCGAGCCTGGGTCCCTGGCACTTGTGAGGCAGCAGTGCTAACCACTGAGCCACTGTGCTACCCACTGAGCCACTGTGCCACACAATTGAGCCACCGGGCTGCCCATGGGTACAAAGGAAAGCTCCCTCTCCACTATCCAATTCGGATATAGGGGAAAGCCCCCTCTCCCCTTGGCAATAGGGACAAGCTTCTTCTCCACTCTGCTGGAGGGTACAGGGGAAAGCTCCCACTACTTTGTCATAGAGCCACAGATTCACAGTCATAGAGTCATGCAACATGGAAACAGACCCTTCAGTCCAACTCATCCATGCTGATCACACATTCCAATCTGACCTAGAACCTTCTGTCAGCACTTGGCCCATATCCCTCTAAACCTTTCCTATTCATGTATACATCCAGATGCCTTTTAAATGTTGTACTTGTATCAGCCTCCACCACTTCCTCTGGCAGCTCGTTCCATACACGCACCACCTTCTGAGTGGAAAGGTTACTCCTCCGGTCCTATTTAAATCTTTCTGCTCTCACCTTAAACCTATGCTCTCTAGTTTTGGACTCCCCCACTCTGGGGAAAAGACCTTGCCTACTCACCCAATCTATGCCCTTCATAATTTTATAAACCTGTGCAAGGTCACCCCGCAGCCTCTGACACTCCAGGGAATATAGCCCCAGCCTTTTAAGCCTCTCCCTATAACTCAAATCCTCCAGTTCCAGCAACATCCTTGCAAAGCTTTTCAGCACCCTCTCAAGTTTAACAATAGCATTCCTATACATGGGTAATCAGAATTGTATGCAGTACCAATGTCCTGTACAGCTGCAACATGACATCCCAACGCTTATCCTCAATGCTCTGAGCAATGAATGCAAGCGTGCCAAGTGCCTTCTTCACAACCCTGTCTACCTGGGACTCTACTTTCAAGGAACGAGGCACCTGCACCCCTAGGTCCCTTTGCTCAGCAACGCTCCTCAGGGCCATACCATTAATAGTATGAGTCCTGCCCTGGTTTGCCTCACCAATACGCAATACCTTACATATATCTAAATTAAACTGCACCTGCCATTCATCAGACCATTGGCCCATCTGATCAAGGTCATGTTGTATTCTAAGATAATCTTCCTCACCGTTCACCATACTTCCTATTTTGGTGCCATCTGCAAACGTATTAACCATTGCTCCTATATTTGCCCTGTAAGGATACAGAGGGAAGCTCTCCCTCCACTGATCTGGAAGGAAAAAGGGGATAGCCATTGATTACATCTGAGATCTTCCAAACTGATGTGGCTCAGTATCAAATAGGATTTTACATTTACCCACTGAGTAATCTGGGAAATCCCCCTTCACATTGTTCATAAACTCAAAAATATAAGCTTTAATGATGCTATGTGGGTGCAATATGAGCCTGAAATTGGACTATTAAGGCAGAGAAACCTAAGGCAGGAAGGAATAAAATCCCTCCAGTGATAGAGATAAAGACTATGATTGAGAATCACAGGACAGAGTGGGAGACAATTCTGAATTTTAATTAGACTCTCTGCACTGCATCAACAAATCCAGCACCTGAAACAACAGGATGGTGTTAAATAAACAGCATCACTGCAATAAAATATTCAAGGACATCAACAGGTCGCTAATAGCAGCCAGGCTCAGATCCACTCACTGGCCTAGCATTAATTCTTTTTTGCTGGTGTAATGAGTAATTACAGTATTTGTAATTATTATAATTAGTTTTATCAAACGAGCAGTTGAATTTCCCATTTTCTACACATTGATGGATCTCAGTCCAGTCTCTGCAATCTTCACAGTCAAAGCCTCAGCCTCCACTGCAAGTATCAGCCCTCTTTGAGAATTGTCTGTAAATTTTTTGGGGCTACACATTAAAATGGTTTGGCCACCAACTTTGCTTTTGGAACAGAAGGAGGTTTGGCTGATGGATTTAGGTGTCACCAGCCCAAGTGCAGCTGGGACTCAATGTATTCCAAGATTCTCAACTGTCCTACCCTTCGAAAGAATGAGAAATTACAACCCCACAATGCAAAATTAAGACTAAGTTTCAATTTTTATACAGACAATGGGTGAGGTTTAACCTTTAATAATGAGTGGATTTGGTTCAGAGCGGATGTAAAAATGTCAAGCTTGGACTCGGTCTCCATTAAACCTGCCCGATTTTTGTAATTGATGAAGATGGAGAGGAAGGCGAGTCACCTGTTTGAAATTTTGATGTGCAACATGTCTGGAATTTTCCCTCTCTCCTGGATTAAATGTTAGCCAGCAGGTTTCCTAGCTCACAGGTAACCCAACTGCTAAAGTCAGGCAAAGATGGTTGCATGGAAAAGACAAATGCTTTTCTAACACTACAGTGAAATGTGAGGTAGAGAAGTGCTTCCTCTCGGTCCCTAATACAATCCTCATGGTCCATATAACTCTCCCAGTCCCTAATATAAACGGGTGGAATGGTGACTCAGTGGTTAGCACTGCTGCCTCACAGCGCCAGGGAACTGGGTTCGATTCCAGCCTCGGGCAACTGTCTGTCTGTGTGGAGTTTGCACATTCTCACTGTGTTTGTGTGGGTTTCTTCTGGGTGCTCTGGTTTCCTCCCACAATCCAAAGATGTGCAGGTCAGGTGAATTGGCCATGCTAAACTGCCCATAGTGTTCAGGGATGTGTAGGTTAAGTGCATGAGTCAGGGGTAAATATAGGATAGGGGAATTGGTCGGGGTAGGTAATTCTTTGGAGGGTTGGTGTGGACTTGTTGGGCCAAAGGGCCTGTTTCCACACTGTAGAGATTCTAATAATCCTCCCTAATCTAATCATCCAAGTTCGTAATATAATTTTCCCTGTCCCTAACAAATCCTCCCAGTCCCCAAAATAATCTAATCTGTTTCCTTCCCCTTGATCCAATTCCCCTTAATGACTAGAGCAATCCTCCACTGCCTGCGCTTTCCCTAACCCTCCACTTTTTCCCCAAATCCCCCACCCCATCCAGAGTCTGTCTCTGCCCCAATTTGTCATTAACTCCTCAACCTTAACCCAACCCTTTAGGTTGTTCACCCCAGACCCCAACTCCTCACAATCTACATCCCAACTGCATGATTTCTCCCTGCTCCACCACCGCATCCACTTCAGAAGCAAAGAATCAAGTTTATCAGTCAGGCTGGATTCGAAGAGGCAATATTGTTGAGGAGAATAGCATGGCCACTGTGAAACATTTTACAGTAGCCATCTCCATTGTTTGGCAATTTAGCCCCAGTGAAGACTTGGACCCTTACCTCCAAGAATTATTTCAAGAGCCCAAAGTTTTGTAAATCTAACTGAGCAAATCTGTTAATACACATGTAACAATTTATCTTCATATCACGTTTTGCACATTAATTAATGTGTTGGAGATTGTAACAAAGAAATGAGGCCTCAAGGAGAAACAGGAACAAGTGAGAGATTGAAACCACAGTGAAAAAAAACGACTTCAGAGGCTACTGAGAGAGGGAGTTAGATTTGTCCGCGTTAAAAATGTAGGCTACTTTCAGGGTTAACCAGAACAGGTCCACAGTTGATTGAGTACAGTGATGCTCATTGGACTTTGTATTTAACAACTGGTTCTGTTCCAGTGAGGTTTGGCTTCTGGATAGGCAAACATGGAAACTGGTATTGGTGTTAAACTATTGACTTGCAAGAAAACCCTCACAAATCTCTAAACGTTTTTTGTTGTCTAATTCAACAAATGGATATAGGTCTGCTAAACAGAGGGAAAGGGATATGGTTTCAAAATGAATCATTTTGATCAGTCGAGGCAATGAGATAAAGGTGCAAAAGATCATTGGGTGAGGTGAAGACATGTATCTGAAGAGGTCAATGGCCAGATAAGGACAAGGATTAAAGACTGAGAAAATGTTATCATGATTTTATGGCGATTTGAAGATGAGACAATCAGATTGGTGGAGAATGAGCCCAAAGCTATTCACAGGTGGGAAAACAGGACTTTTGGGGGAAATGATGTACAATTCTGCACTCACTCAAGTTGATGACATTTGGAGCTAGACATTCGTTATGAACAATGTGGAAGAAATGGGTGAGTTCTAAGAGGTGCAGCAGCGGGAAATACCTCAGAAGAGGAAGAACTGATTGAGGAGGAGTGGCCACCTTGGCAGAATGATTGCTGGATTTACGAGGCTGTCGGATTTAGCCTCAGGTGGTGAATTGATTATTTTTTCCAGGCTGGAGTTGGTGAAACAAAGAGGAGAACCTGCAGGTTTACCAGTGATGGGGACTGGTTCAGAATGAATAAGCAGAGTTTCATAGCGCCTCACTGCTTTTGGGATCTGCTTCTTGCTGTTCTTTTGGAATCATTCCTGTCAATGATGACTGTAGTACAGTACATGCTGTAGTAGGCAGAAAATCCCGTGACTCAGATATCGTAATCATCCAAAAACCGTTACTGCATCTATCGCATTCTGACTGTTGCATCAGTTATGACATGTTAATACTTCCTCAGCTACAGTGCAACCCAATATTGCATTACAAGGGCATTGTTTCACAAAAGTAAGTGATTGATTTTTCAATTAAAAACACAACCACCAGACATGTACTACTACATTTTCCCAACATGTTCTATTGTGGCTTGTAATTACACAGATAGTGACCTGTAGGAGCGAAGGCCATCTCAAAGTCCTGTCATTTTACAATTAAACAAAAAAAAAATTCCCCTTCAGGGCATGAGTATTTCAAGATTGCCATTTGAGATCTGAAGTGTTTTTTGCACAGCAGATACATGACCATTTTTCATGCAAAAGATCTCTCTTTCTCCTTTGGTAGAATTTCATAGCCTTTTTCTTCGGTATTGTGTTGCTGGCAGCGTATTCCAGAAATGTTTAATGAAACACATTGTGAGGAACTGATAAGGCATGTAAAGGCTGCAGCTTTGCAATTTATTGCCTGAAGCTGCTCTGGCCTTTCTTAACCAGGCTCTCCTACATACTGCCTGATTATTTACTTTGCTTATTTAGCTTATCTGACCGAGTCAGTGATGGTGTAAGCTTGTGTAAGGTACAGGTCTGTTCGGCTGAATAATTTTCTTGTTACTGCTTTTAAAAATATAAGACCCCTGTAACAGAAAGGAGACAGGTTGGCCCTGGTGGGATTACTGATCCAGGTATTGTCCTATCCCTGATGTCAGCTGGTACTGCACTGCCCCTAGTGGGGTCACTGATATTGCATTATTCTGATGAATGAGTGAATAAAAATTGGATTGATGGAGTGTTTGATGAAATAAAATGTGAATGCCTCCACTTTGGAAGGAAGAATAGAAAAACAGTAAACTTTTTAAAAAGTGATATAAGATTTCAGAGTGCTGAGGTACGGAGGGATCTTGGTGTCCTGTTACATGAACCACAAAGGTTAGTACACAGGTACAGCAAGTAATTGAGAAAAGCAAACGGAGCATTGGTGTTCTTTGTAAGGGAAATGAAACATAAAAGTAGGGAGTTTTTTTTGGTGAGACTACATCTGGAGTGTTGTATACAGTTTTGGCCACTGTGTTCGAAAATGGGTAAAAGTACATTAGTAACAGTTGAGAGAATGTACACTCAACTGAATCCTGGGATGTAGGACTTACCTAATGAATAAAGGATGAACAGGTTCGGCCTCAACCTTTAGGAGTTCAGAAGAATGCAGGGGATCTTATTGGAACATAGAAGATCATGAAGGGAGCTTATTTACATTTATTTATATTTACAGTTACATTTTGTATCTATTTACATTTGGAAGAAAATGGGCTTGTCAGTGATACGCAACATGGTTTTGAGCAGGGAAAATTATGTCTTACCAACTTAATAGAATTCTTTGAGGAAGTGACAAAGTTGATTAATGAGGGAAGGATTGTAGATGTCGTATACATGGACTTCAGTAAGGTGTTTGATAAGGTTTCCCATGGTAGGTTGAAGGAGAAAGTGAAGTCGCATGGGGTCTAAGATGTACTAGCTAGATTGATAGAGAACTGGCTGGGCAGCAGGAGACAGAGAGTAGTAGTGGAAGGGAGTTCCTCAAAATGGAGAACTTTGACCAGTGGTGTTCCACAGGGATCCGTGCTGGGACCACTGTAGTTTGTAATATACAGAAATGATCTGGAGGAAGATATAGGTGGTCTGATTAGCAATCTGATTAGCACTAAGATTGTCTGAGTAGCAGATAGTGAAGAGGACTGTCAGAGAATTCAGCAGAATATAGATAGATTGGAGAGTTGGGCAGAGAAATGGCAGATGGTGTTCAATCTGGGCAAATGCAAGGTGATGCATTTTGGAATCCACTTCAGGAGCAAACTATACTGTAAATGAAAAAGCCCTGGGGAAAATAGATGTACAAAGAGATCTGGGTGTTCAGATACATTGTAGGTCGATAGAGTGGTCAAGAAGGCATACGGCATGCTTTCCTTCATTGGATGGGGTATTGAGTACAAGAGTTGGAAGGTCATGTTACAGTTGTATAGGACTTTGGTTCAGCCACATTTGGAATACTGTGTACAGTTCTGGTCACCATATTACCAAAAGCACGTGGAAGCTTTGGAGAGGGTGCAGAGGAGGTTCACCAGGATATTGCCTGGTATGGAGGGTGTGAGCTATGAAGAGAGGTTGAGTAGATTAGGATTATTTTCATTAGAAAAACGGAGGCTGACGAGGTCCTGTTTGAGATCTTACAAAATCATGAGAGATACAGACAGAATGGATAGCTAGAAGCTTTTTTCCCCCCCAGAGTGGGGGACTCAATTACTAGAGGTCATGAGTTCAAGGGAAAAGTTTAGGGGAGATATGCGTGGAAAGTTCTTTACACAGAGGTGGTGGGTGCCTGGAACACATTGCCAGAGGTGGTGGAGGCAGGAACAATAGTGACACATGAATGCAGCAGAGGTATACAGATCCTTAGAACATAGGGGACAGGTTTAGACAGAGGATCTGGATCGGCGCAGACTTGGAGGGCCGAAGGGCCTGTTCCTGTGCTGTAATGTTCTTTGCTCCTTGTTCTTTGAGTTCACAAGGTGGATACTGAAAGGATGTTTCCTCTTGTAAGATAGATAAGCACAAAACTACCTAGTTTAAGAATAAGAGGTCTCCCTTTTAAGGTGGACATGAGGAGAATTCCTTCCTCTCAGACATTTGCTAGGCTGTGGAATTAACTTCTCTGTAGTTCTGAGGAAGAGACATTGGACTCCAGCTCAAAACTTTAGCTCTATTTCTTTCTCCATGGATGCTGCCAGACTTGCTGAGTTTCTCTCGCACTTTCTATTTTTATTTCAGATCTCCAGTCACTGCAGTATTTTGCTTGCAGGTATTGCTACATGGCTGTTAGTGTAGTGATTGGTAATGCAGACTCCCTGATGCTAGCTGATATTGTGCTGTCAAGGTGGGCTGGTTGGAGTATGATGTTTTGGTGTCTCATTAAACTGACAGCATACATAAGGATCTTTACACATCTCAAGTTGGAATTGGAAACATACAATTCCATCAGATTTCCATAGGCATGTACCAATCAGAAGAGAAAAGATGCACCCCAATTTTACATCAGAAAATAATCCATGTCCCTCACAAAAATTACAAAGGCTATGCTTTCAACTTGAGATTCAGGCAGGACAAATTTTCGGTGCACTACGTCACACCAAAATAAATGGAGCTATTAAATCATGACAAAACAGGAATTAAAGTCGTAAATTGAAGGGAGGAAAACTTTACAAAGCTTGAGAGATGGTCTGGCAAAATTGGACTGATTATAGTCACATAAGGGAAAATAAGTAGTAAATCAATGGGAAGCATTCAAAAATAAGATTTTGGAGGCACAGTGTAGACTTGTTCCACAAAGAAAATGGTGGTACTGCCAGGTCTAAAGCCCCTGGGGTATCCAGAAGCATGCAGGATGAGGCAAAACAAAAGACAAAGCTCTGACAATCCCCAAAACATAATACTTTAGGAAGCTAAGTGGAATATAGAGTGGAGTTAAGGGAAAAAAGGAAATTAGGAAAACAAAGGATATGAATAAACGTTGACTGGTAAAATTAAGGAAACTGCAAAGATGTTTTACCGGTACATTAAGAGAAATGACTAAGGAAAGAGTTGGGCCTATCAGAGATGTATTGAGTAATTTGTGCGTGGATGCAGAAGATGTGGGCAGCTTTCTGAATGAGTATTTTGTTTCAGTCTTCACAAAGGGGAGAGATGATACAGATGTTCCTGTTAAAGAGGAGCAGTATGAAATATTACATCATATTAAGTATGATGAAAAAGAAAGTACTGGAAGGACTGACCTCCATTAAATGGGATAAATCACCATGGCCAGGTGAATTGTAATTTAGACTGTTAAAAAAGGCCAGGGAAGAAATATTATTATTATCCAATCCTCATGAGATACAGGCATGATTCCAGAGGAGTGGATGACTGAAAACATTTACTTTTGTCCATAAAGAGTGTAAGGACAGGAGAAATAATTATAGTTTGCTTGTGTGACCTCAGTAGTGGGCAGATTGTGAGAATCAATACTTAGATATAGGATTAACTGTTATGTGGAAAGGTAGAGATTAATCAGGGATAGTCAGCATAGCTATGTTACGGGAAGGTTTTGTCTTAATAACTTAATTGAATACCTTGAGAAAGTAACAAGGAGGATTGATGAGGGCAGGGTGACGTACAGTGTCAACATGAATTTTAGCAAGTTCCAATTGGCAGTTTGGTCAGAATTAAAGTCCAACAGTTTTATTATTAGATTTCCTGCAGTCTGGAAATAAGCCATTTGGCCCAACAAGTCCACACCGACTTTCCGAAGGATAACCCACCCAGATCCATTTCCCTATCCTATATTTACCCCTGACTAATGCACCTAATACTATGGGCAATTTACCTGACCTGCACATCTTGGGATTGTGGGAGGAAACTGGAGCACCCAGAGGAAACCCACGCAGACACGGGGATAACGTGCAAACTCCACAGAGACAGTCACCAAGGGTGGGAATCAAACCTGGGTCCCTGATGCTGTGAGGCAGCAGTGCTAACCACAGAGCCACCATTAAAGGTGAATGTGGTGAGTTGGATCCAAAATTGGCTTAATGACAGGAAACACAGAGCAATGGCTAAAGGATGTTTCGGTCAATAGAAAGCAGTTTCCAGTGGTGTTCCACAGAGGTCAGTCTTGGGTCCCTTTCTGTTTATGCTAAAAATGAATGAACCCACTTAAACATGGGAAGCATGATTGGGAAATTTACTGATGACACAAAAATTGGCTGGTAGTGAAGAAAGAGAATGGCCATCACCCGCACGGTGGTAAAAATGGTTTGGCTGAAAGGTTGGAAAAGTGGAAAATTGAATTCAATTTGGTGAAGTGCAATGTTTTGTCTTTTAGGAGGGCAAAGCAGCAGAGGAATATACAATAAATGAGAGGGTGTTGAGATGCCTGAGAGTGGTGGGGAATCTGGAACTCATGGCCTGTTAGGGTGGTAGAGGCAGAACTCCTCATAACATTTAAGAATTATTTAGAGGTACTCTTGAGATACCAAGGCAGACAAGACAATGGGCCAAGAGCTGGAAAATGGAATCTGAATAGTTGGGTGACTGAATCTGCACCAGTCAGAAACAATGAGCTGAAGAGCCTTTTTCTGTGCTGTAGACCTCTATGACTCTCAAATTAGAGGAAGTGATAGACCTTGTCCACAGGCTCCTAAAGAAAGCAGGTCAGCTAAACAAGGTAGTCATGGAGACATTTGGGGCACGTTTTTCATTGGGTGGAGACACTGGATACAACAGTAGGAATCCCATTCTGGAACTCTAAGATGCTTGTCAGGCCACAGCTGGAGTTTTGTAATAGTTTTACCCACCACATTGAGGAAGTACATGATAGCTCTAGAAAAAGCACAGAAGAGATTTACTGCGATATTGCCAGGGTTTTAAAATTGCAGCCATGAGGAAAGAGTGGGTAGACTAGGACTGCTTTCCTTTGAACAGAGGAAGGTGAGGCATGACCTAATTCAGGTGTACAAAGTAATGAGGAGCTTGGATAGAGTGCACATGGAAGCTTTGTTTCCCCTAGCAATGGTGTCAATTACCACAGGGCAGAGTTAAGGTGTTTCATAGTGGAATTAAAGCAGACATTAGAAAAGGTTTCTCACCCAGTTGGTGGTAGGCGCCTGGAATTCAATCCACTCATTTAGGAACCTGGATCTGCAGCTGCAGGGCAGGAACCTAAGTGAGGACTGCAGATGCTGGAGATTAGAGTTGAGAGTGTGGTGCTGGAAAAGCACAGCAGGTCAGGCAGCATCCAAGGAGAGGGAGAATCGATATTTTAGGCATTTGCGTGCTAGGCCATGGAACAGGTGCCAAGGGGGTGAGATTGCTGTAACATCTCTGTGATTCTGAGTGCCATGTTAGAAAACTGGCCAAGAAATGACTGGTCAACAATTTTCAGAAAGCTGCTATTTAAACAGTGTCCCAGACACCTCCACCTTCTGTTCCAATTCACAGGGACACTGTACTCCCTCTGACTCTCCCATCTTTTCACTGAGACTTCCTCTCTTTCTAAAACTTCCAGTTTGTCTTCATAGTTTTCTCCATCTCCAATATAGGTCAAGCTGATATGTTTTTCTAACTCAACTTGTACAAAGTGACAATCTATTTTCTTTCCCTCACTGCACCGTACTGACACCCTGCTTATGTCTGCATCTTTTAACACCTCAGCTGACTTTTCCTGAGCCTTCTCAATCCCTCAAATTTCGCTAAGATGATTGTACATGAGGAAGACCATTGAGCTTCCCTTACCTCATTGGCTACCAAGAGGACCCAGATGCTTCTTCCAACCAAGATCAAACAGGGGCTGCAGTCCTCATTAATGATGATGGACTGTCCCCAAGAACTGGCTAATCACCCGGCTAGGAGCTCAAAAGTCTCAGCTCTTCCAGTGTCAATGAGGACACACCAATTTTTGACCACTCCCACTGTGTGGAGCTCATATCCACACAGTGGCATCATGCAGACCCCAACAATGAGGGCCTCTCCTGGAGTTTGCCTGTAGACCAGGCAAAGTTTGTTCTAACCCACTTGACAGTGAGACGCCCCAGGCACAGGCAAAATATCCATGCAAGCAGCAAGAGGACTTTAGTTGCCTTTGAGTTGCTCAATTGGGCTCCACATGTTCAACCAATCTGCTACTTTTCACAAGACTACCAAAGTGGAAAAATGACAGGAAGATGTAAGACATGCCCTCAATGCCTCCTCACACCATTTCTCCATTTTCCTGCCTCCCAGTCCATCAGTCAGCAAAGCTGAAAGTCAGGCCAGTGAATGTCCTGTTCACAGCATGCCACCATTTAAGCTTGTTCGTTCGAATTTACATTCTATAACTTTGATTTGAGTTGTTTGACATTCTGTGGGTTTTCCTATTCTGCATTGCTAGGAGATTTGAAGGGTCAAGTCTGTTAAGATCATAAAACTTTTTCCAAATTTACCTTTAGCAATTCCAACTACAGGGATGGTCTTCACAGAGATAATCTGGGAATATATGAGACAGTGAGGTAACAGATGATGCATGATCTCATTGAAAGGCACAGCAGGCTCAAGGGGTCAAATAGCCTGCTGTTGCTCCTTTTCCCAATGTTTCTAAATAAAAACAATAAACGCTGGAGACATTCAGGAGATCTGGCAGCATCCGTGGGGAAAGAAAAAACAAAGCTAATCTTTAGAGTCCAAATGACTCTTCTTCAGAACTCCAAATTGAGATTTGACAACAAGTCATATTGGACTCTCTTTTTCTTTCCAAGGATGCTTTGATTAGATTTGATTAGATTTGATTACATTACAGTGTGGAAACAGGCCCTTCGGCCCAACAAGTCCACACCGACCCGCCGAAGCGCAACCCACCCATACTCCTACATTTACTCCTTACCTAACACTATGGACAATTTAGCATGGCCAATTCACCTGACCTGCACATCTTTGGACTGTGGGAGGAAACCGGAGCACTCGGAGGAAACCCACGCAGACACGGGGAGAACGTGCAAACTCCACACAGTCAGTCGCCTGAGGTGGGAACTGAACCCGGGTCTCAGGCGCTGTGAGGCAGCAGTGCTAACCACTGCGCCACCGTGCCGCCCACAACTGCGCCACCGTGCCGCCCGCTGACAGATGCTGTCAGACCTGCTGAGTTTCTCCAGCACTGGGGTTTTATTTCAGATTTCCATCTCCCACGGCATCTTTGTCCCTATGCTCATACACAAGTAACACTGTCCACTGAGTGCTTCGGGTGGGAATTCCTGAATATTCGAGAATGCGATTTTTAAATCACATTTGGTCACAAGATCTGGGCATCACTTACTGGATGAGCATTTATTGCTTCTGCCTAATTACCCTTAAGAAGATGGTTGTGAGCTGCCTTCTTCAGTAGCTGCAGTGTGTGGTGGGTACTGAAGTGCTCTTGAGAGAGATAATTACTGCTGCTCATGTACAGTAAGCAGAATAATGTCATATAACAGTAGGACTCAGGTTAGATGATACTGAGGCGAAAGGGGGGTTGGCCAATTGAAATTTATTCAGATTGGGGATTCAGCACACCACATGGAATCAGGTCCAATTTGGCCATGAATATGCGATTTACAAATCAGTCAGCCTCATAATCACATTTAATAAGTTAAACACACAACGCGTCTCTCCAGCAGATGTGAAATATTGATGTAGATATTTCCTTGCTCCTCTGGGGTTGTGTAATCGAACAAAATTACAGAGAGAGAACATAATATTCACCAAACTCAGTCCATATCTGCGCACACAGTGCAGCCCTCCTGCAAATCACCCCCTCCCTCATTGTCAAGTATCTCTCTAAGACCGTGTCACTACATAACGTCCCGTCTATCACAGTCGTGACTTAGAACACTCTGGGTTCCATTTCCACTTCAGAGAATAGAAGATGAAATGTTGGCTGCCAATTGGTATGGTTATGAAGGGGTTTAGCACCCACAGAGGTGCCATCTTTCATGAATTGTTAAGACCAGGCACTGTCTACCCTTTCATTTTTGGCACTAGGATGCAGTGGCCTTTTCTAAAGTGGAGCAAGGGAGTTCTTTGCCATGCCCTGGCTAACACTTATCCCTCAATCAGCATCATTAAACCAGAACATCTGGTACTGTTCTATTCGTAATTGCAGGGCCCTGTATACAAATGGGCTGCTGCACTTTACACATGTGAACCGAGCCTCCATTTCAAAAGCAATTCATTAGCTGGGAAGCACTTGGCAAAGATCTAAGAATCTAAACGCTATAATTTCAGTACAAGGTCTTTCTGTATATGCAGCAGGGACCTTCCTCCATAATCCCAGGAACCCCATCAGCAATAATTTAAAATGGATCATGATGCCCAATGGGTCTGCTGAATTCTAGTCTGCTCCATCTTCCTCCCCTAAGTTAGACAGTTCAGCAAAAGTTAATTTCCCCACCTTGATTGGGTGATGTGGAGGGTCAACCCAAAGCAAGTAGCATAATGGGCTGTTTTCAGAACTGGCATCGACATACACAGAAATTTCATCCAGATCAAAAGAGGTCACATCTGAGCTGCAGACTCCCCACGACCACGTCCCCTCACCATTTCATTTCTTTTTTTAAGTATTTGCAGGATTTCTTCAATGTCTTTGCTGGGGATTTGGCATATTGGTGCCAGCAGCAATGTGGTGATATGCCCAACTCACCTTTTCCAAGTGTGACTAACGAAAGCAATACCGAGAGCTGGTAAGTCGGGAAACCACAAGTGGACCTGATGAGCCCTTGCCTGATAGCTATACATGAAAGTTGCATCAGGGCTCATTGGACAATAATCTATTGGAGTTATTCATGATGAATTTTCTCTCCAAACCCAAAAGCTCAGAGGAGAAAGGAACCAACTATAACAGGAGTTGAAAGGTGCGGTAGGTGGTCACTCTGTCCTTAACCCCGCTCCGATTTCCATCTGTTACTCCAGCATTCCGAGGGAAGCTCAGGGTCATTACAAAGGGCATCTCCCAGATGGGCCTTCATTCAGTGTACCATTCAACATTGTTGGCAAAAGGCCTAAAATTTGAGGTATTAGGTATACCCAATATCTAATGCCAACAGGAAATATCTAAGTCCTAGAGAGCAGGATATCAGTGAAGGGACAGGTGCAGGGAATAGAATAAATGAAAGATAAACAGTGAAGAGTTACTCTGTCTATTTGAGAGCTTATTGACTGGAGGAAGGGGAGGGTCTGAGGCAGTTTAGGAGATTGTAAACTTCGTACAACTTAGTGCAAAATGAGACTTCATTTCAGAAAGTGACGATATAGGGAAGTTTAAAGAATGGGTATATGGGAAGTTAAGAGATGGGAGCAGGAGTTGACCATTCATCCTTTTACTACTGCCTCCTTTTGAGTAAGATCATAGCTCATTTTCGCTCGGCCTCTACTCCTCTACATGCCAGCTCCTCATAACCTTCAGCTCCTCAATATTTTAGAAACTATCTACCTCCTCCTTAAACACATTCAGTTATCTAACTTCCACAACTCTCTAGTTTAGATGATTCCAGACATTTACTCTTCTCTGGGAGAATAAATGCCTTTGTATCTTTGTTTTAAATGAGTGTTCCTCTATTCTGTAACTATGTCCCCCCAATTTGAGATTCCCCCATGATTGGAAACCCCTTTTTAATTCTTAACCTGTCAAACTTGCTCAGAATCTTATATGCTTCAATGAGATCACCCTCATTTTTTAAAATTTTAATGAATGAAGGGCCTAGCCTGTTTAAACATTCTTGGGATTTCAACCCTTCATTCTAGGAACCAGCCGAGTGAATCTTTTGAACTGCATCAAATGTCAATACATCTTTTCTTAAACAGGAGGGCCAAAATTCTAAACAGTACTCCAAGTGCGACCTCACCATAAGACAATAAGACCATACGACCCAGGAACAGACATTGCGATTCAACCTATGGAGTCTGCTCCACCATGCAATCATGGCTGTAAGTTTCTCAACCCCATTCTCCCACTTTCTCCCTGTAACTCTTGATCCCCTTTACAATTAAGAACCTATCCATCTCTGTCTCAAATATACTCAATAATCTGGTCTCCACAGCCTTCCATGGTAGTGAATTCCATAGATTCACCACACTCTGGCTAAAACAGTTTCTCCTCATTTCCGTTCTAAAAGGTCTTCCCTTTTCTCAGGTCAGAGTCTCTCCTACCAATGGAAACATCTTCCCAAAATCCACTCCATCCAGGCCTTTCAGTATTCTGCATATTTCAATTAGATACCCCCTCATCCTTCTAAACTCCATTGAATATAATCCCAGAGTCCTCAAATATTCCTCACATGTTCTGGTGTTCATTCCTGGGACCATTCTTGTGAACCTCCTCTGAACACACTCCAGGGCCAGTACATCCTTCCAGAGATTTGGGGCCCAAAACCGTGCACAATACTCCAAATGTGGTCTCATCACAGCCTTATAGAGCCTCAGAAGGTTTCGCTTCGGCGGGTCGGTGTGGACTTGTTGGGCCGAAGGGCCTGTTTCCACACTGTTATCTAATCTAATCTAATCCTTCCAGAGATTTGGTGCCCAAAACTGTGCACAATACTCCAAATGTGGTCTCATCACAGCCTTATAGAGCCTCAGAAGTACATCCCTGCTTTTATATTCAAGTCCTTTTGGAATAAATGCCAACATTGTATTTGCCTTCCGAACTACTGACTCAACCAGCAAATTTACCTCGAGAGAACCTTGGACTAGAACTCCCAAGTCTCTTTCCACTTCAGATTTCTGAATTTACTCACCATTTAGAAAATAGGCCATGCCTCTATTCTTTCTATCAAAGTGCATGACCTCACACTTTCCCACTTTGTACTCCATCTGCTCGTTTTTTGCCCTCACTCCTAACCTGTCCAATCGCCACCTCCTCAATGCTAGCTAATCCTCTAACTATCTGTGTATCACCTGAAAACTTAGCCAGAATGCCTTCAGTTCCTTCATCTGGATCATTAATGCATAGAGTGAAAAGCTGTGGCCCCAACACTGAGCATTGTGAAACACCACTTGTCACCGGCTGCCATCCTGAGAAGGACCCTTTTATCCCCACTCACTGCTTTCTGCCAGACAGCCAGGCTTCTATCCATGTTAGCACCTTGCCTCTGACACCATGGGCCCTTATCTTAATAAGTAGCCTCCTGTGCGGCACCTTGTCCAAGGCCTTCTTGAAGTTCTGGTAGATAACATCCATTGGCCTTCCTTGATCTAATCTGCTTGCCATTTAAAGAATTCTTGCAGATTTGTCAGGCATGACCTCCCCTTGATGAAACCATGCTGACTTTACCCTATTTTACCATATACTTCCAAGTATTCAGAAATCTGATCCTTATGATGGATTCCAGGATCTTACCCCTGACAGAGGTTAGGTTAATTAGTCTGTAATTTTCAGTCTTCTGCCTTACATCCTTTTTAATATGGGGTGTTAGCGATTTTCCAGTCCTCTTGGATCCTCCTCGATTCTGGTGATTCTTGAAGGATTACCACTAGTGCCTCCACTATCTCTTCAGCTATCTCCTTCTGAACTCTGGCATGTCATCCATCTGGTTTATCCACCTTCAGACCATTCAGGTTTTCTCACACCTTCTCCTTGGTGATGACCAACATACTCAGCTCTGCCTCCTCACTCTCTTGAAGTTTTGGGAAATTACTCATGTCTTCCACTGTGGAGACTGACACAAAGTCATAATTCAGTTCCTCACCCATTTCTGTTCTCTCCATTATCTCTGCTGCATCATTTTCCAGCAGCCCAATGTCCACTTTTGCTTCTCGTTTGTCCTTTATATATCTCAAGAAACTTTTTCAATCTTCCTTTATATTACTGGCTGGTTTACCCTCATATTTAATCGTCTCTCTCCTTATTTCTTTTTTTTTGTTGCCCTCAGTTGGTCTTTGTAAGCTTCCCAATCCTCTGACTGCCCACTGTCCTTTGCTACTTTACACGCTTTCTCTTTTGTTTTTATGCTATCCCTGACTTCCCCAGTCAGCCGTGGTTACCTCATCCTCACTGTACCAGGCTTCTTTTTCCTCGCGATGAATCTCTGCTGTGTCTCCTGAATTATTCCCAGAAACTCCTGCCATTGCTATTCCACTGTCTTTCCTACTCGGCTCCTTTACCAGTCAATTCTACCCAGCTCCTCCCTCGTGCCTCTATAGTTGCCTTTATTCAGCTGTAATACCTTTACCTCTGATTCTATCTCCTCCCTCTCAAATTACAGAGTAAATTCAATCATGTTATAATCACTGCTTCCTAAGGGTTCCTTCTCCTTAAGCTCCATTATCAAGTCTGCCTCATTGCACAACACTAAATGCAGTATTGCCTGTTCCCTGGTGGGCTCTAACACAAGATGCTCCAAAAAGCCATTTCATGGCCATTCTACAAATTCTATTTTTGCGAACCACTACCAACCTGATTTTCCCAGTCCATCTGCATATTGAAATCTCCCATGATCACTGTCACTTTGCCTTTCCAACGTCATTTTTCTATTGTCTGGTGTATCATGCACCCCAGCTCCTGAGTACTGTACAGGAGGCCTGTTTATGACTTCAACTGTGGCTTTTTTACCTTTGCGGTTCCTCAATTCTACAGAGACAGTTTCTACATCACCTGACCCTACTTGGTTTCTTACTATTGATTTAATTTCATTTCTCACTAACAGGGTAACCCCGGTCCCCTCTGCCCACCTGCCTATCTTTTCAATAGGATGTATATCCTTGAATATTCAGCTCCCAATCCTGATCCCCTTGCAGTCACGTCTCCGTGATGCCCACCATGTCACACTGCCAATTTTGATCTGTGCCACAAGCTCATCTCCCTTATTTCTTCCACTACATGTATTCAGATATAACATCTTCAGTCCTGGATTAACCGTCCCTCTTCTCATTGCCAGTCGTTTGTCCAGTGTACTTGAGGTTTGATTGCTAACCCTTTCCATACACTCAGTCCTATTTATATCTGTGCTGGAGATTTTAATAACCTCTCCTGAATTCTACACTCTTACCTCCTCTTTTAATTTGGGTTTTCTAGTTTCTTCTATAAATGACCCTCACCCCCACTATTTAGTTTAAAGCGCTGTCGACAGCCCTAGGTATGCGATTCACTCAGACACTGGTCCCTGCACGGTTCAGTTAAAGACTATTCCATCAGAACAGGTCCCTTCTTCCCCAGTGCGCATGTCCCATGAATTTGAACCTATTTCTCCCACACCAATCTTTGAGCCACACATTTACCTGTTTAATCTTATTGACCCTGTGCCAATTAGCTCATGGCTCAGGTAGTAATCCAGAGACTATCACCTTTTTGGTTCTGCTTTTCAATTTAGCTCCGAGCTGTTGATACATCCCTTCCAGTAGCCTGTGCAGTTGTAAAAAGACTTCCCTGGTGTTAAACTCTAACCCCTAGCAATAAAGGCCAACATTTATTATGGGCGGCACGGTGGCCCAGTGGTTAGCACTGCTGCCTCACAGCGCCTGTAGACTCGGGTTCAATTCCCGACTCAGGCGACTGACTGTGTGGAGTTTGCACATTCTCCCCGTGTCTGCGTGGGTTTCCTCCGGGTGCTCCGGTTTCCTCCCACAGTCCAAAGATGTGCGGGTCAGGTGAATTGGCCATGCTAAATTGCCCGTAGTGTTAGGTTAAAGGGGTAAATGTAGGGGTATGGGTGGGTTGCGCTTCGGCGGGTCGGTGTGGACTTGTTGGGCCGAAGGGCCTGTTTCCACACTGTAAGTAATCTAATCTAATCTAATTTCATCTCTCTTATTAATTGCTTGCTGCACCTGCATGCTAACTTTGTGTTTCATGCGGAAGATCAAAAATAGTTCCTGGGTACGGTTTATGATTACTGCTCAAAGAAACAATCACTGAAGCACTCACCTTACATGTTATCTTTTGCAATCTGATTTGTCTAGTCAATAGAGATTAAAATCACCCATATAATTTTAGTGTTCTTCTTACACGCCTCCATTATTTCTTGATTTATACTTTGTCCCAAAGTTGTCTCTTCACCATCCTATAGTCGACTCCCACCCACAACGTCTTTCTCTTGCTATTCCTTATCTCCACCCAAACCTTCCATTATCACCAATACTATCCCATCTCTTTCCTTCTTGACTACTTTTCTGCACCACTAAATATGCTTGAATGTTAAGTTCCTAGTCCTGGTCGCTCTGCAGCCACATTCCTGTAATAACTGCCAAATTATATTCACTTATTTCTATTTGTGCCATCAACTCATCCATCTTGTTACAAATGTTGTGTGCACCCAGATAAAGAGTCTTAAATCATTTTTTTACCAATATCACTTGTGCTGCTTTTAATTTCTGCTGCTTGCTTCTGTTTATACATTGGCTCCCCAAATCATGAATGCCTTACTTATGAGTGCACTGACTTATGAATGCAGTCCAATACAGGGATGTAATGTGACAGACCCGGCGTACAAACATTTGGCTGTTCTTAGAAACAGCTACATTGTTCTGCTCGGTATTCTAATTGACACACATAAATCAACTTGCAAATGGAGTCCAGAACAGAACTCATTCTGCAACTTTGGGACTCTATATTTTAATGCTGCTTCCTGTCACACTTGAACGGTCATTTACCCCTTCACTATCCCACATATCTACTCTTTATTTAGAGTCATAGAGATGTACATACAGCACAGAAACAGACCCTTCGGTCCAACTTGTCCATGCCAACCAGATATCCCAACCTAATCTATTCCCATTTTCCATTCCCCTCTAAACCCTTCCTATTCATATGCACATCCAGATGCCTTTTAAATGTTGTAATTATACCAGCTTCCACCACTTGCTCTGGCAGCTCATTCCATACATGCACCACCCTCTGCGTGAAAAGGTTGCCCCTTAGGTACCTTTTAAATTTTTCCCCTTTCATCCCAAACCTATGCCATCTAGTTCTGGACTCCCCCAACCCAGGGAAAACAGCCCCAGCCTATTTAGCCTCTCCCTATAGCCCAAATCCTCCAACCCTGGCAACATCCTTGTAAATCTTTTCTGAACCCTTTCAAGTTTCACAACATCCTTCCAATTGGAAGGAGACCAGAACTGCACACACTATTTCAAAAGTGGCCTAACCAATGTCCTGTACAGCCGCAACATGACCTCCCAACTCCTGTACTCAATACTTCTAACCTTTTTGATCTTCTCTTCAAATGAAACCTCACAAACCCCTCAACTAATTAGTTTGTATAATGCTAATTATACAATTCGAGAGTGTAGTGCTGGAAAAGCACAGCAGGTCAGGCAGCATCCGAGGAGCAGGAGAATCGACGTTTCGGGCATAAGTCCTTCATCAGGATTCCTCGACTCTGATCTCCAGCATCTGCAGTCCTCACTTTCTCTTAGTAATAGGATTTGCCAGGAACCTGCTCCCAGCATAATTCAATTGCAGCCCCTCTCAAGAGAATACCTCTCTCTTTTCCCAGGACTGGTGCCACCACCCTGTGAATCAGAACCCATTCCACCTATATCAATCTACAATGCATTCATCTCTTACTTGAATGGAGCTCCGTGAATAACTGCTTTGGCCAGACCACTCATTTTCCCTGTTATCTGTGTCCTCATCCACACTGACAACAAGAACCGTGCAGTTGGTGGTTAGGCGCACTGGCTGAAGCTCCTCCAAAACTAAATTCTGGATCTCAATACTTTGCTCCCTTGCAGCCGCACCCAGCTGCCCCTGACCACATACCAGATTGGATGTGATTAGTCCAAGAGGATTAATCTGTCTCCAAGAGGATTACCTGTCTCCAGGTAACTCTTCCCCTCCCAGATGTATTAGTGTGTCTGGAGCCCAGATTCCAGCTTATCAACTCTGAGCCAAACTCCTCAAAGTAGCCAACATTTTCTGCAGATATGGTCATCATTTATAACATTGGCTTCCATCAGCTCCCACCTTTCATACAACACCTGCCCTGCCTTTTGATTGTTTTTAATTAATTTGGGTGTTAGGTATTTACAAATCAAATTTCTGAACTGTGCTCTCCAGATCTAAAAACATATCCTGGTTTAAAACGATTGGTCAATCAAAAGAATTACTGATCAAACATTTACATGATTTTCTGCAACGCCAGCCTTTAGCACTGACAGGTTGAAGGGGGTTTTCAGCCAATGGTTTCGATCCCCTGATGTCAATGCCCACCCTTTTTCACATTCATCTGCTTTCCTACTCTGCTTTACACGGATACTGACTCACTGGAACAAACTGGGAGGGGTGTGCAGTGTGTCAGTATCACTATAACAGACTGGGAGGAGTGTGCAGTGAGTCAGTATCACTGTGTAACAGACTGGGAGGAGTGTGCGCAGTGATACTGACACGCTGCACACTCCTCCCAGTCCGTTACACAGTGACAATGACCCATCGCACACCCCTCCCAGTCTGTTACACACAGATACTGATCAGCTGCATACTCCTCCCAGACCGTTATACAATGATGCTGACCTACTGCACAGTCCTCCCAGTCTGTTACACAGCGACACTGACACACTGCACACACCTCCCAGTCTGTTACACAGTGATACTGACTCACTGCACACTCCACCCAGTCTATTACACAGTGATACTGACTCACTGCACACTCCTCCCAGTCTGTTTCACAGTGATGCTGACCTATTGCACACACCTCCCAGTCTATTACATAGCGATACTGACTCACTGCACACTCCTCCCAGTCTGTTATAGAGTGATACTGACTCACTGTACACTCCTCCCACTCTGTTATACAATGATAGTGACCCACTGTACACTCCTCCCAGTCTGTTATACAGTGATGCTGACCAACTGCACATTCCACCTGACTCAGTGCACACTCCTCCCAGTCTGTTACACAGTGAGACTGACTAACTGCACACTCCTCCCAATGTGTTACACAGTGACACTGACACACTGCTCACTCCTTCCAGTCTGTTACACAGTGATAATGACTCACTGCACACTCCTCCCAGTGTGTTACACAGCGATACTGACTCACTGCACACTCCTCTCAGTCTGTTACAGTGATACTGACCCAGTGCACACTCCTCCTAGTCTGTTACAGTGAATCTGACCCAGTGCACACTCCTCCCACTATGTTACACAGCGATACTGACCTAGTGCATGCACCTCCCAGTCAGTTACATAGCGAGACTGACTCACCGCACACTCCTCCCAGTCTGTTACACAGTGACACTGACTCACCGCAAACTCCTCCCAGTCTGTTACACAGTGACACTGACTCACTGCACACTCCTCCCAGTCTGTTACAGTGATACTGACCCAGTGCACACTCCTCCCACTATGTTACACAGCGATACTGACCTAGTGCATGCACCCTCCAGTCTGTTACATAGCGAGACTGACACACTGCACACTCCACCCAGTCTGGACTCACTTTACACTCCTTCCAATCTGTTTCATAGTGATGCTGACCTACTGCACACACCTCCCAGTCTGTTACACAGTGAAACTGACTCACTGCAGACTCCTCCCAGTCTGTTACACAGTGACACTGACCTGCTGCACACTCCTCCCAGTCTGTTACACACTGACACTGACCTGCTGCACACTCCTCCCAGTCTGTTACACAGTGATGCTGACCTAGTGCATGTACCTCCCAGTCTGTTACATTACAATACTGAGCCACTGCACACTCCTCCCGGTCTCTTATGCACTGATACTGACTCACTGCACTCCTCCCAGTCTGTTAAACAGCGATACTAACTCACTGCACTCTCCTCCCAGTCAGTTTTACAGTGATGCTGACCTACTGCACACACCTCCCAGTCTGTTACAGTGACACTGACCCACCGCACACTCCTCCCAGATTGTTACAGTGATACTGACTCATTGCACACTCCTCCCAGTCTGTTACACAGCGATACTGACCCACTGCACACACCACCCAGTCTGTTACACAGTAATACTGACCCACTGCACACACCACCCAGTCTGTTAAACAGTGATGCTGTCCTACTGCACACTCATGCCAGTCTTTTACACAGCGATACTGACCCAGTGCACATTCCTCCCAGGCTCTTACACAATGATACTGACTCACTGCACACTCCTCCCAGCCTGTTACAGAGTGATACTGACTCACTGTACACTCCTTCCAATCTGTTTCACAGTGATGCTGACCTACTGCACACACCTCCCAGTCTGTTACACAGTGACACTGACTCACCGCACACTCCTCCCAGTCTGTTTCACAGTGATGCTGACCTAAAGCATGCACCTCCCAGTCGGTTACATAGTGAGACTGACACACTGCACACTCTTCCCAATCTGTTAGTGATACTGACCCACTGCACACACCTCCCAGTCTGTTACACAGTGAAACTGACTCATTGCCCTTGCCTCCCAGTCTGTTACACAGTGATACTGACACACTGCACACTCCTCCCAGTCTGTTACCCAGTGATACTGACCCACTGCACACTCCTCCCAGTCGGTTACACAGCGATACTGACTCACTGCACTCTCCTCCCAGTCTGTTTTACAGTGATGCTGACCTACTGCACACACCTCCCAGTCTGTTACCCAGTGATACTGACCCACTGCACACTCCTCCCAGTCGGTTACACAGCGATACTGACTCACTGCACTCTCCTCCCAGTCTGTTTTACAGTGATGCTGACCTACTGCACACACCTCCCAGTCTGTTACACAGTGAAACTGACTCATTGCCCTTGCCTCCCAGTCTGTTACACAGTGATACTGACACACTGCACACTCCTCCCAGTCTGTTACACACTGACACTGACCTGCTGCACACTCCTCCCAGTCTGTTACACAGCGATACTGACTCACTGCATCCGGCTCCCAGTCTGTTGTAGCGTCACTGACCCACCGCACACTCCTCCCAGTCTGTTACACAGTGAAACTGACCCAATGCACACACCTCCCTGTCTGTTACACAGTGATACTAACTCACTGCACACTCCTCCCAGTCTGTTATTGTGACACTGACCTGCTGCACACTCCTCCCAGTCTGTTACATAGTGATACTAACTCACTGCACACTCCTCCCAGTCTGTTACAGTGATACTGACCCACTGCACAGACCTCCCAGTCTGTTACACAACGATGCTGACCTACTGCACACTCCTCCCAGTCTGTTACACAGTGATACTGACCCACTGCACACTCCTCCCAGTCTGTTACCCAGTGATACGGACCCACTGCACAGACCTCCCAGTCTGTGATACAGTGATGCTGACCCACTGCACACTCCTCCCAGGCTGTTTCACAGTGATGCTGACCTAATGCATGCACCTCCCAGTCGGTTACATAGTGATACTGACCCACTGCACACTCCTCCCAGTCTGTTACACAGCGATACTGATCAACTGCAGACTGCACCCAGTTTGTTACAGTGTTACTGACTCACTACACACTCCAACCAGCTTGTTTCAGAGTCATGCTGACCTACTGCTCACACCTACCAGTCTGTTACATAGCGATACTGACCCACAGCACTCTCCTCCCAGTCTGTTATACAGTGACACTGACTCACTGCACACTCCTCCCAGTCTGTTACACAGTGACACTGACCTGCTGCACACTCCTCCCAGTCTGTTACACAGTTACACTGACCTGCTGCACACTCCTCCCAGTCTGTTTCACAGTGATGCTGACCTACTGCACACTCCTCCCAGTCTGTTACACAGCTCACTGCACTCTCGTCCCAGTCTGTTACACAGTGATAATGACCTGCTGCACACTCCTCCCAGTATGTTACACAGTGACACTGACCTGCTGGACACTACTCCCAGTCTGTTACACAGCATTACTGACTCACTGCACACTCCTCCCAGTCTGTTACACAGTGATACTGACCTACTGCACAGACCTCCAAGTCTGTTACACAGTGATGCTGACCCACTGCACAGACCTCCCAGTCTGTTCAACAGTGATACTGACCCACTGCACTCTCCTCCCAGTCTGTTACACAGCATTACTGCCTCACTGCACACTCCTCCCAGTCTGTTACACAATGATATTGACTCACTGCACAGACCTCCCAGTCTGTTACACAGTGATACTGACTCACTGCACACTCCTCCCAGTCTGTTACACAGTGATACTGACCCACTGCACAGTCCTCCCAGTCTGTTACAGTGATGCTGACCCACTGCACAGACCTCCCAGTCTGTTACACAGTGATACTGACCCACTGCACAGACCTCCCAGTCTGTTACACAGTGATACTGACCCACTGCACACTCCTTCCAGTCTGTTTCACAGTGATGCTGACCTACTGCACAGACCTCCCAGTCTGTTACACAACATTACTGACTCACTGCACACTCCTCCCAGTCTGTTACACAGTGATACTGACTCACTGCACTCTCCTCCCAGTCTGTTACACAGTGATACTGACCTGCTGCACACTCCTCCCAGTCTGTTACACAGTGATACTGACCCACTGCACAGACCTCCCAGTCTGTTACACCGTGATGCTGACCTACTGCACAGACCTCCCAGTCTGTTTTTCTGTGATGCTGACCTACTGCACACACCTCCCAGTCTGTTATACAGTGACACAGACTCACTGCACACTCCTCCCAGTCTGTTACACAGTGATACTGACCCACTGCACACACCTCCCAGTCTGTTACACAGTGTTGCTGACCCACTGCACAGACCTCCCAGTCTGTTACACAGTGATACTGACCCACTGCACACTCCTCCCAGTCTGTTACACAGCGATACTGACCCACTGCACACTCCTCCCCGTCTGTTACACAGCGATACTGACCCACTGCAGACTCCACCCAGTTTGTTACACAGTGTTACTGACTCACTAAACACTCCAACCAGTTTGTTTCAGAGTGATGCTGACCTACTGCTCACACCTACCAGTCTGTTACATAGCGATACTGACCCACTGCACACTCCTCCCAGTCTGTTATACAGTGACACTGACTTACTGCACACTCCTCCCAGTCTGTTACACAGTGACATTGACCTGCTGCATACTCCTCCCAGTCTGTTACACAGTTATACTGACCTGCTGCACACTCCTCCCAGTCTTTCCGCAGTGATGCTGACCTACTGCACACCCTCCCAGTCTGTTACACAGGGATACTGACCTGCTGCACACTCCTCGCAGTCTGTTTCACAGCGTTACTGGCTCACTGCACACTCCTCCCAGTCTGTTACACAGTGACAAGGACTCACTGCACACTCCACCCAGTCTGTTACACAGTGTTACTGACTCACTGCACACTCCTCCCAGTTTGTTTCACAGTGTTTCTGACCTACTGCTCACACCTACCAGTCTGTTACATCGCGATACTGACCCACTGCACTCTCCTCCCAGTCTGTTTAGACTGATACTGACTCACTGCACACTCCTCCCAGTCTGTTACATCACGATACTGACCCACTGCACTCTCCTCCCAGTCTGTTTACACTAATATTGACTCACTGCACACTCCTCCCAGTCTGTTACACAGTGACACTGACCTGCTGCACACTCCTCCCAGTGTGTTATACAGTGACATTGACCTGCTGCATACTCCTCCCAGTCTGTTATACAGTGACAGTGACACTGACTCACTGCACACTCCTCCCAGTCTGTTTCACAGTGATTCTGACACACTGCACACTCCTCCCAGTCTGTTACACAGTGACTCTGACTCACTGCACACTCCCCTTCCAGTCTGTTTCACAGTGATACTGACTCACTGCACACACCTCCCAGTCAGTGACACTGACTCACTGCACACTTCCCCCCCAGTCTGTTTCAGACTGATGCTGATTTGCTGCACACTCCTGCAACTCCAGATAATCAGACCTTAGCAAAACCTATTCATTGTGAAAAATGTCCGTTTTGACCCTTAACTGATTTTGCACAACTGCCATCCATTTGTCCAGATCTGTCTTTTTTAATGGCATTTAAAAAGCTAAATGTTGCATATGTGCATTGTTGCAAAACAATGTGAGCAGTATGTGACAGATGTGTAATATAATATTTATCCTGGTTTAAGCAGATGTGTTTTCAAGATTTTGATATGTTTACATAAAAAAGGGATTAACAGTTTCAATTTTATGAATTTAGGTCTTTAACAATAAAGAATATTGCAATATGAAAATATTGCACATTGTAATAGACAAAATTCAACCCTTAATCAATAGACTAGTTAAACTGCACAGTCTGAGACATTGCCAATTGCTTTCAGCTTCACATAATTTAACCTTGCTAATTTTGGTGTCATTTCACCAAGTGCCCACTTGGAAGAAAGTTACAGAGACAAAGGCACAGCCAGTCTCATACTCAACTCACTCCTGCCTTTACACATCTGGAACCCATGGCTGCTGCCCATGTCGGAGATCACTGCATCATTTCAGAACGACACAGGAAGAGGATATTGTCATGTCCACAGCCTGTAATAATTCTGTACCGCCTTAGCTTCCAAAAAAATCACTTGTAGTAAAATTGTAAACAAGCAGCCAACAGATTAATATTCTCCTTCATAAAGAACAGGAAATTATTCCCGAAACAGAATAGGCCTGTCAGCTTGTAAAAGAAAGAAAAGGCAGGTGAATGTTTCCGGTGGGAACTCACTATCAGAACAGGCAGCAAGAGATGTCAAGGATCCCTGTGAGATCTAATGAATGATCCCGTCAGAATATCAGCCTGACCTTTCCCTTTTAGATCTGACTAAAGTAAAGACTAGTGGCTTCTACTGTTTTGCTGCACAACAATCATGCAATTTCAAATGCAATGTAACATTTGTGAAGAGGCGCGATAAAGGCAAGGATTATTATGTTATTAGTGGAAGAGTTGTTGATATATTAAAAGGATCAGTTGCCTTGTAGAGTATTTTCTGCTTTTAGTTTAGGTTTCCATTATCCCCAATCTTTCTTTTTTTCTCCTGCACTCTTTTAGATGTTGTAATTGTCTCATTTGACTTTGACTTGTTCGTCTATTTAATGGTGAGCTGCTCAGCACATTCTGATTCACGAGACAGAGGGCTTTACTGAGAGGCATCATGTTCCAAGAAAGTACTATTCCTTGCTTATTCTGGATCTGCACTGATAAGGAGCTAGAGTTTGAACTAAATCTATCAAGTTGACAGATATTGCATCTTCTTGACACCAGGAGGAATGTGTTGTAGTAAATGAAGGGTTCAACTGATTAAGTATTGCCCCAAGTTCCTGTCTTTTTATTTACAGGCAGACAGTACAAGGGGAATGTACCATTTCAACAGCCTCCAGAGGAACAGGCATCAAAGGCTGAAGAAGGGCACAACTGTCAACTGTCAAAAGAGAGATATATGGTTGGAGGGCAGGGAGGTCTGAAAGGGAGTGATTTAGTTTAATTTCTGACACAATAAAAATTCAGTGGGCATTTTTAATTTTGATGGAAATGTGTCATTTTTGTTCAGCGCAGCATAATCAGAAAATTGCAGAGAAAATTACAGACAGGAGCCGGCAGTCGATGACACTTTTTTTAAGAGGATGTAAACCAAGATGAAGAGAAAGCTGGAGCACCCACTGTGCACCCCCCCTCCCACCCAGCACAGAACCTCAGTGAAGAGGAGTCCCTTCCCAGAGAGGCTGCAACTTCATGAAAAAGACTTCACAACTAAACGTTGGACTTCAGCAGTGACACTTTCACCTGCCTATTCTCCCACTGTCTGTGTTGGTGTGTCACATAATTTTTACAAATTGTATTCATTTGTGGGATGTGGGTGTCACTGGCTGGCAAGCATTTATTGCCCGTCCCCAGTTGCCCCTTGAGAAGGTAGTGGTGAGCTGCTTTCTTGAACCGCTGCAGTCCATATGCTGTGGGTTGACCCACAATGCCGTTAGGGATTGAACAGGGCACTTCCCCAATGCTGGGCATGTTAGTTAGGTTCCCTACAGTGTGGAAACAGGCCCATCGGCAGTCCACACTGACCCTCCGAAGAGTAACCCACCCATGACTCATTCCCCTACTAATGCACCTAACACCGTGGGCAATTTAGCATGGCCAATTCACCTGACCTGCACATCTTTGGGATTGTGGGAGGAAACCAGAGCACCCGGAGGAAACCCACACAGACACAGGGAGAATGTACAAACTCCACGCAGACAGTTGCCCAAGGCTGGGTCCCTGGTGCTCCAAGACAGCAGTGTTAACCACTGAGCCACTGTGCTGCCGCGTGTTGGAGGTCCAATCTTCACCCCAGGTACCGAGTCTTTTGGATATAATTTGTTTTAAACAGGAAAAGGTGTATTGCTTCATGAAAAGAGAAAAAATCATATTTTTGTACAATTGCAAAATACGACCGTGCAAGTTATACTAAAAGACATCATCATGTTCTGAGTGGGAGGACATTTCCTGAATCAAAGTTTTTGCCAAACTATTCAAGCTCATCCCAGCAGTGCTTCACACTGAAGTAACTGGCAGTGTATTGAGAACCTCCCTGCAAAACTCCGCACAGAGGACCACACTACGGGGGACATTTATTATCAGAAGCAGACCATTCAGCCCATCAAAACCATACAACCCTCTGAAGAGCATCCCACCCAAAATAACCTCCCCCCCCACCAGCCTCTCCCTGTGGCCCTCTATTTCCCATAGCCAATTCACCCTAACCAGCACAACTTTGAACTGTGGTAGGAAACCAGAGCACCCAGAGGAAAATCACACAGACAAGGGGAGACTGTGCAAACTCCACACAAACTGTCACCCAAGAGTGGAATCAAACCCAGGTCCCTGGCGGTGTGAGACAGCAGTGTTAACCACTGAGCCATCATGAACCAAACTGTACAGGGAATGGATAGGTTTTTGAGGTGATGAGGTGTCATGCAGTTTGCTGTCTGTCACCAGTCCTCCAAATTACAGAGGAGTGGGGAATCAGCAAAATGTCCCATCATGCACAGCACAGATCCAGGGATTCAACAGAATGGTTCACCATGTGTACTCTAAATCCATTGACAAAAGGAGATGCTCCACTTTATACCCCAAGATCCAGGGACTCAGAATCCTTCACCTTCCAATCCTTCTTTTTCTACTGCAAGGAAAACAGTCCCAGTCTCTGCAATCTCTGTGTAACTCAGGTTCTTCGTCTTTGGAAGGATTCTCGGAAGAGTGAAGCACTTCAGTCTCATGGACAGCTTGGAGAAGTTGGGACCGTTCTCCTCGAAGGAGAGAACATTGTGAGGAGATTCCATAGCGGTAGTGAAAAAATGAGGGACTGGACAAAGTAGAAAGGGAGAAACATTTCCTACTGCTGAAAAGATTGTAAACCTGAGGGCTCAGATTTAAGTTCACTGTCAAAAGAAACAGGAGCAAGCTGAGAAAGATAATTTTTCAGTAAGTGTGTTGTTGCGATTTGGAATGCGCTGAGAGATTCAATTGAGGCATTTGAGGGGTAATTAGATCATTCTCTGAAAAAGACGAAGGTGCAGATTTATGAAGAGAAGGCAGCGAGTAATACTAGGTGAATTGCTCCTTCAGAGTAAGCAGCTCACAATAGGCTGAATGGCCTTCCTCCATTCTGTGATTCTGCTCAAGGCCAAGCATTGAAAGTGATTGAAGTTTTTAACCAAGAGCTGTTACTAACATAAGAAACAGGAACAGAAATAGGCCACTCAGCCCTTCAAGCCTGTCCTATCATTCAACAACATCATGCTGATCTTCCCCAGGCCTCAACTCTTTCAGGCCAACTCAACATAACTATTATCTCCTGAACACATCAAAAACGTATTCAAATTCTTTTTAAGTACTTCCAGTGATCAAGCCTCTACAACTCTCTGGGGTAGGGAATACTAGACATTCACTAGCCTCTTGAAGAAGCAGTTTCTTCACACAGTCATTTTTAAATGAGTGTCCCCTCATTCTGTATCCATGTCCCCTAGTTTGAGATTCTCCCACTAATGTAAACATCTTCACAATGTCAGGCTTCAGCATGAACTTGGCGTCCCTTCATCATCACATCCCTGGCCAAAAGATTGCACCATTATCAAGTCAATGCAAATGATGTTTTGTGAAAAGGTGATATGCTTTGTCACTATTCACAGTAGTCTTCCCCAAACAGTTTAACAAACACAGACCTGTCCAAAGTTAGGCTTTTTCCAACAGGTACCCACTTCAAGTCAAAAAAGTAAGTAAACTGCATTCTACTGGAGCTAATCCAACTGAAGCCAGAAATGCAAGCTTTAGCAAAATTAAGTTAATGTACTAAAATTAAAATCCAGGAAGAAATGGATTTTAAAATAAATTGAATAGAATCAAATTGAAGATTGTCGCTTGTACATGGGCAATAGAGGAAGGATTGTGAATGAGCCAATTGTAACTGTGTTTCCAAAGGCCTCTGCTCATGATCTATGGGAATTTGTGTTAGGGTGAGAGGTCACTGACTTCCAATGGAATTTCATGCTCTGTCAGTGTCACAAAGGCATCAGAAAGTTTCACCCTGAGACCAGACAGGAGATAGCAGACAGGAAATGAGTGAAGGAAGACAGCATTGTCTTCAGTGATTAACACCTTTCAATTGATGTTCCAATTATTGCAATACCTTGACATTTAGCAGATATTATGAAAAATTACATCAAATTGCAGTAACTCATGTCCCTGAATTATTATGCAACGTAGCACTTAGGATCTGCCAGCACTAACTCACAGACCCTGTAAATAAACTCCATTCAATGAGATATTTGCTATTACGAGTTGTCATGACAACATTGGATTTGTCATTTTAGCCTTTTAAGGAATTGTTGCATTATTTCCGTTCTGCTTATAAATATTAATCACAGTTTATTCAGAGAACTATTTAAATAAAGAGCTACCGAATGAGGGAACCAAATAGAAATGTTAAGAATTGATGAATTTCACAAAATAAATTGTATAATAATATTTCCAATGGGGAGCAAGTCCTAACAATGTGGGCAACATAAAGGGACAGGTTAAAAGAACTGTCTCCATGTGAAAATATGAAATTTATTTCGACTAGTAAATATTGAAACTAAATCAAGTTAAGTGGGATTTAAATAAATGTTTGACAAGCAAAAGTTAAAAAGTAAGCAAAGGGGAATATAAAGGGGGTTGGAAGTGGCCTAGGCAGTTCGGACATGGAAATTGCACTGAATGACCTTCATGTAGCCAAATTTATCAATTCTGGGCAGCTTCATTCATTTGGCTTTTATAATATTGAACTCACATAAACAAAATTGTCAACATGCAGCATATTAAAGCAGGGCATGCTTGATAAGTACAAAATATCTCTTGCTGTGATAAAATATCAGCTAAGTGAATGTCAGGCAAATCTTCACAAATCTCCAAACATGACCAATATTGCTAGGCTGGCTTGTCTTAGGACAACAAGGATCCCTTAAATGGATCTGACGAGCTCTGTTCTTACCATTTCAATGCAGTAATTGGACTTTGAGTAAGAAATCCAACCTACGCAACATCACTTCATTTTGTGCACTCTTGGGGCATTACAATCTCCTTCTATTCAAGCATTTGTTTCGATGAGATTTGTAGAAAAATTAAGGAAACTGTGTTTGGTAATTCAGTGGCTCGAGCAGATTCCCTGGAGGGTCCAAGTCTGAAATTGAGGCTCAGCAATTAATCAGACTTGGCTCTGTTAATCAGCCTAAGATCTATTCATCAAACTCAGCTCCATGGGCAAGTGCCATTGTTTCTCATCTTGAACAAGTGATAGAAATAAAGTTGCAATTGTTATTGGTGTCAAAGGTTGCTCGCTGAAAGATGCAAGGTGATTGGCCATATGCCAAGCTCTGGCAGTCAGTTGCCTTGACACAAACTATGTGTGGCAAGACAAATAGTGGCATCTTGAGGACTGAGTACACAATGACAAGATGAAAGAAGTAAACAGCCCCCCAAAAAGCAACAAAAAAAGGGCCAGATTACTATTCAGTATTCAACGATAACACAGATGCGGATTGCTGCTGACGACAGAGGTTCACCGCTGCCATTTCTGAGAGTGTGAAACGGACTGGTAAGCTAGAGGAGATACTTGTTAGGAAGGAAGATGTGTTGGACATTTTGAACAACTTGAGGATAGACAAGTCCCCCAGGCCTGATGGGATATATCCTAGGATTATGTGGGAAGCAAGAGAGGAAATTGCAGTACTGTTGGCAATGATATTTTCATCTTCACTGTCAACGGGGATAGTACCAGGGGACTGGAGAGTGGCGAATGTTGTGCCCTGTTCAAAAAAAGGAATAGGGATAACCCCGGGAATTACAGGCCAGTTAGTCTTACTTCGGTGGTAGGTAAAGTAATGGAAAGGGTGTACTGTGGTCAGGCAGCATCCGAGGAGCAGGAGAGTCGACGTTTCAAGCATAAGCCTTTCATCACATTCACGGTGAAGAGCTTATGCTCAAAACATCGACTCTCCTGCTCCTCGGCTGCTGCCTGACTGGCTGTGCTTTTCCAGCACAACACTACGTGGCACAGTTGAAGTCAACCTTCCTGAGGTAGAACAGGTAAGTGTTTGCACTTGATGCGGATAACTGGTCCCGTCTTGGAAACTGGTTTCTGCTGAGCACAGACGAGAGCATGATTTGAGGTGGGAACTTGACTGTCAGAAAAAGCTCCCAAGAAGCAGCTCCAAAGGAATTTTGAAGTCTGGCAGCACTGAGGGACTTGCATCTCAGCAAGTGCCTTCAGCTTTGAGCCAAGGGGGAAGTGGGTGGAAGTGTGGACAAGCCCCTGATCTCTCCTCGTGATGCTCTCTTGGGTGCAAAGCTCACCACCTCTTCTTGAAAGTGGTCCCTTTGAAGACAGGTGCAGGCAGCAGCCGCTTGAGTTCCTCCTCTTCACCCCCCCCTCCATTAGCCCTCCCCACCATCACCAACGACATCTGCCAACACGGATGAGGTTGGAGACGATGTGGTTTTGCCAAGAGGCTCCTTCACCTCATCCCAACAACAGTCTACTCACTCTCACTGGATGTCATTTCTCTGCTTTGCAGAGAAGATTTACCAGGATGTTGCCTGGAATGGAGAATAGGTCATGCGAGGATAGGTTGAGAGTGCTAGGCCTTTTCTCGTTGGAACGGCAAAAGTTGAGGGGTGACTTGATAGAGGTTTATAAGATGATCAGAGGAATAGATAGAGTAGACAGTCAGAAACTTTTTCCCCGGGCACAACCGAGTGTTACAAGGGGACATAAATTTACGGTGAAGGGTGGAAGGTATAGGGGAGATGTCAGGGGTGGGTTCTTTACCCAGAGAGTGGTGGGGGCATGGAATGCGCTGCCTGTGGGAGTGGTAGAGTCAGAATCTTTGGTGACCTTTAAGCGGCAATTGGATAGGTACATGGATAGGTGCTTAAGCTAGGACAAATTTTTCGGCACAACATCGTGGGCCGAAGGGCCTGTTCTGTGCTGTATTGTTCTATGTTCTATGTTCTATGTTCAAAAGAAAACAGAAAATGCTGGAAATACTCAGCAAGACAGGCAGCATTGGTGGAGAGAGAATCAGAGGTAATGTTGCAGGTCTGTGACCTTTCACTGAAACTGAGGAAAGCAAGAAATGTAGCACGTTTTGGGTGAATGAAAAGGTCAAGGTGAAGTGGGGATGGATGGAAAGACAACATCAAAGGGGATGATGTGTGATAGTGTGGAGGGCAGGAAAGGTGAAATGGTAAAAGGTGTCATGGTACAAGATCAGAGGGAGTGGTTATGGAAAGAGTAAATAAGCAAAAGGTATGTGTAAGGAAGTAATGAAAGGCAGGAAATCAGCATCTAAACATGGTATAAAAGAAATGAGAGAAACAAGAGATTATTTTAAAAAGCAGCGAAGAAACACAAAGCCAAATGAGAGTAGAAGTGATGATCTAAAATAGCTGTGCTCAAAATTGAATCGAGAAGGCTACAAAGTGGCCAGTCAAACAATGACGTGCATCTCGTTTTGTGGTTCCTTGCTGTTTTTCTCTTCCTTTTCCTGTTTCACTTTTACTTTGCCTGCATTCAGCTGGCACCTCTCCCACCACTCACATTTCCTTTCCTTACATCTTTTGCTTTTTTACTTGTCCCATTGCCTATCCCTTTCATCCCCATTGCCGAAACCTTTCCTTCACTTCATCTGCCCTGCCCCTCCACCTTTTCACAGGATGTCTCTTTTGTTACTCTCCCCACACTCCCTTGCCCATGTTCACTTGTTGAAACCCTGTTACATCTTTAGTTTTTTTTCCAGTTCTGATGAGAGGTCATATTTATTTGAGATGTTAATTTTCCTTCTCTGTCCTGAGATAAAGTCGCGGTCACTGTTGGGGGGTCTTGCTAAAATCTGTGGACGATCTGATTTGTTAATATTAGTTTGTTAACAACGATAACACACACTTTGTTCTGAGTTTTAGCTTCAGCTGAGCTGCACAGGAATGAGTTAAAAAGCTGAGATTGTGTGAAATATGCAGTAACCATTTTAGACATTTGATTGTTCCTATGATTGAGTTTTGCTGTAAAACAAACAGGTTCTTCACACATTAGTCCGATCAGTGCCGCTACAATCACTGCTGCTAACGATTGCACGGTTATTGTGGTTGAATGGACACTCATCATTATCTCTCTGCTTAGTCATATAATGCCCGAATTACAGACATTAGCCACGGTACTTATATTTGCTAATCCAATAATGATTTGGTTGCGGTCCAGGCTGAGGAATGCACCAATAAAACAACTAGCGACTATTAACAGGAGAAGTCAGCACTTTAGAAAATCCAGGAAATGAGTCCACATATGAACAGGCTATGTCCATGAAAGTTTCCATCACGCAAGCTCCCATGAGTGGCAAGGATGCATGCACTGAAAGCATCGACTGTCACACATTCAGGATGAGTTAAATTCACATTCATGTCTAATTGGCTGTAGATATGAGCGGCCTTCCATCACCTAGTCGACACTGGAGTGCATCTAATGCTTGGTTGGCTGCATCTGCAATTGCTGCAAAATCGCCCATTACCCCTAAACTGAGTGACTAGCACTGACTCCTGGTTGAGAAGTGGCTCAACTTTAACATTCTTTTCCTTGTTTTGGAATTCCTCCCTGGCCTCACGACACCCTACAGCTCCACTGCCCTTGCACCCTTGAACGTACCTGCACGCTTGCAAATCTGGATTCTTGCACTTTGTTAATTTCAAGGATAGATTATTAGGAGGGTTTCTGCCACACTTCTGATTCCTATTTGTGGAGTGGATGTGCATTAGATTGGGAGTCAGGCGTGTTTGAACACAAAATTCAATTCAATTCAATACAACACAGCACAGGAACAGGCCATTTGGCCCACCAAGCCTCTGCTGATTCCCAATCCTTATTTAAACCAGCTACTTTATGCCTATGTCTGGTTTCTATCCCTGTGTTCGCTTCTTGTTCATGTGTCAATTAAGATACGTCTTAAACATTGCTGACATGCTTGCTTCCACCACTAGGACTGGCACTGCATTCCTGGCACCCTCTGGGTGAAAGATTTTCCCCACCCTTCTTCCCTAAACCTTCCCTCTCTCAACTTGAACTTGTGCCTCTTGCAGTTGACCTTTCCAGTCTGGGAAGAAGCCTTTGAAGATCCATCCTATCTAAGCCATTCATTATTTTGTCGACCTCTATCAGGTTGCCCCTCAGTCTCTGTCTTTCCAGTGAAAACACTCTCCTCATAACCAAAACCCTCCAGACCAGGCAACATCCTAGTAAACTTTCTCTGCACCCGCTTTAAAGCATCCATATCCTTCTGGTAATATGGTGACCAAAATTGCACTCAATATTCCAAATATGACCTAACTAAAGTTTTGATAATTTGTAACATAACTTGCTAACTTTTATATTTGATGCCCCAGCCAATGAATGCAAGTGTGCTGTATATCTTCCTGACCACCTTATCCACCTGTGTTGGCACTTTCAGGGATTTGTGGACCTACATACCCAGATCCTTCTGTATGTCAATGCTCCCAAGGGTCCTGCCATTTATCATATAATTGACACCTGAATTTGATGCTGACTGGTTCCTGAGCCAGGATTGTTGGAAAGACTGTCTTGGGGCTTGAGCACCGTGATCAAAGTTTGAAAATAAAGATTGAAACAGAAAATATATCCTCACTCTCTCCCTTTATCCCCATGCCCTATCCATGACAACGTAACCCCTGTAAATAGCTCTCTCATAATCCCTATGCATTTTTAGTATTCCCCATGGCAGTTCATAACTCCTATGCCAACTTAAAGCCCCTGTACTCAACCCAAAAGGTCACTCATACCCCCTGAGTCAACCAGTGCCTAATAGTTATACCCCATGTTCCTTCATATCCACTATGTCACTCTGTGCCATCTACTCATCTTCCATTGCCTCGCCATGCACCCGAACTTTAGATTAGATTAGATTAGATTAGATTACTTACAGTGTGGAAACAGGCCCTTCGGCCCAACAAGTCCACACCAACCCGCCAAAGTGTAACCCACCCATACCCCTACATTTACCCCTTTAACCTAACACTACGGGCAATTTAGCATGGCCAATTCACCTGACCTGCACATTTTTTGGATTGTGGGAGGAAACCGGAGCACCCGGAGGAAACCCACGCAGACACGGGGAGAATGTGCAAACTCCACACAGAGAGTCGCCTGAGGCAGGAATTGAACCCGGGTCTCTGGTGCTGTGAGGCAGCAGTGCTAACCACTGTGCCACCGTGCCGCCCACATCTATGCCACCATACTGCCAACTACTATTCCTGTTTGCCATCAATTGCCCTTCGCTTTCCATTCCAACTCATTTGTTATCCAGCACAGACATTAATCAGTAGGCATCCTGATGTAAAATTAAGTTACATGTCTATTGACAATGTTACTATTGAAAATAAAACTCTCAGTGACCAAGCCCTTATAAAAAAAATCCTGTCAAGTACTGAATGTCTTAAGAAAAAAATGTAACTTAAGTGCTTACTCCTTTATGCCAACAGATACTTCCATTCTGTGAGCAGCTGGAACAATGAGCTTGCAAAAATTATAATTTGGGAGATCAGTAATGCAACAAGACTGGTTTCTTGTTGAGACAGGTACCTTGAAGTTTACTAACAACTATTTACATTACTATAGTATCAAAGACTAACCCCATATTGTCTGAATACTGTGCTTAATGATGTTTTGTACATTCCATACAGATAACTGACTGAACACTTTATACTGATTCAACGACACAGAGAGTAACTGAAGGCAAGCCAAGTCCTTTTTGCAGGAATATTGCATGTCATGATGTCATGTATCTCTATTAAAGGTATACTGCCTGATCAGTCTACAACCTATGCACTAAATCAATGATAGATTTTGACAGGTGTAGTTGATGTATTCAGTGGTATCAGTGCTCTACTTCAGCCCAAAACTTCACTACATTGTGATGTTACAATGTAACAAGTTCGACATTGATTTTTGTATTATGATTCAGTAGTGCCTAACACTTTCTAATAATCGGTTCCAAGAGGTTTGAATTGAAAGTGGATGTACTTAAAGAGACACCAACCTTAAATGAATATCTGGATTACTCCCAGTGCTACAAGCAAGTGAGGGCAGGAATAGGAGGATAGAGCAGATGAATGCATGGCTGAGGAGCTGATGTATGGGAGAAGGATTCACATTTTTGGATCATTGGAATCTCTTTTGGGGTAGAAGTGACCTGTACAAGAAGGACGGATTTCACCTAAATTGGAAGGGGACTATTATACTGGCAGGGAAATTTGCTAGAATTGTATGGGAGGATTTAAACTAGTAAGGTGGGGGTGCGGGGGGGAGGGGGGGTGTAGAACCCAGGGAGATAGTGAGGAAAGAGATCTATCTGAGACTGGTACAGCTGAGAACAGAAGTGAGTCAAACAGTCAGGGCAGACAGGGACAAGGAATGACTAATAAATTAAACTGCATTTATTTCAATGCAAGGGGCCTAACAGGGAAGGCAGATGAATTCAGGGCATGGTTCGGAACATAGGACTGGGATATCACAGCAATTACAGAAACATGGCTCAGGGATGGGCAGGACTGGCAGCTTAATGTTCCAGGATACAAATGCTAGGAAGGATAGAAAGGGAGGCAAGAGAGGAGGGGAGTAGCATTTTTGAGAAGGGA
>NC_057745.1:11123611-11192260 GCF_004010195.1 Chiloscyllium plagiosum | reverse complement strand
GGAGAATCCAAAGGGTTTTTACAAATATATTAAGAACAAAAGGGTAATGAGGGAGAGAATAGGGCCCCTCAAAGATCAGCAAGGCGGCCTTTGTGTGGAGCCACAGAAAATGGGGGAGATACTAAATGAATATTTTGCATCAGTATTTACTGTGGAAAAGGATATGGAAGCTTTAGACTGTAGGGAAAGAGATGGTGACATCTTGCAAAATGTCCAGATTACAGAGGAGGCAGTTCTGGATGTCTTGAAATGTGGATAAACATGGTTAAAAGTGGATAAATCCCCAGGACCTGATCAGGTGTACCTGAGAACTCTGTGGGAAGCTAGAGAAGTGATTGCTGGGCCTCTTGCTGAGATATTTGTATCATCGATAGCACAGGTGAGGTGCTGGAAGACTGGAGGTTGGCAAACGTGGTGCCACTGTTTAAGAAGGGCGGTAAAGACAAGCCAGGGAACGATAGACCTGTGTGCCTGACCTCGGTGGTGGGCAAGTTGTTGGAGGGAATCCTGAGGGACAGGATGTACATGTATGTATTTGGGAAGGCAAGGACTGATCTGGAATAGTCAACATGGCTTTGTGCATGGGAAATCATGTCTCACAAACTTGATTGAGGTTTTTGAAGAAGTAACAAAGAAGATTGACGAGGGCAGAGCAGTAGTTGTGATCTATATGGATTTCAGTCAGGCGTTTGACAAGGTTCCCCATGGGAGTCCGATTAGCAAGGTTAGATCTCATGGAATATAGGGAGAACTAGCCATTTGGATACAGAACTGGCTCAAAAAAGAAATGAGGTGTAGTGGACAGTGAAGAGGGTTTCCTCAGATTACAACAGGATCTGGACCAGATGGGCCAATGGGCTGAGAAGTGACAAATCAAGTTTAATTCGGATACCGCAGGGATCAATGCTAGGACTGCAGCTTTTTACAATATATGTTAATGATATAGAAGATGGTATTAATAATAACATTAGCAAATTTGCTGATGATAGTAAGCTGGGTGGCAGGGTGAAATGTGAGGAGGATGTTAGGAAATTACAGGGTGAGTGGTCAGATGCATGGCAGATGCAGTTTAATGTGGATAGATGTATGGTTATCCACTTTGGTGGCAAGAACAGGAAGGTAGATTACTATCTAAATGGAATCAATTTAGGTAAAGGGGCAGTACAAAGAGATCTGGGTGTTCTTGTACACCAGTCAATGAAGGTAAGCATGCAGGTACAGCAGGTAGTAAAGAAGACTAATAGCATGCTGGCCTTCATAACAAAAGGGATTGAGTATAGAAGCAAAGAGGTTCTTCTGCAGCTGTACAGGGCCCTGGTGAGACCACACCTGGAGTACTGTGTGCAGTTCTGGTCTCCAAATTTGAGGAAAGACATTCTGGCTATTGAGGGTGTGCAGCGTAGGTTCACGAGGTCAATTCCTGGAATGGCGGGACTATATTATGCTGAAAAACTGGAGCAACTGGGCTTGTATACCCTTGAGTTTAGAAGACTGAGAGGGGATCTGATTGAGACATATAAGATTATTAAAGGATTGGACACTCTGGAGGCAGGAAACATGTTTCCGCTGATGGGTGAGCGCCGAACCAAAGGACACAGCTTAAAAATACGAGGTAGACCATTTTAGGACAGAGATGAGGAGAAACTTCTTCACCCAGAGAGTGGTGGCTGTGTGGAATGCTCTGCCCCAGAGGGCAGTGGAGGCCCAGTCTCTGGATTCATTTAAGAAAGAATTGGATAGAGCTCTCAAGGATAGTGGAATTAAGGGTTATGGAGATAAGGCAGGAACAGGATACTGATTAAGGATGATCAGCCATGGTCATATTGAATGGTGGTCCAGGCTCGAAGGGCAGAATGGCCTACTCCTGCACCTATTGTCTCTTGTCTATTGTCAAAGATAGAAGACAGAGGGTGGTGGTGGAGGGTTGTTTTTCAGACTGGAGGCCTGTGACCAGTGGAGTGCCACAAGGATCGGTGCTGGGTCCTCTACTTTTTGTCATTTACATAAATGATTTGGGTGCGAGCATAGGAGGTACAGTTAGTAAGTTTGCAGATGACACCAAAATTGGAGGTGTAGTGGACAGTAAGAGGGTTACCCCAGATTACAACAGGATCTGGACCAGATGGGCCAATGGGCTGAGAAGTGACAGATGGAGTTTAATTCGGATAAATGCAAGGTGCTGCATTTTGGAAAAGCAAATCTTAGCAAGACTTATACACTTAATGGTAAGGTCCTAGGGAGTGTTGCTGAACAAAGAGACCTTGGAGTGCAGGTTCATAGCTCATTGAAAGTGGAGTCACAGGTAGATATGATAGTGAAGAAGGCATTTGGTATGCTTTCCTTTATTGGTCAAAGTATTGAGTACAGGAGTTGGGGGAGGTCATGTTGCGGCTGTACAGGACATTGGTTAGGCCACTGTTGGAATATTGCATGCAATTCTGGTCTCCTTCCTATCAGAAAGATGGTGTGAAACTTGAACGGGTTCAGAAAAGATTTACAAGGATGTTGCCAGGGTTGGAGGATTTGAGCTACAGGGAGAGGTTGAATAGGCTGGGGCTGTTTTCCCTGGAGCGTCAGAGGCTAAGGGGTGACCTTATAGAGGTTTACAAAATTATGAGGGGCATGGATAGGATAAATAAACAAAGTCTTTTCTCTGGGATCGGGGAGTCCAGAACTAGAGGGCATAGGTTTAGGGTGAGAGGGGCAAGATATAAAAGAGATCTAAGGGGCAACTTTTTCATGCAGAGGGTGGTACGTGTATGGAATGAGCTGCCAGAGGATGTGATGGAGGCTGGTACAATCGCAACATTTAAGAGGTATTTGGATGGGTATATGAATAGGAAGGGTTTGGAGGGATATGAGCCGGGTACTGGCAGGTGGGACTAGATTGGGTTGGGATATCTGGTCGGCATGGATGGGTTGGACCGAAGGGTCTGTTTCCATGCTGTACATCTCTATGACTCTACGATTCTGTAAATCTGAACTTAAATCAGCACAAGAACATGTATTTATATAGCACCTTGAAAAATAATAAGGCACACCAATGTATTTCACAGAAGTGTCATTAAGCAAATTTTAACACCAAGCTACATTGATACTCATCTAGCCTCGAAATCTTAGCTCGTTCTCTCTCCATGGATGCTACCTGACCTGCTGTGATTTCCAGCATCTTTTGTTTTCAGTACAGATTCCAGCATCTGCAGTAATTGCCTCTGACATATAAAGAAATACTTGGACAAGTGATACAAACTTTGATCAAAAGTAGATTCGAAGTAACATCTCAAAGTAAGGAGTGACATGTGAGGATTTGGTCAGAGTTACAACCAGGATGGCAAGGAAGAGCTTCTGTTTATGGCTGGTGAAAGGTGGAAGATTGGCCAGGAGTGCTCAGAATATGAGAGCTAACAAATAAAGAGGTCTTCGAAAGCAGATAAACTGAGTCGGGGCAGAGTTAGACAATGTTACAATGGTGGAAATTGACTGTCTTAGCGATGAAACTCTACCTGTTGTCAAGTGCAATACTGAGGAAGTAAACAGTGTGCTTCCTGAACCGAGACAGTTTTCAGGGAGGGAAAGAGAAACAATGAACAGTGTTAGTGAACAGTAAAAATGGTTTTGAGTATTTATCAATTAAATCCATGTTGCTGATGCTTCTAATCTGACTCCTGATAACTGCATCGCTGACAAAACGTGACCACTAATGATTTAGTTCCTTCCAATCAGTTTTTGGTATCATAAAATGAAGCAGGCAGAATAAACCTTCCCCAAAATAACTCACATGCATAACAGCTTCAAGAATTCGCCTTTCAAAACTTTGGATTCAACGAGAGATCAATGAGTTGTCAGAATTGAAAAAGTGAGTTGTTTGTCAGTGTTGAATTGATTTTCAGATCAATCTGCCAATTATCACTGCACTTGGTTTATTTTAACTGAAAAATATAGGCAATAAGAGCCACTAGTAGGCAGAATCTTGGGAATGTGCTGCAATTTGATTAGTAGAACTGTCTGTATCGATTCATATTCTTAAAAAATAAATGTCTCATGAGCAGAGTACTATAAAATGTCTGAGCCATGAGAACCATGGATGAAATGTTGGGAAGGTGTGTGAGATTGAATTGATATTGGAATCTTTACGGCTGCAAGGCATTTTGCTGCTGCATTAATAGGTCTGGAATTTCCTGACTGTCAGCAATGCCAACAGCTGATGGCCTGCATTAATATCCCTTGGCAGGATTTACTGGGGTAATGAGCTGCTGTTGAGGTGATGGGTTAAGGGCTGGTGAGCTGCAAGCTTAGAATTATGTATAAATCATTTTTGATGAGAAGAATGGTAATGTGTGGAAATGATGGAAAACAGAGAAGATGGGATGCAAGCAAATGGGACAGAAGGACCTAGGATTGAAAAAAAACTTTTAAAAAAAGTAGCACTTCAAAGGGCAGTAACAAAGTGTCTACCCTTGCTTAAAATAGTTTTCCACAATGTACATGGATAGATGTTGCAGTTTCTGCCTCCCGAAACAAAATCCTGGACAAGTTTAACAAAACTTCTGCAATTGGCCCTGATAACATATTAATTGGGGATCTAGTGAATCTTTAAGTGACTGGGAGCTTGCAGTTTTAGGGGTTGCAGGGAGCATGCTATCAGATACTGCATAGTTTATTTAAAACAAGGATGATCTTTGACAGTCAATGACTCGCAGAGGATATACTTTGTTTATTGTCATTGCAGAATGACAACATGGAACAACACCGGGCCTTGTAGACACAGTGGCATAACTGCACAGAGGTTGGGTCACATCACCAAATCACCCAGTTGGTACCTCCATTACCTATTCTTGGAGGAGTTACTGGTTATCAATACAAATATTTGCAAAATAGTCCACGGCTGTGCTATCCTTGAAATATTAGATTCAAATGATTCTACTACCAGATTCATAGTTAAGGCAAAAAAGGAAGTGTTGATCAAAGGACAAATGAAGGGATTTTTATTTTCAGTTGTCCTGCATAGAATTGTAAATGTTGAGCTCAAGGATGATATTCCGACTGTTTCATTTTACTGATGGTCTTTCCTAATTAAACTCAAACCTTAAAGACCTACACTCCTATCTCTTTCTGTTCATCAACATTGTTTAAAAATAATCTTATAATCCAAAGTGTCATTTCTCCTTAAGCCTTCTTCAAAGTTTGACTTGGAGTCAGTCAGCTGCCTCAAGAAGTGAAGGTGGGGAAAGGCCAAGAATGAAGGAACAAGCTTTATTGGTCAATGTGCCTTTACTTGTTCTAGTTGTACAATTCCAATAGTGCATGTATGAATAGAAGATCAATGTGCTGATCTGGAACTTTCCGTTCCACAAATTTATTAGATATCTTGCAAGTTTCAAATTCATCAAAGAGATACTTTTGACTTCCATTGCCATTGTCTTTTCTAACACAGTCCAACGACTGCAACATTTTTGACTCTATTGCTGTAGTTCTTTTACTTACCAGCAATGTAAGGTATTTAAAACTTAGACGAAAAAGCTACCAACAAGCATGTCTGTCAAACGATCAATAGTACTTGAGACTGTATGGAGCTCTTGGGAGAAAGTGAGGACTGCAGATCCTGGAGACCAGAGTCGAGAGTGTGGTGCTGGAAAAACACAGCAGATCAGGCAGCATCCGAGGAGCAGGAGAATTGACATTTCAGGCATAAGCCCTTCATCAGGAACGAGAACACTCTTCCCTCCTGTCAAAAACTACCATTGCTTATGAAAGGTTCTATTGAAGATCAACCAACAAGACCACCTTTAAAAAGCTCATCATTAAGAAGCTGTCAGTTGAAACAAAAAAAAAGATGGAGAGAGCAAGTCTAAACACTGAAGATCCTAAGGGGCTGTGGATAAAGATGTTTCATTGGGAACAGCAAATTAAGTGCACAAAGAACAGACACAAATAAGATCAATTAAATTTGAATGATGTGCTTTCAATGTGTTAAAAATCACTTCAACAACATGCCAATAATGCCACATGCTGTTACAGAGCAAAAGACAATAACTGGCTGAGTACTTCAATGGCACTAAAATTGGCCATCTATTTCTCACTGAAGATAACTCTGAAAAGAAACGGAGGAAAAGAAAAGTAACAAATGCAAAGATAGTCAAAGATGGTGGATAGGAGCTATGTATCCACCATGTATTGTTACTTAATGTCACATTTGTAACTCTAGTACTGATCCAAGAATGTAGTTTAGTCACTAGTAATGAGGTACTAATATGCAATATAATGTTACTCACTAATGAAACAGATAATAAGAATTTCGAGCAATTACACTCTTTAGTCCCTACTCCAGTTCAACTCTTCAGCACATTATTGCAAAATGGATGATCAAAATTGAACAAAAGACAAAAAAAACTGAAAATACTAAATGTAGGGATAGATGACATTTTCATTGTGTGCATGCAACAAACAATAAACTCCATTATCTGAATGATATCACACAATTAGATTTTACAATTCTACAATGTCACTCTTATCGAACACAGAGCGTATTTCTCATAGGATTTTCTGGGAGGTGCTGATCAGCCAGAATCCACCATTGTGCTCAATAGCAGCAATTGGCTTAACACTGACTTGTTTTTGTATTCCATTTCATGTGAACATTGAACACTGAAAGTCTAACAACTTCTAAAAAAAGTTGACGTTGATTCTGTTAGTGTTAACAGAAAAATACAGTAATGTAATCAGAGACTGACAACAGCACAAAAGCAAGCCATTCTTCCCATTGTATTCTTACTGGCTCTCCATGTAAAAACAACTCAGCAAGTAACCACTCCTGTACCTTTCTCTTCTAGCTCCACAAATCTTTCTTTTCAATTAGTTATCTAATTTACTTTTGGAATTTATCACATGCATCACACTTTCAGGCAATGCTTTCCTGACCTTAACCACGTACTACATAAAAGTTAAGCCTCTTGCCACAACTAGTTCTTTTGTCAACCTCATAAGTTAGTGTTCTCTAATTCTTGACTCTTCCACAATCTACAAATATTGTGCTACTGGTGATGAGGTTAGTGACTTCAAAATCTCAACAAAGTAAGCATAGATCAGGCAAGTTAAACCACAATTATAGGTTTATATCAACACTTACCTGCCTAATTTTTTCAAGAAGTGAAGACTTTGACCTCAATAACTCACTGACCAATCATTTCCCAATGATCTCTGCAATCAATTGACTGGTCTGGATTCATTTTTAACAATTCCTTTTTAAAGGCCTAGTTGACACTGTTCGGGCCTCTTGCACATAGTTGGCATGCTATCGACCACCCAGTGACCAGCCAGCACTGAGATGCCATGCCCCGACACAACCTAGTTTCTTTTTATTCATTCATGAGACATGGACGTCACTGGCCGGAAAGCCAATATTTACTGCACATCCCTAGTTGCCTTGAGAAGGTGGTGGTGAGCCCTTTCCTTTAAACTGCTACAGTCACACACATGTTACCATTAGAAAAGGGGTTCCAGGATTTTGACCTGGTGGCTGATGGAATAGTGATACATTTCCAAGTCAGGAGGGTGAGTGGCTTGGAGGGGAACTGGTAGGTGGTGGTATTCCTAGGCATCAAGTGCTCTGTCCTTCTAAGAGGTTATCCCTACAGTATTGAAGCAGGTTATTTGGCCTACTGAGTCTTCATCGAACCTCTGAAGAATGTCCCACACCCTAGACCAATCCCCAACCTATCCCTGTAGTTCCCATGGCTAACTCACCATGCCTCCACATCCCTGGACACTATAGGAGCTACGTAACCTGCACGTCTTTGGACTATGGGAGGAAACCAGAACACCCAGAGGAAATTCCCACAGACACAGGGAGAATGTGCAAACTCCACACAGACAGTCACTCAAAGCTGGAATTGAACCCGGTCCCTGGCTCTGTGAGGCAACTACTTGGGCCACTATGTTGCCCCTGAGTTTTGGAGATATGGTCAAAGAAGCCTTGGTGAATTCTTGCAGTGCACCTTGTACATGGTACTCACTGCTGCTACAGTACACCAATGAAGGAAGAACTGAATTTATGTGAATGTGCTGCCGTTTGAATGGGCTGCATTCTCCCAGATGGTCTAAAGCTTGTGTTGTTGAAGCTGCACTTATCCAGGCAAGTAGGGAGTATTCCATTACACTCCTGACTTATGCCTTGTAGATGGTGGACAGACTCCGGGGAGTCAGGAGCTGAGTTACTTGCTGCAGGATTCCTAACCTCTGAAATACTAACGTAGCCAAGGTATTTACATGACCAGTTCAGTCCACTTTCTGGTCAATGGTAACCCCCAGAAAGTTGATAATGGGTGATTGAGTGATGGTAATGTCATTGAAAGTCAAAGGATGACGGTTAGCTCCTCTTTTGTTGGAGATGATCACTGCCTGTTAATTGTGCAGCACAAATATAACATGCCGCTTATCAATCCAAATTGAGATGTCTCCAAATATTTCTATCATCTGGAATCAATGGGACAGACAAGGACTCCATCCCTTACGGAAATACCGAAACAAAACTCTTGAAGGTGGCAAAGACGTGGCGCAAATTAATTTTCACCACTGTCCTCCTATGGGAGGAAGTTGGTAGAAGCCACAGAATACCTATTGCAGGATATCTATTATGACTTTATTATTCCATTTATAGTAAAGCTCATGACTCATGATAAATTGCTCAACATAATAATATTCAGGGTAGGCAATGGGATTATTGATAAACTATTCATTCAGAGACCCAGATAATATTCTGGGGACCTTGCTGATGGTGGAATTTGTATTTGATTATAACCTGGAAATAACAATGAAACCATTGTCAATTGTCAGGCAAAAAAATATTGGGTTCACTGATGTCCTTCAGGGAAGGAAATCTGCCAAACATACCTGGTCTGGTCTACATGTGACTCCAGAACCACAGCGATATGGTTGACTCTTAACTGCCCCCTGGGCAATTAGGATGGGCAATAAAGGTTAGTCCAGCCAGTGATACCCACATCCCATGAATGAATTTAAAAAAAAGGTGATTACAAGGATTTATGACAAAGAAACAGGTTATTCAGCTCGACTGGTCAACGTGCTGCACACTAGCTTCCTTACAGTGATCTCTTTCCCTTTCCCCCTTTTCTCTCCCTCTTCTTTTTCTTTCGCTTGGTGGTGTATGAGAATGTGCTGATATATTTTTATGTCACTAGATTTTCCTGGAACAGATCACTAGCCTGTCATCGGAAGCTGCAGCTTGAAGACCGCTATTTTGCATCAAACAAAGCTGAGGGGACTGTCTCATTCTTAACACTTGCTGAAGTTGCAGCAGAAGGATTCCAGGCTAATAATCAGCTTGTTTGGCTCTGTTAAAAATACACTTTCCGTGATCATTAAGTCCTGAAGTTAGAATTGAATCTGGTGATCCTGACTTATAGGTAGGGGCATTCCCACTGCACAAAGATGTCCCATGTTACTCTTTACCTAACATGCTTCTCAAACCATCTATGTTCAACAGCTCCATATGATCATGAGTTCCTAATTCCAATCATTTTCTGGGTTCTGCTAAATTTCTGATTAGGATTTGTTCTTATTCCCCCTAACTCAAGGCAAGTTAGCAACCAAAGTGTTGGAGTTGAGAATGCAACTTTGAGGACATCTCCAAGTGTGTGGTTGTTCCCACAGACCTGCCAGTGCCCCAAGTACACCTACAATGTTAACGGGGCATATATAGAACACCAGCGACCAGGCCACATTGGTTGTGCAATATATATGGGGCATTAAACATGAGGTAGGACGCAATAAATCTATGTTTAACTAGGTAAAAGTACACAGTAATCAGTCACAGCTCATTATGCCAGCCCTCATTAATCCATCAGTTTTGGTTTCCAGCAGCACATTAAGGACCAAATAGGCATCTGTACAAGGAGAATTAGCCACTGAAATAGCGATTTAAATTCCAGCTCTGTATGCTTGATTTATAAGCCAATTTACCCCTATTTCAATATACATTCAATGCACCTCATTCTAATTCAGGTCGATTTGTGCAGAAAGGAACTGAAGATGGATGGGAAGCTGGATCAGATAGTTACTGGCAAATAGATACTCATAGATAATAGGACATATCAGAGTTTAGGGACCATCAGCAAATCACTTCATATTTGACGATAACTGACAATGACAGGATTAATTCCGATTTACGATGATCGGAAACCAGTTTTACGATATTGCTATTGAAATATATAAAACTTTTTAAGCAGAGGCAAACTACCAGACAATTAGTAGTCACCATCAGTGTAGATCAACTTTTTAACTACCGTAATCACTTATAGCGAGATCTCAATAAATGTCCAAGCTCTGCCTGACAAGTGGCAGGCTGCATACGTTCCTTAAAAAATGCCAGTTAATGGCCATTTCAAATAAAAGGTAAAGCTCAGTCACTTCTTCTTGACCTTCATCATCATCTACTGAACCTGTCACTGTTAACAAGTTGAGGACGGTTATCATTGCCTGGATCCTGCCTGAATCAGCATAGCAACTCCATGGTGACAAGAGAAGGGCAAAGATGGAATACATTGTAATGAATTGGTTCCTTTCCTCCTCATCATTCACATTAAATCATATTAATGTTGCAGTTCTCTTATCCTCTCTGGATCAACGCCTACTAAAGTTGGCATTTATGAACCCCTTCTGACAAATTAATACTTCTGTTACTGATTCACAGAGGCACGGTCAAAAAATAGCAAAGAGGAAGATAACAGGAAGGAAGATCAAAATCTCAGTTGAAATGATGAGCTTTCGGAGAGGTCTTGGGGGAGAAGGAGCTGGAGAAGCAGAAAATATTAAGCTGGGAATATCAGAGCCCACGATGACTGTCATCAATAGGACAGGATTGCTCAAGTGACCAGAGCAAGAGAGTTCCTGCAAGCCTTGGGGAGTTTAGAGAGGTAAGGAGGGACAAGATCAATGACATTTAAATTTGAAGATGAGTACTTTAAGTTCAAGGGACCATGAGGGCCAGTTAGCTCAATGGCTGGTTTGTGATACACAGTAATTAGTAATAATGTGGTTCAATTCCTGTGACGATTAGATTAGATTCCCTACAGTGTGGAAACAGGCCCTTCGGCCCAACCAGTCCACACCGACCCTCCGAAGAGTAACCCACCCAGACCCATTTCCCTCTGACTAATGCACCTAACACTATGGGCAATTTAGCATGGTCAATTCACCTAATCTGCATATCTTTGGACTGTGGGAGGAAACCGGAGCACCTGAAGGAAACCCACGCAGACACGGGGAGAATGTGCAAACTCCACACCGACTGTCGACCGAGGCTGGAATTGAACCTGTGACCCTGGTGCTGTGAGGCAGCAGTGCTAACCACTGAGCCACCGTGCCGTCCCATGAAGGACCCATCTTCTCAACCTTGCCCCTTGCCTGAGGCATGGAGACTGTTGGGTCAATCTCACCACAGTTGTCTCTCTCTAATGAGAGAGTGGCCCTCTGAGACTATGGCAACTTTCCTTGGGAAACATAACTGAATATAATTCAATGGTGGGCAAGCAAATTTTGAAATTCTGAAACACTAGCCTACCTGACTAAATGCAACTAAACACCAGAGGATGACAGCAGATTAAGGAGAAAGCTTACAATTACCTGCATAGAATAACTAAGGATGGATAACAAAAGTAGCCTTGACACATCCCAAGTGCAAATCATACAATTTCTAAAAACCTTGATATTTCAAGGATTTTGTTTTTGAATAATTTTGAAAGTCACTCATTATTGTAAAATCGGGTCATCAATGCTCACACTGCTAAACACCAGAAGCAGCAAATGAATGAATAATGGCATAAAATTGTTCCTTCAGATGTCTTCCTCAAAGGAGTAAGATCTGCCAGAGCACTGTGTCAATTCCATGGCTGTTTTAAACAGGGGTCTTGGAGCTTTTACAAGCTGACTGATTGATTGAGCCTCAGCTCTACACTTCACTGTTTAATAACTCTTTCTTGGGATATGGGCATCATTAGCTGGGGCAGCATTTGTTACCCATCCCTAACTGCCCTTGAAACAGTTGTACTGAGCTGCCTTCTTTAACTGCTGCAGCCCCTCTGGTGTCAGTACATCCACAGTCCTACTAGCAAGGAAATTCCAGGAATTTGAGACAGTGACTGTAAAGGAATGGTGACATAGCTCTAAGTGTGGTTGGAGGATGATTTGAATATCCTGAGGAAGGGTCACTGGACCTGAAACCTCAACTTGGTTTCTCTCTCACTTCACGGATGCTGCCAGACCTGCTGAGGTTTTCCTGCAATTTCTGTTTTTATTTCTGATTTCCAGCTTTTTTCAGTTTTTATTGTATGTGCTAGACTTCTCTTGTGTCTGCTACCCTTGTTCTTCGAGATGACATAATGGATAAAAATGGTCCTAAAAGAAATCTAACTAAAATGCACATATTATGTAGATTCGTACTTGCAGCATCTATGCTTCATATTAATTTAAGTGATGCAAATGTGAATTCCCTCTCTTTGGTGCTTTCAATTATATTTGAGGGAACAAAAAAAATTGAGAAGGAAAAGAAGTTCCTTCATTCTATTCAGCAAATAAGAGAAAGGTCCTTGACTCCCTAGTGTTAGAAATAATTACTGTGGATCACCAGGCTTCAATCTTCCAGGATTTACAATCTATTTCTGTGCCATTGTACCACACATTCAAAGGACACCAGTTGTAGTGATCATCTCAATATGAGGTTTCCTGATCAAACTTACAGCTGTGCTTTCTTTTCAAAATGGATTAAGGGCTCAGATTTTCTCAGAGACTGCCCAAGTATCTTTGAATTTTTTTGGGGGGGTTAATGATGCTGTACTACAAAATGTGTTTGAAATTTTAATCTTGTGTGGCACAGGATAACAACGGACCCAGTCACCAAGAAATTTATTCCCCACAAAAGCCTGAAACAGAGCAGAGATTGTGACTGAATTGAGAGCCTAAGGGCTTTAGCCTTAGGTTCAGTGCAAGTTAGGCCTCAGGCTTCTTCCACGTTTGTTCACCAAGATTCCAATAGACAAACCATTGTCTCCAACCATTCCTTTATGAGTCTGTCATTAGGCCACTAACAACCTGTACATGCAACACTTGCTTTATTTCAAACTTAACAATGCAAGCATAGTTAAGAGGTCTTAGTTGGCTTATTGACATATGGGACAAACATCTATTTGAGTCAAAAGCAAATTATTGTGGGTAATGCAAAGTCGAAATGAAAACAGAAAAGTCTTAAAATACTCAGTAGGTTAGGCAGCATCTACAAAATCAGAAAAAGGGTCACTGCTTCAGGCCAATGATCTTTCATCAGAACTTGCTTCAGCATTCTGCCTAGCACATCACCTCTTCTGTTTTTTTTGCTGGTCTCAGAAACACTCGCTTAGGCCCTGCACCATTAACAAGTCTGGACGGTCCTAAATATATCCATTGGAAGGAAACCAGGGAGAAATCCATTCAATTCAGGAGCAGTGTTACATCCCTTTTGTATGCCAGTTTCTGCCTGTGATTCAGCAGTTTAATTGTTTAAAGGTACCAAAAGCCAATTTAGCAGCGAGTGAGGAAAGGTAAATGTATGCAGGGTAAAAATGAAGAGTCAGGATAATGGGTGGGTGAAGGGTCTAGTCAGTGCAGGGTGGAGAACCTGTTCAAGGGAGGTGGAGTGCTAAGACTAGCGTCAGCTCTGAGGGGGTGTCAGACCAGGACATTAGGCAGTAGTAGTGGGCATGGGTAGAGTGAGAGGGGAGGTCAGTTTGGCTGGTTCAGGTCGAGGGTGTTCTGTCAGGTTTAGGACAGTGAGGGTGGGCCTGGGACAGTCAGACCATTGGTGAAGCTTCCAGCAGCATCATGTCCATGTGGTATGAAATATCAGTAAAGGCAGAGGTTGGGGTGTCAGTCCTGGGGAGGGAGTTGGGATGTCAGTCCTGGGGAGGGAGTTGAGGCCATGGGTGGGGTGTCAAACCTGGGGAGGGAGTTGGGGTGTCAGTCCTGGGGAGGGAGTTGGAGCCGGACAGGGGGTTTGAGGGACTCTCAGCTCCATGGGGGGATCAAAGCCTGGGGTGGGGGTGGAAATAAGGCTGTTGTCTCCACCAGTCTGAGGTAGGAGAAGCTGGGACCCGATGTAATGGTAATACAATTGAGGAAAGGTAAGTACAAAAACATGATGGAGGAGCTGGCCAGAGTTGACTGGTAGGGGAGTCAAGCAGGAAAGACAGTGAAACAGCAATGGCTAGAGCTTCCGGAGTAATTTGGGAGGCACAGCAGAAATTCAACCCAAGGAAGAAGAAACATACTAAGGGAAAGAGAGGCCAACTATGGCTGGCAAGGGAAGTCAGGGACCACATAACAGCAAAAGGAAAAGTAGACAATGTAATGAATGTGAGAGGGAAGTTAGAGGAAAGGTTTGGAAAGCCTTTAAAACCCAACAGAGGACAACTAGAAAACTGAGACAGGTGAAGATGAAATATGAGAATAAGCCGGCTAGTAATATAAAAAAAAATTGCAAGAGATTTTTGATATCTAAAAGATAAAAGAGAGGCAAGAGTGGACATTAGACCTCTGGAAAATGAAACTCAAGAAGTAGTAATCAGGGATAAAGAAATGAAAGAGGAACTGAATAGGTATTTTGCATTAGTTTTCACAGTGGAAGACAGCAGCTCAGCATAACAGAACTTCAAGTGAGTCAGGGGCAGAGGTGAGTGTAGTGGCCATCACTTCTCCTACATATGGCCAGACCATATGAACTCCCCAGAGTTGTGAGGTTATGCATCTTGGTAGGAAGAAAAAAGGCATAGACTATAATTTAAATGGGGAAAGGATTTGGAAGTCAAAGGGATTTGAAAATCCTAGTTCAGGATTCTATTAAGGTTGAATTGCAGATTCAGTTGGCAGTTAGGAAAGCAAATGCAATGTCAAAGGGGTGAGAATACAAGAGCAAAGATGTACCGCTGAAGCTGTATAAAGCCCTGGGGTAAGATGGTATTTGCAATATTGTTAACAGTTTTGGGTGTCATATCTTAGGAAGGATGTGTTTCGTTGGAGATGGTCCAGAGGCAGTTTGCAAGAATGACCCCAGGAATGAAGGGCTTGTCTTCTGAGAAGCAGTTGAGGACCCTGGTCTGTGCTTGATTAGAAAGATGAGGGGGTATCTAATCAAAAGTTAGAATACCGACAGGCTTGGATAGAGTGAATATGGAGAAGATGTTTCCACAAGTGTAGGAGTTAAGAGATGACCTTATAAAGGTTTATAAGATCATGAAGGGTACAGATAGGGTTAATGATAAGTGTCTTTCCCTAGGGTGTGGGAATTCAGAACCAGGGGCCACATTTTTAAGGTAAGATTTAAAAAAGACGTAAGGGGCAAATTTTTTACATGGAGAGTGTTTCGAGTGTGGAATGAACTTCCTGAGGTTAATGGTGTATTCAGGGACAGTTACCAAGTTTAAAAGACATTTGCATAAGTATAACAATAGGAAAGGTTTGGAGGGATATGGACCAGGAGCTGGCAGGTGAGACTAGTTTAGTTTGGGATTATGTTCAGCATGGACTGGAAGGGTCTGTTTCCGTGCTGTATGGCTCTAGCAGGAGAGATGAGGGTCCAATGGTACAGCCTCCAGGGGAAGGGACTGAGATGAGGAAGAACTTCTTCAGCCAGAGGGTGGTAGGCCTGTAGAGCTCATTGCTGCAGAAGGCTGTGGAGGCCAAGTCATTAAGATAGAGATAGATAGGTTCTTGATTGAGAAGGGGATCAAGGGGATTATGGGGATTAGGCAATAGAATGGGGTTGAGAAATGTATCAGTCCTAAGCAAATGGTGGAACAGATTCACTAGGCAGAATGGCCGAATTCTGCTCCTATATCTTATCATCTTATGGTCGGGGTTATTAGAGGCAACCTTACCTCTCATTTTCAGCATCTCATATTCCACTTGGGGACCCTGCAGCCCTCAAGGCTCAATGAACTTCAATAGCTTTATGGCCTGAGCACCTTCACCCCAGTCCCACCCCCAACCCCCACACACCACGTCTTGCCATCTCATGGGCTGTTACTACAACTAACCCATTGTCAGATACTAATGGTCCTCATAGCAGCTATTGATTCTCCCAGGCTGACCTTTGCCCATTCCTTTGTCTGCCCAACAGCTGTTATCTCTCTCCGGGCTTCATCAGCACCTACTGTAGGGGAGGCAATGGCCAAGCAAAATTATTGCCAGAAACCCAGGTAATGGTCTGGGGTCCCAGGTTTGAATCCCACCACAGCAGATGGTGTAATTTGAATTCAGTAAAATCTGGAAGTAAGAGTCTAATGACGACTGTGAATCTGTTGACGATTGTTGGGAAAAACCCAACTGGTTCACCAATGTCTTTTTATGAAAGGAATCTGCCATCTTTACCCAGTCTGGCCTATATGTGACTCCAGATCCACAGCAATGGGGTTGCCTCTGAACTGCCGTCTGGACAATAAATGCTCATTTGGCCAGCAATGCCCTCATCCCATGAATGAATAAGAAAAACCCTTCCCTCCTCCACCCCACCCCAGCTTCAGCATATATAACAACCTACTGCCAGCTACAACCTGAAGAAGGGTCACTGGACCCAAAAGGTTGTCTTTGCTTTCTCTCCACAGATGCTGCCAGACCTGATGAGCTTCTCCAGCAATTTCTGTCTCTCGTCTCTCACGTTCTTTCCGGCTGCACCGACCTCCGAAGGCTATGCATGGCAGAGACCTCCAAACCACTATCAATGCTGTGATCAGTGTGCCAACTCCACCAACTACTGTGCGCGGAACATCAGACGGAAAATTGGTCAGGAGTTTTGAGGAATAGTTAGCCAGGGACGAGAAAGAAGAGTCAGCAATGAGTGAGGGACAAAAACAGAAATTGCTGGAGAAGCTCAGCAAGTTTGTCAGCATCTATGGACAGAAATCAGAGTTAACGTTACAGATCAAGTGAACCTTCCTCAGAACATCTCATTTTCCACTTGGTGATGAGTATGGGGTTCAGTTTAATACTTACCCAGGAGTGAGTATATTTTCAAACCTCTAAGCTTTCTTGCATAACAAATAAACCTAAATGAATTGGAACTCTTTCAATTCTCCAACTCCATGGGGCTTTTCTGCTGAGTTCCAGACATAGCAGCATTGCCCATTAGAGTCTTCACCTTCACAAGTGTGCCGTCAGAATCAGATGTGTGAGGAATTTCACATGGTCCTGTCACACTACCCAGTCTGCAACAATGGTCTGACCATCACAATATCTGGGCTGTTTTGTTTCCAACTTTCCCCAGTCCTAATGAAAAGTCATCAATCTGACATGTCAACACTGTTTAACCTTCTGCAGTTGGACCTGCTAAATGTTTCCTGCACTTTCTGTTTCTCTTTCTGTTTCTGTTTCTCCTGGGCGCTCGCAAGATTGGATGTGAGCGTTGAAAATGAATGCTTTGTTCAGATAAAAAGTATGTAGCAGAGTAATCTCTCCTCATCTTTCTCAGCTCAGAATAATAAATATAACGGACACATTTAAAGAAAATGGGAAGAACCAGTGAAGACTTTGTGATTTTGTTATTTTGAAAGTGACATTGTGAGTTACAACTTATTGTAAGATAGCAAAATCTGATACTTCTTTTAATCTGGCTTCTGTCATTTGCACTTCCCAATAGCTTTGATTAATAGTCTTTTGCCTAAGATAGCTGATTTGCTAATAATTTGTCCAGTAGTCAGGGATGCCATCTATAATGTGCAAGTGTTCATTACTCATGTATTATACGAGGTTATTTGCTGCACACTGGTAGTATTTCAATTTCTAGGGATTGAATGTTTGTCTGTGGAAGTAAACTTGCAATAGCATTAAAAAAGTACCTGGCATAAGTTTGACCCTTGGCTCTCATGTGACACCTAGATCTGAGTGTTCACTGTAGAGTTGGGGTTATGGAGATGGGAAAATTCCTGAAACTTGGAAGTGTCCCAGATCTTCTAATATCCATTCTGTGGTGGTTGGGTCATCTGGAAATGGAAGTAAGGCCCCATAGGTGATTGCCAGGGCTGCTTGATGCAGAGGCGGTCTCTGTCAAAGGACAGCCTCAGTGTTCATCTCAATCACAGATACATAAACACACAAACACACTCACTCACTCACTCACTCATTCTGAATTTTACCCTACCACCCATAGTCCTTTATAGCCCCTACACCAATTTAGAGCCAACTCATGGTTAAGCCCTGTCCTCACACTCATCTCTGCCCTTAAACCTTCCATGCTAATTCTCTCTTTGACCACTAGGGAAAGACCTCAAGCCCCATATTGAGAAAAATAGAGTTCTAGATATTTACTGATAATTTCCTTATTTTGAAAAAATTACATTAAAGCTAAATTCCTTCAACGACTTAATTCTTTGCAAAACCAAGCAAAACCTGAAGTTAAACACTTTATCACTACCAACTGACAGACATCCACTGTAAAAATTGTAGGTTGTGAAATCAGTCATGCAGCACCAATCCTATATTGCTAACCTTCAGACATCCATCAACAGAGTGAAAAGGAGAGCACTGATTTCTTTAACTTCAGGCATTGGTTAAATTTAATAGGCAGGGGATTTAAATGCCTTGACAATTCCAAGGGGTTGCAAGAATCTTTACAGCTTGTGAGTTCAATGGGTTCATCCACTTATTAAGTATATTCATGTCTCCTTTTTACCAAACAGCATTGTACCTCTTCTAAGGGTATGCCTGGATCTCTCCAAAAGGTCACCGTATCTCTTCAGAGTCCTCTGGCTATATTAAAAAGTGTCAAGACCACAAGTTGTGTTTTGGGCATCCCACTACCAAAAATTGAATCTGAAGGTCAGTGCATGTTATATTTGCAGCTGCCTCTGTGAATCACAGATGTGAACATTATAACCCTGTCCATTTCATAAGGCAGTCGACAAGGTTCCCCATGGGAGACTTGTTAGCAAGGTTAGATCTCATGGAATACAGGAAGAACTGGCCATTTAGATACAGAACTAGCTCAAAGGTAGAAGACAGGTGGTGGTGGAGGGTTGTTTTTCAGACTGGAGGCCTGTGACCAGTAGAGTGCCACCAGGATCGGTGCTGGGTCCACTACTTTTCATCATTTATATAACTGAGTTGGATGTGACATAGGATATATAGTTAGTAAGTTTGCAAAAGACACCAAAATTGGAGTTGTAGTGGACTGCAAAGAAGGTTACCTCAGATTACAATGGGATCTTGATCAGATGGGCCAATGAGCTGAGGAGTGGTAGATGGAGTTTAATTTAGAAAAATGTGAGGCGCTGCATTTTGGAAAAGCAAATCAGAGCAGGACTTACACACATAATAGTAAGTTCCTGGGGGGGGTGTTTCTGAACAAAGAGACCTTGGAGTGCAGGTTCATAGTTTGTTGAAAGTAGAATTGCAGGTAGTTGGATAGTGAAGAAGGTGTTTGGTATGCTTTCCTTTATTGATAAGGGCATTGAGAATAGGGGTTGGGAGGTCATGTTGCAACTGCACAGAACATTAATTAGGCCACTTTTGGAATACTGCTTCCAATTCTGGTCTCATTATCAGAAAAATATTGTGAAGCTTGAAAGGGTTCAGAAAAGATTTAAAAGGATGTTGTCAGAGTTGGAGGATTTGAACTATAAGGAGAGGCTGAGTAGGCTGGGCCTGTTTTCCCTGGAATGTTGAAGACTGAGAGTGACCTCAGAGATTTATAAAATCATGAGGGCATGGATAGGGTAAATAGACAACGTCTTTTCCCTGGGGTGGGTGAGTCCAGAACTAGAGGGCATAGGTTTAGGGTGAGAGGGGGACAATATAAAAGAGACCTGAGGGGCAACTTTTCACACAGAGGGTGGTACTTGAATGGAATGAGCTGCTAGAGAAAGTGATTTAAATTGCAACATTTAAAAGGCATCTGGATGGGTATATGATTGGAAGGGTTTGGAGGGATATGGACCAAGTGCTGGCAAATGGGACGAGATTAGGTTAGGATATTTTTAGATTACTTACAGTGTGGAAACAGGCCCTTCGGCCCAAAAAGCCCACACCGACCCGCCACCCACCCCCCTACATTTACCCCTTCACCTAACACTTCAGGCAATTTAGCATGGCCAATTCACCTAACATGCACATGTTTGGATTGTGGGAGGAAACTGGAGCACCCCCATGCAGACACGGGGAGAACGTGCAAACTCCACACAGAGAGTCGCCTGAGGCGGGAATTGAACATGGGTCTCTGCCGCTATGAGGCAGCAGTGCTAACCACTGTGCCACCATGCCAGAATATCTGGTTGGCATGGAGGGGTTAGACTGAAGGGTCTGTTACCGTGCTTTACATCTCTATGCCTCTATGACTCTCCCCAAATCCATCATTTCAAACATAGGGGTTAAGAAGAAGAATGTCTGGAATCAGGGTTCCAGCACCTTTTACCTAAGCCAGATAACCTCTCTCCTTGCAAAAATTCAAGCCATATTGTTTAGTTATATTGAGGCAGCAGAAAAACATGCAATTAACATATTTTCCTTGAAAACAGTTTGGAGGAAGTTCACTGGGCTGACACCTAGGACGAAGGGTTTGTCTTATGTGGAAAGTCTAAGCAGGTTGTTCCTTTGCACAGTGAAGTTTAGAAGAATGTGATTTTTTTTTTAACAGGTAAGATTCTGGGGGTGACATGTTTTACAAGTTGGGACAAAGAGTTTTGCCCCAGTGGGAACTCTAGATGTAGGGGGCACAATTTCAAAATAAGGGGTCTCCAGTTAAGACTGAATGAGGAGGAATTTCTTCTCTCCAAGGGTCATCATTGCTGGAACTCTCACTTCCAGCTAGCAGCTGGATCTGGATGACTGAATGGGGCGACGGTCACTGCGCGGAATGGTGGGGAAGTCACTGGGCTGAACGGTGGGAAGGTCACTGGCTGAATGGCCTATTGCTACTCCTGCTTTGCCTATTTCCCATGCTGCTGTGGCTACGTTTTGCTACTGTAGAACATTGCACAGGTCCAATAATCAACTTTAACCTGCTCAAAAATGTATTGCACTGTACCCTGCTCATTGTATGAGGAGATGAAATGATTATTAAAGCAGTAGTGAGAAGGAGAATGAGTTCAGTGCAAAAAAAGGAAGGAAAGGAGGGAAGGTAAGATTGGCTAAAGAAAGAGAAAGGAAAAGAAAAATTTTATAAAATCTAAATTTTTAAGAATCTTAACAATCGACGACGTACAGAAATGAGATGGAAGTGGGTACTGCGGATGCTGGAGGTTAGAGTCAAGATTAGAGTGGTGCTGGAAAAGCACAGCAGGTCAAGTAGCATCCGAGGAGCAGGAAAATCAATGTTTTGGGCAAAAGCCCTTCATCGTGGCACCAGTGTAATCTTGGCATCATACAGAAGTTAGGTTAGATTTTTGGTTCCACGACATTGATTACATAGGAGCATATGAATTAAGAGGTGTAGATCAGATTCAAGAATAGCTTCTTCCCCGCTGTTATCAGACTTATGAACAGAACTCTCAAATATTCGAGTTGATCTATCTCTGCATTTTCTCTGTTGCTGTTACATTATATCCTGCATTATGTTCTATTATCCAGATGTACTTAATGAATTGAATTGAATTAGTTTTGTTGTCACATGTTGTCAGATGAGTACAGTGAAAAGTTTACAATTTGCCACCTTAGGTACAAAGGTACCTGGGTACAGATTCTTCAGTACAATTCTTAGGAAAAAAGATGATTAGAAAATAAAGAAATAAAGAGTCCAGCATTGCAGGTATGTAAGGATTGTTTTGTCTGGATAGCACACAAAACAATACTTTTCACTGTATCTCAGTACATGTGGCAATAATAAATCAAATCAAAGCAAGCCTACTGCAGGCTTGACTTCACTGTTGTGCCTATCCCCAATATCTTTTGACTCTATTGTTACAGAAGAATCCATTTAACTCTGCCTTAAAACATTATTACTCTGCATCCACTGTTCTCCACTGAAGAGAGTTCCACAAACTCATGACTGTCTAGGAGAAAATATTTCTCCTCCTCTCCATCTTAAATGTGAGATCTCCTACTTTTAACTTGTGTCTCATAGTTCTAGTTTCTCCCATAACAGCAAACATCCTTTCAATGTTCACCTGGTTGAGTTCCCTCAAGGTCTTATATGCTTCAGTAAGATCACTCTCATTTTTTAAAACTCCAATGGATACAGTGCCAATCCGTCCAATAATTCCTCGTGAGATAACCTTCTCATCCCAGGAACCAGGTGAATGAAACCTTTCCGAACTGCTTCTGGCGCAATCAAAAGCTTTCTGAAATAAAACTGGACACTGTACTCGAGTTGTGATCTCACCATGCCCTTTACTTCTAAAACAAGACATTACTGTTTTTGTATTCCATTCCACTTGCAATAAACATTTCATTTATCTTCCTAATCACTTGGGGTACCTGCAGGGCAACATTTTGCAATTCATACACCAAGACACCCAATTCCCTCTGTCCCTCAGAGTTCTGCATACCTTCTGCATTTAAATAATTTGCTGTTTTTCTCATCTGCCTGCCGAAGCGAACAAGTTCCCACTTTCCCACATTATACTCCATCTGGCATTGTATTAGCAATTGTCAGGTTGTTCAACATACATATAATGTTAGAATGTAGACCGAACTTACTGTAGCGAGTTTAATGAGCAATTAATGTGCTAATCTAACAAGTTCATAAATATAATGGGGAGGCTAAGGGCGAGATGTTGTTTGTGTGAAGCAAAAGGCAGAGCAGAGTAAATCAGCTAACAAGTTCTGAAGATTCACATTGCGTCTATCTTATAATTGCCAACACTTGCCAGCTGATTTGTGCATTAATAACAGCATGCACTGTCAACTCACTTTTACTTTTCTCACAATCTTCAGCTCTGTAGCTCTGAGCAAATAAAACATTGGAATGATTGCCTTGAACTGATAAAGCTTAAGAAAATGTAAAGCTGTAGTTCAATTTCAGCTCCCCTTGTTTTGTTAAAAAGCACCAAATGTTTTGTTGGTAAACATCGCTCTCTTCACAGCACCGGCCTTTCCCCAACCTGAGTTCATTAAAGAGGAGTGCTTGGATGGTGTAGCAGAGGGCACAGTTGTGTAGCACAGTGTACATCTATCAACTTTAACCTGTGTCGTTCTGCTCAAGAACATATCACACTGTAACCTGCTCATTGTATAAGGAGATGAAGTGATGATTAAGATTAGATTAGATTCTTTACAGTGTGGAAACAGGCCCTTCGGCCCAGCTAGTCCACACCGACCCTCTGAAGAGTAACCCACCCAGACCAATTTCCCTCTGACTAATGCACCTAACACTACGGGCAATTTAGCATGGCCAGTCCACTGACCGGCACATCTTTGGATTGTGGGAGGAAACCCGCGCAGACACAGGGGGAATGTGTAAACTCCACACAGACAGTCACCTGAGACTGGAATTGAACCTGGGACCATGAGGCAGCAGTGCTAACCACTGAGCTACCATGCCGCCCCATGTCTGCAGCTAAAGTAAGAAGGAGAATGAATTCAACACAAAGAATGAAAGGAAGAAGGAAAAGGAAGCTAGGATGAGGGGGCAGTGAAAGAAAAAAATGCAATATTTAAAAATCTGATTTTTAAACATTCCTAATGACAATTGATAACATACAGAAATGAAATTGGAGAGTTTAAGAAATTGATTACATGAATTTGAGGAGTTGGCTTGTGGTAACCTTTCAGATACAAAACTCATGGGGACAACAGTGGATGCTGCACAATAAATTAAAATTAGACTTTTTCAAAATAATGAAATGTTCACTTATACAACAATCAGATGGAACTAGACTGCATTTGAAAGAAATCCAAATTATGGAGTTGGGCTTAAATTCTCCTGGTTCCCTTTGGGAAGTACTTTAGATTCCCTACAGTATGTAAATAGGCCCTTCAGCCCAACAAATCCACACTGACCCTCTAAAGAGTAACACACCCAGACCCATTCCCCTACCCTATATTTACTCCTGACTAACGCACCTAACACTATGGGCAATTTGACATAGCCAGTTCACCTAACCAGCACATCTTTGGACTGTGGGAGGAAACCAGAGCACCCAGAGAAAATCCACACAGACACAGGGAGAATGTTCAAACTCCACACAGACAGTCTCCCCAGGCAGGAACTGAACCCAGGTCCCTGTTGCTGTGAGGCAGCAGTACTAACCACTGAGCCGCTGTGCTGCCCTACTGAGTGCTTTCGAAAGACCTCTGCTGCTCCCAGTCAGGGGGAATAGTTCCAGTTCCTTACAGCACTACAGAGAAATGCAGCACAGGCAGCTGTGAAGAGAAGAAACTCATACAGAGAAGAGCAGGAGGGCTTACCATGAGTGGGCTCACCAAGTGTCTGGGAGAATACCTCCAATACCTCTCAGGGCAGTGTGTTCAGTGGCTGTGCTCTACTGAGGAGATGGTCACAGAAAAGTGCAACCTCCTTGACTTGGATCTACACCTTCAGAGTGATGGTCGTCAAGGTCACCATGCTCCTCCGTTTCCTTGACAATGAGCCAAGCATTGCCTCCTGCCAATTTCAGGAGAGTTGAAGGGGGCTTTAATGGGTGAGGTGGATAGTCTGATCTGCAGGAGGGGAGAGCAGACACATAGTGAATAGTAAGTGCAGAATATTTAAATAAAACAGACAAGAATTAAGAAATAAAAACAGAAATTGCCAGAAAAGCTCAGCAGATCTGGCAGCATCTGTGGACAGAAATCAGAGTTAATGTTTCAAGTCAAGTGACCCTTTCTCAGAGCAACAATTTAGGCTGGCATTAACCGCTGCCCTAATCAGTGATTAGAGCAGCGTGGGCCTGGGAGAATATCTCCCATAACTCTCGGGGCAATGTGTTCAGTAATTGATCTACCGAGGAGATGGGTTGCAGAAGTTAGTGATGCCCATATCCTGTGAACTAATCAGAGAGTTGCAGGGTCATAGAATCATACAAGATGGAAACAGACCATTCGATCCAACTCATCCATGCTGAACAAATTTCCTAAGCTAAACCTGTCCCATTTACCTGCATTTGGCCCATATCCCTGTAAACCTTTCCTCTTCATGTATCTGTCCAAATCTCTTTTCAATGTTGTAACTGTACCTGCATCTACCACTTTCTCTGGCAGATCATTCCACATATGAACCATCATCCATGTGAAAAGGTTGCCCCTCAGGGTCCCTTTTAAATCTTTCTCTTCTCAACTTAAAACTATGCCCCAAGTTTTGAACTTCCTCACCCGAGGGAAAAGACCCTTGCTATTCACCTTATCTATGCCTTCATGCATTTATAAATGTCGATAAGGTCACCCCTCAACCTCCGAGACTCCAGTGAAAAAAGTCCCAGCCTGGGCAGCCAATGTGCAGAGCCGCAGGAGATGGAGATGATACTCAATGAGTATTTTGCATCACTGTTTACTGTGGAGAAGGACATGGAAGATATAGAATGTAGGGAAATAGATGGTGACATCTTGAAAAATGTCCATATTACAGAGGATATAGGAGGTATAGGAGGTATATAGTGAGTATAGGAGGTACAGTTAGTAACTTTGTAAATGTCACCAAAATTGGAGGAATAGTGGATAGTGAAGGAGGTTACCTCAGAGCACTTTACTCAGATGGGCAGATCGAGTTTAATTTAGTTAAATGTTAGATGCTGCATTTGGAAAGGCAAATCAGAGAAGCACTTAAACACTTATTGGTAAGGTCCTGGGGAGTGTTGCTGAACAAAGAGACCTTGGAGTGCAGGTTCATAGTTCCTTGAATGTAGATGGGATAGTGAATAAGATATTTGATGTGCTTTCCTTTATTGGTCAGAGCATTGAGTGTAGGAGTTTGGCGGTCACGTTGCGGCTGTATAGGACATTACGTAGGCCGCTTTTGGAATATTGGGTGCAACTCTCGTCTCCCTCCTGTCAGAAAGATGTTGTGAAACTTGAAAGGGTTCAGAAAATATTTACAAGGATGTTGCCAGGGTTGGAGGGTTTGACTTTTAGGGAGAGGCTGAATAGGCTGGGGCTGTTTTCTCTGGAGTGTCGGAGGCTAAGGGGCAACATCATAGGAATTTACAAAATCATGAGGGGCATGGATAGGATAACTAGGTCTTTTCCCTTGGGTAGGAGGAGTCCAGAACTAGAGGGCATAGGTTTAGGGTGAGAGGGTAAAGATTTAAAAGGGATAAAAGGGACACATTTTCATACAGAGGGTGATGCGTGCTACTAGAGGAAGTGGTGGTGTTTGGTACAATTACAACATTTAAAAGGCATCTCGATGGGTATATGAATAGGAAGGGTTCAGAAGGATATGGGCCAACTGCTGGCAAATGGGACTTGATTAGGTTGGGATATCTGGTCAGCATGGACGGGTTGGACTGAAGGGTCTGTTTCCGTGCTGTACATCTCTATGACTCTGTGACTCTATTCAACCTGTGCTTTTAACTCAAACCCTCCAGTCCTGGCAACATCCTGGCAAATCTTTTGTGGAGCCTCTCCAATTTAACAATATCTTTGCTATAGCAGGGGGACCAGATTAATTTTAGAATAGGTCTGGTTTAAGAAGTGCAGGCTGGTTTTTCTTGGTGTTAACCTGACACGGTGCCGAGGCTTTGCTGAGGCTGCAGCTGCTCAGCAGGAAGGCTTAGTGTCCTGCTGCATGCCACTACCTATAAAATCCCACAGGCAGTATGAAACAATACCCACTGCCTGCTTCACATGGGGGCACAGTGCCTACTACTGAGCCTTTCTGGTATCATTCCCCCCTGTGCTGTGTGTTCCTGGACGACAGACATTGGGTGCAATCTTCCTGAAAACGTGGGGAGAAGAGGAGGTATTCTGGGGGGTTGGCACAGGGGAGTTACTCACCACCTTTCTGCCACCACAGGAATTAAAGAGGTTGATTATATTTGGGCTTATGAATAACAAAGTCAGATATCACACAGCTTATAGTGCAACAGGAGCTTCATTAGATGAACCGGATGAAGGAGCAGTACTCTGAAAGCTTGTGATTGCAAATGAACCTGTTGGACTATAACCTGGTGTTGTGTGACTTCTGACTTTGTCTACCCCAGTCCAACACTGGGACCTCCACATCGTGAATAACAGGAGTGGGCTATTCAGCCCCTTGTACTTGTTTTGCCATTTGACAATCATGACTGATCCAATTGTGTCCTGAACTCTACTGGAACTCAGTAGTGAATGGAGAAGGCCTAAAGCCCAATATCCTCATCCATTCCCTTCACCAACCAATCTCCTCATGTTGCCCTCCAACCCCCTCCCCCCTGCACCCTTCATCTGCTCTACCCCCTTCCTCACTCCCCCTTGCCCCTCTGCATCATCTCCATCCAAACACCCCATTAAATGGTCAAGAGCCTCAATCATCCCAAGCTGAAATTACATCACCTCCAGGCCAGATGGGAAAGAGTTGATCAACCTGAAGGGCTGGCCATTGCAGTCATGTGTCAGTGTTGGGGAGAGCAGGGAACAACAGAAGGCTCTCTATCTACATGAACTTGTGCAGGAGTGAAGGTACATGGGACTTGTGGGAGACCAGTCAGGAAGTGGTAATCAGGACATAATTAATTTTGATTTTTATAAATATTGAAAAATGAAATTAGTGAGCAAGATAAAAATGTTGGCCTGCTAATTTCAGTAGAATTTAAGGGGATTGGGGAATGGCAGACCTGTCAAATGGTGGAACAAATAGTGGTCAAGTCAAGGTGGAAGTACTGAATCCCTACAGTGCAGATAGAGGTCATTCAGCCCGTCAAGTCTGCACCAACCCCCTGAATAACTTTCCATCCAATCCCTATTGTTCTACAGCCAGTCCACCAAACCTACACATCTTTGGACTGTGGGAGAAACTAGAGCACCCAGAGGAAACATGCAAACTCCATACAGTCACCTGAGGGTGGAATTGAACCCAGGTACCTGGTACTGTGAGGCAGCAGCGCTGATCACTAAGCCACGATGCTACCCATTAAAGGATGCAAATTGCTTAGGCACTTAATAAATAGTCCAGTCCTGAAGGGGTGTGTCATTGGACCCAAAACATTAACTCTGATTTCTCTTCACAGATGCTGCCAGACCTGCTGAGGTTTTTTCAGCAATTTCTGTTTCTGTTCCTTAATAAATATGAAAGCTTTAATAGAGAAATAAAAATACAACATATTGCAAGCCAGGAAGGTGAAGAGGGACTGATAAATAAGACAGGCAGTCAACAGGAAAGTAAATATCAAGACTTTAGATAAACACATGGAATTAAAAAGAACTGCAGATAAGAAGCAGAACCGCAGACTTGAAAGGACTATTATAGACTTGAAAGTGAAGCAATGGAAGAAATCTTACTTAGTGGGATTATGGGAGTATCTGAAAAGGATGTTGAAGACAGATTGCTAGAGATAAATATTCAAAAGGAAGAAGGGATTAGAAAGGACTTAAAAGTAGCAAAATCACTGGCTTTTAAGTATGATTGGAAAAATGTTCTTTTTTCCTCACAAAGATAGTTCTTGAAATATGAAATGCTTTACCACAAACAGTAATCAAGGAAAAAACGACACCAGCTTGTGAAAAACAATTAGACGAGTGGAAAAGGTCTGATATAGGTACAGCATCAATCACATCTCTAGGGCATCTTAGAAACTCTTTTCAATGTCAACACGCAGAGAGACAGACACCACCAAACAGGGAATATGCCACAGGTGGTAAGACTAATGTTTGTATTTCCAGAAGGTGTTTGATAAGATATTTACTGCATGTTAGGCTACTTCATTAAATGAGAACTCTCAGGATGCTGGAATTCACCTATTAGCATGGATAGAAAATTGACAAACTAACAGAAGACAGAGTTGAGATAAAGGGGGCATTTTCAGGTTGTCAACCTATAACTAGTTGATTATCCCTGGAATCAGTCGTCATGATTTGGAGATGCCGGTGTTGGACTGGGGTGTACAAAATTAAAAATCACACAACACCAGGTTATAGTCCAACAGATTTATTTGGAAGCTAGTTTTCGGAGCGCTGCTCCTTCATCATACTCCACAACCACCTGATGAAGGAGCAGCACTCTGAAAACTAGTGCTTCCGAATAAACTGGTTGGACTATAACCTGGTGTTGTGTGATTTTTAACCTGGAATCAGTGTTAAGGCCAAAGTTATTTACAATATATATTCATGACATGGATGAAGAAAGTGAATGTACCATTTCCAAGTTTGTGGATGACACAGAAAGAGGTAGGAAGGCAGGTGTTAAGGATGACATCAAGCTTCTGCAGAGGAATGTGGATGGGGTAAGCAAGTCGGTAAACATTTGGTGGATGAAATGTGGGAAAATGTGAAGTTATGCACTTCGACAGGAAGGACTGAGGAGTTGCATGTTAGTTAACTGGAAAAAAACTGCAGAAAGCTACATCAGAGAGAGCATTCGGAGTTCTCAATGTATGCATCACAGTAAGACAGCGTCCAAGTTCAGCAGGTATATGGAATGTGAAAAGAACATTGGCCTTTATTTTGAAGAGGATGGTGCACAAAAATAAGGGAAACTTGCTAAAACTAGTTAGATGACAACAGGAATACTGTGAACAATTTTGGTCCTCTTGGCTGAGGAAAGATATACTGGCATTAGAGGCAATGCAGAGAAGTTATGTGAGGTTGATTACAGGTATGGAAGGGACTCTCTTATGAGGAGAAGTTGTGTAGGTTGGGCCAGTACTCACTGGAGTTCAGAAGATACTTTATTGAAACAGATAAGACTCTTAGGCGGCTTTTCAAGTGTATGTGGAGAGGTTGTTTCCCCTAGTGGGAGGGTATACTCTCAGAGTAATGGGTTGCCTGTATAAGGAAGAGGAATGTCTTCACTCAGAGGACAGAAAATTTGTGCACTTCCTTACCACTGAGGCTGTATGATTGAATATATTCAAAGCTGAGATAGGTTGATTTTTCATCATTAAGGGAATCAAGGGTAATGGGGAAAAGGCAGGAAAGCGGAGTTGAGGATTATCAAATCAGCCATGGTCTCATTGAATGGCAGTTCAGGCTCAGTGGGCTGAATGGCCTCCTTCTCCTTCTATGTCTTACGGCATTCAGAACCCAACCCAGCTCGACCTCCAGGACATGCACAGATTCCTGGAATCACTTAAATATGAGGGAGCCTCGTGATTAACGTTTCTATTTTTATTCTGAGCATTATCAATGTCTGAGGTTAGATAAATGAATGAATTGTTCGACAATCTGTCAGAAATGGTGTGGGTTGTAAAGGAAATGTCAGTCAAACCATTAGGATAACTCTCTTCACCTCTGAAATTGTGTGTTGAAGTCTATTAATCAATCCAGGCAACTGGAAGACAGAACAGCACTCCTGTACAGCACCAGAGCATCAAGCTAGACTTTTGCTAACATGCTTGAAGTGGGAGTTTAACAACTTTCAGACTCATAAGGGAGAGTGTTACCACTGAGCAAGGGTAACACCAAGTCGTGAATGGTGCCACCAATACTCATTGATAGTCAAAACAATTCAAAGAAAGCTTTCTCTTTGGAAATTTAGAGTCTCTCTCAAATACACAACATGCTGACTCAAAAGGTACAAAGCAGCTAACTGAACCAAGTTGACACTATAAAATACTTGTATAGAAATATAAAAGGAGGAAAATAAGATTAGTGTAATTTGCTTCAATTCGAAAGTTAGAAACACTGTAGGTTGAATGGTCTCCTACTGGGCAGTAATTTCTATGAGTCTATGATTATAATACAGGTCAATTCCCCTTAATCATGTTATCAAGCACTGGAGATCATGTAGAGCGAACATGTGCGTTTGGCTCCTTCAGAAGATAGAAAGTAGTGTTCAGTCAGCTTAATGTGTAAACACTCAATCTAACAGATTTCTTTGCAGGTTGATTAATGTGCAGTAGCAGAACACCGCAGCAAGATACTGATAGCACAATAATGAGAGTTAGCAGAAGTGAAATCGACAAGAAGTTAAGGAAGCCTTATCAGAGCACATTTCATACACCACTTCCCAGTAAATAGATTTGAATGAAAGATTTTTCATTAAGTCCTCATGATCTACATAGGTAATGAAAACTTCCCTCCAGGATGTCTAGACTTCCTAAAGGCATGAAGGCATTCTCTCATTGCCAAAATCTCTGAAACGTTCTAAAAGAGATACAAAAATTGCTGGAGAAACTCAGGAGGTCTGCCAGCATCTGTGAAGAGAAAGCAGAGCTGATGCTTCAAGTCCAGTGACTTCAGAATGTTGTTAAACTCTCTTTGCTTGACCACCCCTGCTGCAAGATGTAATCGTATATGTCATTGCAGGGGTTAGTAAGCAACAATGGTTTCCAGAGGAAACCAGTATTCCTTACTCACTCACCGTTATTTAACAAGCGGCTTCAAAAAAGCATGTTCACATGGATAGCAAATAAATAAAAACCTGGCCTGGATCTTCCTGAAGCCGAACCTCAGATCTGTACAATCACAGAGTTTTTAACAGCGTGGAAGGAGACCCTTCAGTCCTTTGTATCATCAAACTTCCATGTATTTGGATCCTATTTTCCAGCATATGGTTTATAGCCGTAAATATTATGGCATTTCAAGTGTTCATCTAAGTGGCTTTTAAATGTCCTGAGGGTTCCTGCCTCTAGTACCCTTTCAGGCAGTGAGTTCTAGATACTCACAAGCACTGTGTTCTTCAAATCCCCTCTAAGCCTCCAGCTCCTCACCGTAAAACTGTGCCCTCTGGTTATTGAGCCCTTTACTAAAGAGAAACATTTCTCCCTATCTACACTATCAATGCCCCTCAGAACTTTGTACCCCTCCGGGTGCTCCGGTTTCCTCCCACAGTCCAAATGTGTGCAGGTTAGGCGAATTGGCCATGCTAAATTGCTGGTAGGTTAGGTGAAGGGGTAAATGTAGGGGAATGGGTCGGGATGGGTTGCTCTTCGGAGGGTCGGTGTGGACTTGTTGGGCCGAAGGGCCTGTTTCCACACTGTAAGTAATCTAGTAATCTAATCTAATCAGATTCCCCTGTCAGCTTTCCATGTTCGAAGAAGAAGAACCTCGACATATCGAGCCTGCCTTTCGTAGTTGAATCACTCCTATCCAAGCAACGTCCTCGTGACCTGCCTCTGCACCCTCTCTCATGCCATCACAACCCTTCCTACTGTGTGGCAACCAGAACTGTATATCGTACTCCAGCTGTGACCAAACTGATGGTGCATACAGCTCCATCATTGCCTTCTTGTTCTTGTATTTAATACCTTGACTGTTGAAAATAAATGTTGCATTTGCCTTCTTAACTGCCTTATATATCTATCCGACTGACTTCAAGGATCAGTGGATATGTACACACACCAATAGCCCTCTGATCCTCTATACTTCCCAGGGTCCAACCATTCACTGTGTACTCACTTGCCTTGTTCGTCCTCCCAAAATGCATCACCTCACACTTTTGAATTGAATTGAATTTATTGTCATGTGTACCGAGGCACAGTGAAAAGCTTTTCAACATTAAATTCGGTTTGCCACTGTTCAATCCATCTGAACAGTTTGGATTAAGGAAAGCTGGCTTCTATTCTACCTGTTGCTAATAAAAAGCACTGCTTGAAATAATAGTAAGAAGTTTCCTAACCAGGTAACACTACCTGTCCTGTGGTTTTCATGTCCTAATCTAATACAATGGCTTTAGCATTCTTTAATTGACCTGCTGCAATAGAATTTAGCTGAAAACTATTCCAACTTCATCTCTTTTTCTTTTGCTACACAGCACAAAGAAAAGATGCTTAATTCCTTCGGAACACATTGAATTATCTGACAGAACAATCTGAAAAAAGGATTTCCACACTGAATGCCCTTTTATCTAACAATCGATCAATGCTCCTCACTAAACCTGCCAGAAAATTTGAATCATTATCCAATTTCTTTCAGCCTTTACCTTATCACCTTCATTATTAGTGCCAGATCTAGTGTTTATGTCTCTCTTTCATCAGATTGGTCCAGATCCTGAATCAGCCATGGGTGATAAAACCATTATAGGACCAGTTGAGGAAGCATCGTGGTTCCTCACAAAGTGGTGTGTGCGCTCACTGTCTACAGCACAAACGGATTACTTGAATCCATTGAAATTACTGGTTAAAGGAGCTACAGCTATAGTCTTGTCTTACACTGGGCACACACCATCACACCACCTTAAAGCTCAGAGAAATAAAGAGGTAGATGTTCATCTGTGCCAGTGACGCAAGGCTCATTGTATCTAATCACTTGCTCATTATACACAGAGCCTGATATTTTGATCCATTGCTGCTAATGAAATAAGATTTTAACCATTGCATATTGGGCAATCAAACTGCTGGCACCCACTTGGTGACATATATGAACCGCATTTCCATACCAATGTATCTCTCTTGGCTTAGACTCAGCATCAACATTTGGCTGAAATGTAAGATGAGATGACTGCTGAGTTTTGGAGGACTCCCACAAGTATGCCCTGTCAAAATTCAATGGACACCATCAGATGGGGATGACGGAGCGGCCACTAAGGAAGAACTGGAGAAGTGCAATTAAGAAGGATCTTCGAGAGAATGTGCATCTTGGGCTGCAATGAAAGAAATTGTAATAGAGCAGAGTCTGTGGCGGAGTCTTGTTGTCTATGGCTCCACACAGGTCCAGAGGTAGTAAGCCCAGGTAAGTAAGATTAGAATGAGCTACGTAACAATAACACATTACTGTAAGCCCCAGGACTAATCATGCTTTGTGCGGTTAGTGCAACTCATGGACATGAGTCTTTGCATTTCTAGCTCAGCATGAAATAGGAACAGGCTGAAGTAAAGGTGAGCATACCTTTTTATCTGTCTGCACTCAAAGTCTCAAAAATGTCACACAATATATAACCTTGATTATTTACTCGAATTTTCTGTTTAATTTTCCAACACACCCAATATAGACCTAAGCTCATTTTGAGTTTAATTCCCTACTTAAGCATCAGTATTAATCTTTTAGACTGTTTTCAGTTAAATATTGAGCAGTTCCTTTTGTCATTCATCCTCCACACATTAATCTACCTTCACTGGGACTAAACTAGCATGGCATTAATCAGACTACAATAGGAAATTAGGAGTGGCTGAACAATTGACACAGTTGAGTTCTGAGCCAGATTCTTTGGCGTTATTCCTAGTTTTGTTTCAAAGTTCTAGTTGTAGGTTCCCTGAGCAGACTCTGCTTACAGCAGGTAATTTCTTCATGAAAATATAGTTAACATGTAACTTCATCCATAATATGCAGAAAAAAAGTTAAAGCATGTTTTCTAACATGGCTACGCTTCAGTGAAACCAAGCAGCACATCAAAGAAAGCAAGTTTTGACTAATTTGCATTGTGAGGGTGATCACAAGCATATTTGTCAGTGGAGTATCTATGGGTGCTGATAATATCAACTTCCCTAATGCATTTTGTACATTTCCGCACAAGAGAATTTGAATGAAAAGTAAAACTTGTTCGAAAATCTCAGCACGTCAGGCAGAATCTGTGGAGAGAAAGCAGAGGGCGGCACGGTGGCACAGTGGTTAGCACTGTTGCCTCGCAGCGCCAGAGACCCGGGTTCAATTCCCGACTCAGGCGACTGACTGTGTGGAGTTTGCACGTTCTCCCCGTGTCTGCGTGGGTTTCCTCCGGGGGCTCCGGTTTCCTCCCACAGTCACCAAGATGTGCAAGTCAGGTGAATTGGCCATGCTAAATTGCCCGTAGTGTTAGGTAAAGGGGTAAATGTAAGGGTATGGGTGGGTTACGCTTCGGCGGGTCGGTGTGGACTTGTTGGGCCGAAGGGCCTGTTTCCACACTGTAAGTAATCTAATCTAATCAGAGTTAATGCTTCAGATACAGTGACCCTTCAGTAATCCTAAAGAAGGATCATTGGACCTGATACATTAATTCTGCTTTCTGTCCACAGATCCTGCCTGACTTGTTGAGTTTTTTCAGCAATTTCTGATTTCCAGCATCAGCAGTTCCTTGGTTTTTTGAACATAAATTAAAGTCTGCTTCTAACTAATTAGTTAGGAAGTTGAGACGGAATAAGAATAAAGGCAATATGGTCTGATTAGTAGTTGTGGATTGTATTTAATTGTGTGTGAATTATCAACATTAAGTGTTGATTCATTTGTGCCTCTATAAATACAAACAGACTGAAACTATGCTGCTGAAGTTAGGAGCTTCATGTTTATATTTGTATTTAGAGTCATAGAGCTGTAGAGCAAGGAAACAGACCCTTTGGTCCAACATGTCCATTCTGACCAGATATCCTTAACTAAGGACCAGATATCTTGTCCCATTTGCCAACATTTGGCCCAAATCCCTCTAAACCCTTCCTATTCATATATCCATCTGGATGCCTTTTAAATGTTGTGACTGAACCAGCTCCCACCACTTCCTCTGACAGTGCATTCCATACACACACTACCCTCTGTGTGAAAAAGATGCCCCTTAGGTCCCTTTTAAATCTTTCCCCTCTCACCTTAAACCTATGCCCTCTAGTTTTGGACTTCCCCCCACCCCAGGGTTCTGGAAATAAATGCTGTAAGTATTGGTTCTAGTTCTATCCTTCACCACTTGGCCTCCTGGATTATCACCAGGAAGTAATTCAATGTTGTCCAAAAATCTTTACAAGGGTTACAACTTTTCATCATATATGGATGAAGGAACAGAAATTTATACATACATTTGCATATGATGCTATTTGAGGAAGCAGTAAGTTGTATAAATGGAAGTTACAGATGTATGGGTAAAGTGAGTGGACATGTAGCACTTAATATGGGGAACTGCACAATCAAATAAAGATAAATTGGATTTTTTTAAATGATTAGAGTGTGGTGCAGCATCTAGATTTGAGAATCTGAAATAAAAGTTGTCCTCGGATACAGAAATTAATCAAAAAGGCGAATGGAAGGTTGTTTTATATCTCACAGGGATTCAAATACGAAAGTGTGGAAGCAAAGCTTCAATTTTTACAGGCCCTGGTTATCTAAGCATTGCATTTACTTTCGAGTTTTGCATTTCATGAATGGAACATAGGCCTTGGAGAGATTGCATAGCAGGTTCTGCAGGATGATATCAGGCAAGAAAACTTAAACTATGAAGTGAGGCAGAAGCATGGTTTGTATTCTTTTAAGTTTCGAAGGTGGCCTAATCAAGCCATTGAAAAACATAAATAAATTTGACAGGGTATTTGAAAAGAAGCCATTTCCACTATCTGGCAAACAAGGTTAGAACACTGAGTCATCATTTTAAATTATGAGTAAGGTCATTTATGAGTGAAATCAGGAAGCACTTTTCTGTCACAAATACCTGGTAGAAATCTGGAACTGTCTTCTCTCAGGTGGATTTTGATGTTGAGATAATTGAAGTTTTCAAAATTGAGATTGATAGAATTTTGTTCAGTAAAGTATTAAAGAATATGAAGCATAGCTGGGTAAATGAATTTGATGTACAGATCAGTCAGGATCTAATAGAATGGCAGCACTGCTCAAGGGGATAGATTGACTCCTTGAATCCTATGAAACTTAAAAATATATTGGAGAAATACATCAAAGATATCTATTTGAGAAAACTAATCAAAGTTTAAACAAAAACGCTAGTGTATTTGGCACTATTAATGCTTCAGCACCTGAAGTTTAGTTAGTAAATTAATGACAATGTCATGTCAGAGTGCCTAAGAGTGTAAGATTCACAATGACAAAGTGTAGGTTATGTGTTTTCCCTCATATGTAGTAACTCATTAGATTCCAAATGGTGCATGAGATACAATGAATGCTTGAAATGCAACATAGATCATAATCATGGAAGTAAGCTTCCTGTTGAATGAAGGGATTAATTTTAAGTGGGGAACTGTTCCATTAACTCCTTGATATATACTTTACATCTCAGAATCTGCTGTTGCTGTTACATGGACTTAAATATGTACAAGTTTTATTTACATATTTTAAAAATTACTGTCTGCTTCATCTCTGGCTTTCAGCTTTGTCTACAGCCTGTTTATTTTTCTCTGAGTCCACAGCCAGTCAAACATAGTGAGCATCAGTAGTTAGCAGGCTCATATAATCAAATACAGAACAATTGAACACCGTACCATGCTCACCAAGAGCATTTTCTGGCATTGGTGATGTGGAGATGCCAGTGTTGGACTAGTGTGGACAAAGTCAAAAGTCACACGACACAAAGTTACAGTTCAACAGATTTATTTAAAATCAATTGCCTCCCTCTACTTCACCTGACGAAGGAGCAGCAGTTTGTAAGCTTGTGATTTTAAATACATCTGTTGGACCGTAACTTGGTGTCATGTGACTTTTGATTTTGGCCTAGGTGAGACTAGTCACGTAATATACTCTTGCTTGATCATGAGCTGACATCCTGTTATCATGTGTTATTATGGGCCACAGAGGGCTAGACTAGAGCTACATTGTATTGTTTTTAAATGCTGCACTTAACAATGGAAGGTATTGCACAAACTGGCAGTTTTAGAAATCTTTGCTACCTGTTTTCTCCACCATGACTCTGGTAAAGGTCGACAGTAAATCCCTTCCCTTTTCTGAAGTTCTACTTACACACTGTAAATATTTTGATGAATCTTGTCCCAAAGAGAGGTCTAGGTTAAGGACAGGCCATTCATAGGTGGGAAGGTGCCCCTTTTACATTACTATAGGCACTGTGGGATCAGAGGAAATCTACATCCATGTTGTTTACACATTTACTAATCAATTAACACTGATAAAGCTAGATATAAATATTAATTTTAGGTGCAATCTAAATCAGAGGTTTCAGCTGGCTTTCCCTGTCCCTAAGGAGCTGTGGTGTGATCAGATTTCTGTTTGCTTGTTATCAGACTGTTTTTATTGTGATAGCAGATTTATTTCTGTTAAATTATTAATAAACATGCAAATGCATTGCTATTATTTTCTCTTGGCAACAGGGACTGTCTCCCTTGACTAAGGCAACATTTGTAGGAACCCCAGTCCACTCTCACCTTTTAACCACAATTCCACATTAATTTGTACTTCTTTGCTTAACCCCACAAAGAGACAGTTCGTCAGTATTAGTTTGTCAGCTGTAGGTCACTGGGTAACACTTTCATCTTTGAGTCAGAGGCTTTGAGTTCCTGGCCTACGCAAGAGCCTCAAGTTAAAAATCGAGGTTGACACTCTAATGCAGTAAAGAGGCAGTCCAGCACTGTCAAATGTTCAGGCATTTCAATGAGACATAATGAGTCAGTTCTCTCAAATGGATATAAGTACAGAGCACAAGGTCAGAAGACTGTACCTGAGTAAGAGGTACTCAGAGTGAACAGTGAATCAGCTCCATGTGGAAATTCATGCTCAGGGGAAAGAGGTGCTTTAAGTAAGGTGAATTGCAATTAGTAAAGTGTGTTACATCTCAGTCACATTTAACTGTGAAAGTAAAATGTGTCAACAGCTTTAAGGTTTATTAAGTTAAGACCAAGTAAAAGAGGGTCAATACATGTAAATCAAAGTAAAATTAAGTTAATGTATGTGAACCCAAGGTAGACAACAGGAGAAAATTGTGGCTCTAAGAGCTACTCCCTATTTTCAGTGTTGGAGCTGATTTCCTCAAATTCCCAGAGCAGTAATTACTATTTTATAAATTGTTGCATTGTTTTGTAACTTTAGAAGTACATTTAAGGCATGGTAAAGCAGTTTGGTGACATGTTGTGTCAGTTCTGTGCAAAGGGGAAAGTAGTAGGTAAAAGTAGGTGAGCACTTGTGCAGGAAATGCTGACAGCTGCAGCACCTTGAGCTCCAGCTGACGGCACGATGGTGCATTGACAAAAATGAGAGCTCCATGGCTAGCATTTTCACAGGGATGGTCACACCAGGCTTGAAACATGGAGGCAGAAAGGGAATGGGTGATCACTAGACAGTGCAGGAGAATCAGGTAAGTATTGCAGGAATTCCCGCCCCCACCCTCAAAATCCAGCTTGGTAATCAGCTTTTCAATGTGGATATTGCTGAAAGCTTGTGACTATTGAAACGCATATCTGTGAGAGATCACATAATTTTTCTTTGTATACTCACTTTGAATATTCTCCCAATCCAACAAGGTCAACTCGTCCTTTTGTATTTTCCTTTCTTCAGGTTGAAGACTAGTTTCAGAATGATGTATCACATATTCGAACCTAATGCACAATTCTATCATATTATGATAACTATTTTCCAAAGATTCCTTTTCAAGGCTATTAATTAGTCCTTTCTCATTACACATTATTAAATACAAAATAGCCCAATCCCTACTTGACCACTCCAGAAATTCATCTCATACAGCTTGTAGCTCTTGTAGCCCTGTCTCAGGCCTGTTGCAGTGCTCCAGTGAGACTCAGCCTCAGCTGGGAAAGCATGAAATCCTCTTTCCAAGCATATGAGCTATCCATACACCCCAGGTCCTGTCAGGACACACATTGCTTTCACACAGCCAACCTGTTTTTACCAACTCATTGCTCCCATTACCACTTACTTAGCATTTTTTCTCCCCCCTAGCTTATTATTTCAATCACTTTGTCTGCCTACCCATTTTTCTTTTTGTCTCTCTGGTCTTCCTCTCTGACTATCCCCATAGTCTTTCCCCACACCATGCCCTCCCCAACCACCGCCATCACCCCCAGCCCACACTGCCCACTACACACACCCCATCATCAGCATAAGTACCACCTTTTCCTGGCTGCTATCCGTTCTGAAGAAGGGTCACTGGACTCAACCCCTTAACTCTGTTTTTTTCTCCATGGATGCTTCTAGACCTGCTGTGTCTCTCCAACAATCTCTGTTTTTGTGTGTTTCAGATCTCCAGCAGGTCTTTGTTTCATTTTATTATGTTTATGGGGACGTAAGTTGTAAGGCAGATACAAGAATGCTTCAAAGCGACTCGGACAAATTAAATGAGTGGAGTAGAGCACAACAGCTAGAATACAATGGGAATAAGTGAGAAGTTACTTTTTCTATTTTGGTAGAACAGAACAGAAAAAGAAAAGATATTTCATTAATAGAGTCATAGAGTCATAGAGATGTACAGCATGGAGACAGACCCTTCGGTCCAACCCATCCATGCCGACTAGATATCCCAACCCAATCTAGTCCCACCTGCCAGTACCCGGCCCATATCCCTTCAAACCCTTCCTATTCATATACCCATTCAAATGCTTTTTAAATGTTGCAATTGTACCAGCCTTCACCACTTCCTCTGGCAGCTCATTCTGTACACGTACCACTCTCTGTGTGAAAACGTTGCCCCTTAGGTCTCTGTTATACCTTTCCCCGCTCACCCTTTGGGAACTGTGCATTCAAAGGGTTCTTGGACTCTTCGTTCATGAGTCTTATCAATTAGCAGATGCAGTGAGCTACTAGGTGGCAAGTGATATGATATGATGTCCTTCTTTGCAAGGGGATTTGGGTAACTGAGTGCAATGATGAGAAATTATCTGGAGGATTGTATATAGTTGCAATCAAAGGTGAGATACACTTGCCATTAAGGGAATACAATAGAGGTTGACAAGATTCATTCCTGGGATGGAAGGGTGTCTTATGAGGTGAGATTGAGGAGACAGGGTCTGTTTTTAAAGACTGAGGGGTGACTTCTTTGAAACTTACAAAATCCTGACGGGGTTTCACGGATGAATGAAGATGTTCCCGTTAGCTGGTGAGTCTAAAACCAATGAACACAAACTCAGGATAAGAGACTGAGATGAGAAGGAATTTCTTCACTTGGAGGGCTGTGGGAGCTCAATTATTGAGCATGCTCAAACAGAAATTAATAGATTTCTGGAGTACAATGATATAGTAGTATATGGAGATAGACTGGGAAAGTGGCATTAAAGTAGATGATCAGGTATGATCTAGAATTATGGAGTCCCCACAGTGTGGAAGCTGACCATTCGGTCCATCCTAACTTTCCTAACAACATCCTGCCCAGACCTACCCCATCCCCGGACATTATGGGCAATTTCTCTTGGCCAATCCAATTCATCTGCATATTCTTGGACTGTGGGAGAAAACCAGAGCACCAGGAGGAAACCCACCCAGACACGGAGGGAATGTGCAAACTCCACACAGACAAGTGGGATTGATTCCAGGTCCCTGGCGCTGTGAGGCAGCAGTGCTAACCAGTGAGCCACCGTGCTGCCTGAATGTTAGAAGTGGCTTGGTGGGCTGAACAACCTACTTCTGCCTCTATGTTCTTACATGTAAGATCCTGCCTAACATTATTCTGAAAAAGATCAGGGGAGTTTTTTTCCAGTGTCCCAACCAATGCTTGTCCCTCAATCAACATCACTAAAATAAAAATGATTATCTGATTGTTATGACGTACGATTGTTTACGGGACCTTGCTGCACTCACATTGGCTCTTTGCTATTTATTAAAGTGAGAACTGAATTGTCTGTTGGCAGGATCGTCACTCAGTCATGAACCAGTGTTCACCAGGCCTCAAACTTTCTGGTGGTAATTCAGAGTAAGAAACAGAACACCTTCAACTCTCACCCTCATAACACAGTCTTCAAAACATAGAAAAAAACTGTTAAATCATTTATTTATTTATTAATTTTAAGCTTTGTGCCTTTTGCTAAGTAATTACTTTTTTTTTGTTTATGGGATGTGGGTAGGTTTTCCTTTAATGGATGTTTTCTTCCGCACAGACCCTCACGGTCTGTACAGAGCAGGATTTCCAGAAACCATGCTGTGATCGGTGTTGGCACACTGGTCATCACGCATAGAACATCACAGGAAACGCTGGAATTGTGTGGGCATCGCTGAATAGGCCCAGCATTTATTGCCCCTCCCTATTTGCCCAGAGGCCACATTGCTATGGGTCTGGAGTCTCATATGGGCCAGACCAGATAGGAACAACAGATTTTGAGACATCATTGAACCAAATGGAGCTTTTTTTGTAACAATAATCAACAATGCGTTAGGCAAGTTTTTTTCATTCCATTTACTTTATTTCAAAGTTCACCATCTGTGACAGTGGGATTCAGACTCAGAGCCTCAGAACATTAGTCTGGGACTCTAGATTATCACTATAGTGACATTACCTCAACATCACTATCTCCTCCCCATGCTGATCACCAATCTGCTGTCAATGGGAAAATGTTACTGTTTTCACCTGTGCATTTTTCTCTGTACACTGTACAGGTCCTTGGAGCATCTACATGTATAGGACAGGTGCAATATATTTGAATAACTCTACAAGGCAGCACTACTGGCTAACCCCAACAATATACAGCTATCATGTATATCTGACTAAACCAATTCTCTCTGAGCAATTTATCCAATGTGGTTATTTGGTGCATCTGATTGTTAACTTAATAGCTTTAAGTTGATAGCAATCTCAGTTAGAATCTGTTGATCACTTCTTTCCCAGTAGCAATGGAAGTGTGAGTATTCATTCCACCATGACTCACAAAACCAGATCATCCATCTAATCCACCTGATGATGTAGGAACAAGCCAGTTACTGATGTTTCTACTTTTAATGAAGATACCTGAAGTATAATGGAATATGCAAATGACAATGATACCTACTGTTGCTTCTCTAGCATCATCAGTGTAGATTGGAAGCAGACAGCAGTCTGAAGCATTTCTTTGGAGAGGTCTGTTCAGTAACGTGTAGTGCATAATTGTAAATATCACTTGCTATAGTACTCACAGAGTGGAAGAGGATAGGGAGACAAGTGACATCTGGGTTAGTTAGTACGTATAATCAAATCAATATAACTGTGACCATGGTATTTGTATTGGTCATGACTACCTGAACCATTGGAGGTGCTTTGGGTAGGTTCATCAGCACCAAATCCTTTTTGTTGATATTAGTCTAAATTACACATACGAAGTGGGGAAGGATGTCCACTCAAACTTTTCACCAAAAGGTAGACTCCATCCTATTAAGTGAATGGGTTTACGACACAGTACCTAACAGCTAGTTGCATTACATCTGGCTTACAGGCTAATTTCTTGTGAGACATAGACTCAGGTAGATATTTGTGTTAGTTACAGGGACTGAGCACTAGAACAACTGAACACTGGTAACAAACAGTAGGAGCAAATTACTGCAGATGCAGCATTGGTGGTTTTCAGTATTGGTAGCAAACACTGTAGGAGCAATCCTTTATATTCTGATGGGTGGAACTTATCTTTTAGATTAGATTAGAATAGATTCCCTACAGTGTGGAAACAGGCCCTTCAGCCCAACCAGTCCACACCAACCCTCTGAAGAGTAACCCACCCAAACCCATTTCCCTCTGGGTAATGCACCTAACACCATGGGCAATTTAGCATGGTCAATTCACCTGACCTGCACATCTTTGGACTATGGGAGGAAACACACGCAGACACGGGGAGAATGTGCAAACTCCACAGTCGCCCAAGGCTGGAATCGAACCTGGGACCCTGCTGCTGTGAGGCAGCAGTGCTAACCACTGAGCCACCGTGCCGTCCCTTTTGTTGCAAGTTAACCCGTCAGGTACTAACTTCCTTAAACGACATGCATATGTAGATGCACACAGCTCAGAGGTACTAAGAAAATATATCGCACAATACTAAGAGCAGTGTTACCCTAAAGCGTGTGGAAGCAGTATGATTTACTGGTGGAAAGTGGTGGAAATGATAAAAACCCACATATCAGTCCAAGGACAAAGCATTAGCATTCTGTTTAGCATGTGGAACGTTCAAATACTATTTCCGATTTAAATGAAGTCATGAAAGATATATTTTGACAATTGTACATCTTCATTTTAGCTGTAATTGCTCCTCTTTTGACCCAATTATATCACACTTCAGCCTCAACACCAAACAGGCAACTGAGATCCAAGGCCTCTGTAAGACACGTTTTCTGAGGATAAATGTCTCCTGGAGCGTCGAGTGAGCTTTGTCAGCCTGACAGGTTACACAGGGAGCAGAATTGTACACCCCGCACTGAGTGTCACAGATTCAGGCCCTGCTATTTTGACAGATAATTAATTTCGCTGCTAGAACTGATCAGAGATAGGTTCCAAATTAACAAGGGGAAATTGCACAGGCTGATGGATAGTTCAGCCTTAATTATAAATCATGACCTCATTGCAAAAGAACAATACTCTTGTACATTGTTCAATCCAAAACAGCCTGATAATATGACACGCACATAATTTTCCACTTGAGTATACGGAGCAGTAATGCAACACAGATCAGACAAACAGCTCATGGTCTTGTTTCCGTAAACAGTTCATAATGGCATGAACATCAGCAAAGGATCACCATGAGCTGGACTATACTGCCCTGAGACATGCTGAAGGCACAGAAAATCAGATATTGTTTCAATGCTGCTGTTAAAGAACTGGTAGAAATGCATATCAAGGAAATGTGGTTCCATTGTTGTATTTTGTATTTCTGCTGCTTTTCAACACTTATTTCTCACTTATTTTGTAAATCTTTTAAAAAGATGATCAATGACCCGGTTTCTGTGTCACAGTCACAATGTGATACCCTCCTGTACCCGAGATTACAGAAAAACATAAGAAATAGGAGCAGGTGTAGGCCATTTGGCCCATTAAGCCTGCTCCACCATCCAATAAGATCCTGGCTGATCTTTCCGTTGACCCGACTCCACTTACCCATCTGCTCACCTTAACCCTTTACAGTTCAAAGATATGTCTTTGCCTTTTAAATAATCAACAAGGTCACCTCAATTGCTTCACTGGGCTGGGAATTCTACCGATACATAACTCTTTGGGTGAAGAAGTTTCTCCTCAACTCAGTCCTAAACCTGCTCCCCCTTATTTTGAGGCTATGCCCCTGAGTTCTAGTTTCATCCGCAGTGGAAACAAGCTCCTTTCTTCTATCTTGCCTATTCCCTTCCTAATTTTGTACATTTCGTATGATCCCCCCCTTACTCTTCTAAATTCCAATGAGTATAGTCAGTCTATTCAATCTTTCCTCATAAGTCAACCCTTTCAATTCCAGAATCAACCTGGTGAACCTCCCTTGCACCCCCTCCAATGCTAGAACATCCTTTGTCAAGTAAGGAGACCAATACTGTGCACAATACTCCGGGTGCGGCCTCACCAGCATCCTATACAGCTGCAGCATAACCTCCCTGTTTTTAAACTCCATCCCTACAGCAATGAAGGACACTGTTCCATTTGTCTTCTTAATTACCCGTTGCACCTGCAAACTAACATTTTGTGAGTTGTGCCCAAGGACACACAGGTTCCTCTGCATAGCAGCATGCTGCAATTTTTTACTATTTAAATAACAGTCCATTTTGCTGTCATTCTTAGCAAAATGGATGACATCACATTTACCAACATTGTACTCCTATTCAACTCCATTTTCCTAAATCCAATAAGCCCTGTCATTGTCTTTGCCTGGTCTTGTTCAGGGACTTTATCAAATCCTAGCTTACCATATATAACATGGCAACTGTGCTTAATGCAGCAAATAGATGGTTTTCCAATGGTACAGAATGTCTGAAAAAGAATTATTCTCCTTCCTTGCCTGTCTTTTCCGAGTGATGTAGGTGACCACAGATTAACATAGCCACTATGTCCACAGAAAGTGTGAAATCCTGCAGTGATAGACATGTTTTCCTTTCACATGCTGCAGTATCTAACTACCGCAAGGAGAAACCAACGGAGCACATTTTCACCATTATCAGGAGCTTGAACAGAATGACTTGTCAAGGGGAAACAACAGTCATTGGTATAGTAAGACACAAAAAGATCTGGAGTCTCTCAAATGATTCTGGACATGAAAGCTGCAATTAAAAGAGAAAAAAAGAATATTCCATTTCTTTGAATTGTCCTCACCTTATTGTAGACACGATATTAGAAAATTAAATCAGCCAAATAAAGTGTCACATCTATTTAAGCAAGTAACAGTCACATTCCTTCAAAGGCAATTGGTTCTAATCTCATGATAATATTTCAATGCAAGTCAATCTGAGGTTAGAATTCACGTCGTCTTTCCTCCTCTTTGCTATCTGATTGTCCTCTATTTCTGCACAATAACATATATCAACATTTGGCTTTTGAAATTCAGACTGAACATTTCTCAGGCAGAGGTGTGAAGTGTTCACATCACTATAACCTTTTTCATGAAGCTGTAGATGCCTGTGGAATACCTATAAGTTAGAGTTGCACTGTCATTCATAAATAAACAATATCCCATTATCCTGCGCTGATTTTTTTTATTGTTAGAAAAGCTCTGCAGAACTTCCAAGGTCTTTACTTCACAAACCGTTCTGAGCTTGTTCAAACTCCTGTGCAACATAAGGATGTTTATTTAACAAGAAAACGAAATAGAGTTGTGGATCATTGATGTTTCAGGTCTCTGGGGTAATGGATTGTAGAAAAACCATAATCTTTATTACCTCAGCATCTGAATTTAACCACTCAACTCCTAACCCTCTATAAACCCGATCTAAGCTCAGGATGACTTACATGTAGTGAAGGTGAGGATTTTTGGCAAAAGCTCGTGGAGCGATCGACCGAAGTCCTGAATTTATGATTGTCCTGGAAATGAGAACAAATGCAGAAGGTTACAAACTCTGCGTACTCCCAAGTCTGATTTATCACATACCCAATCAGATGAGTGGATTAGATAAACATTCTATTCCTGATCATTTTTATTCTGTGCAAATTAAACATCGTCAGGAACAGGCAGACATCCAAAATAAAAATCTCAACATTTATTAAATAGGAAAGTACATTTTGCTAAATTCAGATCGAAGAGATTATTAGATTCTATGTTTAGCTTTTCTCCTGATGCATTACACTGACTGGCATCTTCGATTAATATTAGTACAGATTGCACATTGTGACACACAGCTGAAATGAGCCATCAAGCAGGAACTGGGGAATCAGGGAAGTGAGGCCATAGCTGAATGAGACCATATTGTCTTCTGGTGCATCTCATAATGCAATGGGCAAACTGATAATCTAATGTTCTCTATGTTCACTCTAGGCAGTATTTCACAGAAAAATGCTAGCTTGGACAAACATTTGTCCTTTTTAATAATATTTCAGTATCCACGGATGGGGGGGGTGATTACAGATTTAAAGCAACATTAAAATTAAATATACTTTAACTGTTTTCCAGTCATGGATTTTAGGGTTGTACCATTACTAGCTCACTGAAAAGGACTGTCACCCTCCATACCTTAACAGGTAGTTGAGCTAATTTATTACAATCAGCTTGTAAACCATCAGCAAGTAAATAAGTAATTTATAAACAAACTCTCAGTTCAAATTTTACCATAAGACCATAAGGCAGAGTAAGACAAGTAGACCATTCAACCCAATGAGTCGGTTCTGCCACTCAATGAGATCACACAGCTGATCTGATAATCCTCAACTCCTCTTTCCTGCCTCTTTCCCATAATCCCCGATTCCCTTACTGATGAAAATGTATCTCAGTCTTGAACATACTTAACAACCAAGCCTCAACAGCATTCCGAGATAAGAGCACGACAGATTTAGTACCCTCTCAGAGAAGATATTCCTCCTCACCTTTGTTTTAAATAGGTGATCCCTTACTCTGATATTCTGCCTTCTCTTCTTAGACTATCCCACAAAGGGAAACAACCTCCCTGCATTTACTCTGTCGAGTACCTAAGAATCATATATAGTTTGATAAGGTTACCTCTCAATCTTCGAAACTCCAATTAATACAGGCCCAATCTACTCAACCACTGCTCATAAGACAGTCCCTCTACACCCACTAGCAGTAGAGTGGAGTCCTTCTCTGGACTGCCTCCCATGCCAGTATACCTTTCTTTAGATACGCAGATCAGAACTGTTCACACTGTTAGCAACAGTACAGTGTAATAAATGCAATTTAACTGATAATAAACTTATTATGGTCCTCCCTCGAAACACTTCTCAGGTCCAGTTCTGGCTTTTCCGATCTAGCATTTCAAATGTAGGGTTTATTTTCAGGAGTAGAAGATTTTAGTCAGATCTCTGCTATTGAATGCTGCTTTGTTTTGACAATCCAGTCAGCCCAATGATTTGGTTTCTCCCCTAGATCTGAAATTCCCGTGTGGTGAGCAACTGGGGACCAACTAGGCACAAAGCAGAAAACCTGAATCTCACCCTCCTTTTATCTTTATATTGATGACTTCAGTGGGAGATCGAAGGTAGTATGTCCAAGCTCGCTGACCATATGAAGTTAGATAGGAAAAACAGGCTAGAGGGAGGATGCTTCAGAATAGCAAATCAATTTAAGCAAGTGAGCAAGAACTTGGCAGGTGGAATATAATGTGGTGAAATCAAAGTTACTCATTTCTTTTGGGAAGAATAGGACAACAGAATACTTTTTAAATGGTGAAAGACTGGGATATATTTGCATTCAAAGGGCTTTCTGGGTGCCCTTACATATAAATAAAACAAAATCAGGTGCAGCCAACAATTACAAAGACAGATGGTATGATAGTATAATTAAATATTGCTGGAAATCCAGAGATAAAAAGCAAAAACACTGAGTACCTTCAGCAGGTCAGTCAACATCCATTACAATGTAGGAGTCTAGGTTTCAAGCTATTGACTCTGCTACCAGTAAACAGCATAGAGTCAGAATTATACAGCACAGAATCAGACCCTTTGGACCAATATGTCCATGACGGCCAGGCATCCCAATCTGACCTAGTCCCATTTAGTCATATAAATATACAGCATGGAAACAGACTCTTCAGTCCAATTCATCCATGTCAACAAGATATCCCAAATTAATCTAGTCCCATCTGCCAGCATTTATCCCATAGCCCTCTAAATCCCTTCTATTTGGATACCCATCCAGATGCCTTTTAAATGTTACAACTTCACCTGTTTCCATCACTTCCTCTGGCAGCTCATTCCATACATGCACCACCCTCTGTGTGAAAATGTTACTCTTCAGGTCTTTTTTTAAATCTTACCCCTCTTACCCTTCTCCTGGGAAAAAGACCATGCCTATTCACCGTATCTAAGCCCCACTTGATTTTATAAACCTCTATAAGGTTTCATCTCAGCCTCTGACCACTCCAGAGAAAACAACCCCAGCCTATTCAACCTCTTCCAATAGCTTAACTTCTCCAACCCAGGCAGGATCCTTGTAAATATTTCCTGAATCCTTTCAAGTTTAACAACATCTTTCCTGTAGCAGGGAGACCAGAATTGAACACAATATGTTAAAAATTGCCTCACAAGTGTTCTGTACTGCCACAACATGACATCTCAACTCCTGTACTCAATTCATTGACTTTCGACCTATAATAGGCCTCAGCAACCAGTGTCAACTGTGTTCAACCTGTGGTAGGCCTCTACTTAACCACGGTGTTGATATGTGACCCCTGGTTCAGGACTTCCCAAAAAACGGCTAACATCCTCCCTGCATCTAGGTCCATCTATCCATTAGAATTTTCTATGTTTAAATCAAATCCCCTCTCATCCTTCTGAGCTCAAGTGAATACAGTCCCATTGAACTAATCTCTCCTCATAGGACAGCCCTGCCAATCCCAGTATCAGCCTAGTGAACCTTCACTGCTCTCAGTCTATTGCAGTATGACCTCTAATAAGTTGGGAGACTAAAACTGAACATAATACTCCAGGTGTAGTCCCACCAAGGTGCTGGATAAGAAGACATCCTTACTTCTGAATTCAAATCCTCTGACAATAAAGTCCAACATACCATTTGCCTTTCTAATTGCTCGCTGCACCTGCATGTTTTCTTTCATTGACTTTAACAATTCTAAGAAATGTGATGAAACCAGAGCCTCACAAAAATCATAGAATCCCTACAGTGCAGAGAAAGGAAACCCACGCAGACATGGGGAGAATGTGCAAACTCCACACAGTCAGTCACCCTCAATAAAGGGTACGGAAACAGCCACATATTTTTGTACCTCTGCATTTCTCAGCATATCACCATTTAACTAATATTGAAGCGTATAACCTCACATTTATCCATGTTATGCTGCATAATGCATTTAAAACCAACTAGGGAAACCTTGGCAAAAAATATAAATGCATAAATGTAAGGACTCAGATAGATGACCACATTATGTTGTCAATTAAATTATAGTTATCTCATTGCTTGGTTATATTGTCCGTATCACATTGAGTTGCTGGCGACATGCTATGTCTCACACCATTCTTGTGATCACAATGAATGATTTTGTTGGCCAATGGTAAAGGAAGGAATCACTTGGAAGCTAACCTTAAAGAAAGCTGCATTGAATATCTACCAGTCTTTTTGATGAGAAATTTAATTTTTTTTTTGACATAGAGTCAGAGTCATAGAGATGTACAGCATGGAAACAGAATCTTCGGTCCAACCCGTCCATGCCGACCAGATATCCCAACCCAATCCAGTCCCACCTGCCAGCACCCAGCCCATATCCCTGCAAACCCTTTCTATTCATATACCCATCCAAATACCTCTTAAATGTTGCAATTGTACCAGCCTCCACCCCTTCCTCTGGCAGCTCATTCCATACACGTACTACCCACTGTGTGAAAAAGTTGCCCCTTAGGTCTCTTTTATATCTTTCCCCTCTCACCCTAAACCTATGCCCTCTAGTTCTAGACTCCCCTACTGCAGGGAAAAAACTTTGCTTATTTACCCTATCCATGCTCCTCATAATTTTGTAAACCTCTATAAGGTCACACCTCAGCCTCCGATGCTCCAGGGAATATAGCCCCAACCTGTTCAGCCTCTCCCTATAGCTCAAATCCTCCAACCCTAGCAACATTCTTGTAAATATTTTCTGAACCCTTTCAAGTTTCACAACATCTTTCTGATAGGAAGGAGACCAGAATTGCATGCAATATTCCAACAGTGGCCCAACCAATGTCCTGTACAGCTGCAACATGACCTCCCAACTCCTGTACTCAATACTCTGACCAATAAAGGAAAGCATACCAAATGCCTTTTTCACACTCCTATCTACCAGTGACTCCACTTTCAAGGTGCTATGAACCTGCACTCCAAGGTCTCTTTGTTCAGCAACACTCCCTAGGACCTTACCATTAAGTGTATAAGTCCTGCTAAGATTTGCTTTCCCAAAATGCAGCACCTCGCATTTATCTAAATTAAACTCCATCTGCCACCTCTCAGCCCATTGGCCCACCTACTCAAGATCCTGTTGTAATCTGAGGTAACCCTCTTCACTGTCCACTACACCTCCAATTTTGGTGTCATCTGTAAACTTACTAACTGTACCGCATCCAAATCATTTATGTAAATCACAAAAAGTAGAGGATCCAGCACCGATCCTTGTGGTACTCCACTGGTCACAGGCCTCCAGTCTGAAAAACAACCCTCCACCACCACCCTCTGTCTTCCATCTTTGAGCCAGTTCTGTATCCAAATGGTTAGTTCTCCCTGTATTCCATGAGATCTAACCTTGCTAATCAGTCTCCCATGGGGAACCTTGTCGATCGACTTACTGAAGTCCATATAGATCACATCTACCGCTCTGCCCTCATCAATCCTCTTTTTTACTTCTTCAAAAAACTCAATCAAGTTTGTGAGACACGATTCCCCATGTTGACTATCCCTAATCAGTCCTTGCCTTTCCAAATACATGTACATCCTGTCCCTCAGGATTCCCTCCAACAACTTGCTCACCAATGAGGTCAGGCTCATCGGTCTAGAGTTCCCTGGCTTGTCTTTACCGCCCTTCTTAAACAGTGGCACCACGTTTGCCAACCTCCAGTCTTCCGGCACCTCATCTGTGACTATCGATGATCCAAATATCTCAGCCAGAGGCCAAGCAATCACTTCATTAGCTTCCCAGAGTTCTTGGGTACACCTGATCAGGTCCTGGGGATTTATCCACCTTTACCCGTTTCAAGACATCCAGCATTTCCTTCTCTGTAATCTGGACATTTTTCCATATCCTCTTCCACAGTAAATACTGATGCAAAATATTCATTTCGTATCTCTCTCATTTTCTGTGGCTCCACACAAAGACTGCCTTGCTGATCTTTGAGGGGCCTTATTCTCTCCCTAGTTACCCTTTTGTCCTTAATATATTTGTTAAAAGCCCTTTGGATTCTCCTTAATTCTATTTGCCAAAGCTATCTTATGTCCTCCAGATTTCTCTCTTAAATATACTCCTAATTCCTTTTTACCCTTCTAAGGATTCACTCGATCTATCCTCTCTATACCTTACATATGCTTCCTTCTTTTTCTTAACCAAACCCTCAATTTCTTTAGTCATCCAGCATTCCCTATACCTATCAGCCTTGCCTTTCATTCTAATAGGAATATACTTTTTCTGGATTCTCGTTATCTCATTTCGGAAGGCTTCCCATTTTCCAGCCGTCCCTTTACCTGCGAACCTCTGCCCCCAATCAGCTTTTGAAAGTTCTTGCCTAATACCATTAAAATTGGTCTTTGTCCAATTTATATGATGAGCATTCCTAGCAAACTGCAGTGAAGTGAGTTTGCTACCCAAATAGTCAATCATACGAAATAATTCTCACAGACAGCCAATCCAGAAATGAAACGCATTAATAATAATTTTTTTACAGTTTTCTGTACAGCCGCAACATACAAAAAAGCTTTTTTACAAATTAAAATGTTGTCATTAATCTTAATGAAAGCATTTAACAATATGCCACAATTACAAGTATTATCTTTTCAAGACCACATTGTTGCTCTGCATTATTCTTGCTCAGATCACCATTAGAGCCCCAATCATTAAACAAGCCTGAACTTTTCTGTGGTTCCTAACAGTAAAGTGACAGCAGAAAAATGGATGATCTTGCTGAATCAATTGTCTTCACTGATTAGGGGGGATATCCGCAGTGTAGCCTCTGATGAAACAGTGGGTTGACAGAATGAAATTTCCATGGTAAACTATCTATGTGCTAACCCAAAGCTCTGGTCAGTTTCAGAGCTGTAAGGATGAGGAGGATCAACAGCAAAATGCCAAGAATCCTGAAAATTTGAGACTGTGGCTTCACAGAACTTTGTGAGTTATGTTATGGAATTTGACACATGTAGGTTTTCAGAACCTGGCTTCAAACTTAAAATTACAAACAGAAGATTCAAACTGAAGCTAGTTTGTTCCCTTGGACTGAGTAGGCACAGCATTAGAATTCATCATAAGTTTTAAAGACGGGCGCTCCTAGATTCAGCATCCAGTCGCATTAACTTGAACTAATCTTGAAGAAAACAGAGAGCTGTAACATTGATTTAAAACTTTCTCACTGCTTAACACTGAACATTGATTGAACAATGCAATCTTTTGACAAAACATTTCAGTTTATTTGATTTACTTACAGATTCTGGAGTCCAATGTAAGGCTCCATATCAAAAGCGTTCAAAGTTTGGAGACTCTTCTGGTTCTCAATGTGTCTGTAAAACAGCCAATAAACAAAGAGATTAGAATGGTTCCTTTCTCAGTTCATAATTTTATAGGACAATCCCTAAACGTTTAGGCATGCATTGTGAAACGGGACTGCACCTTAACCTCGACAGGAGTGTGTAGGTGATTCATCGCACAAATTCAGTGGTACCAGTTTCCCAGAAATAGCTCCACTCTGTGGCGTTTTGTGGGGAAGTTGAGCAAAGAGACCTCTAAACTCCACTGACAGAAAGCCTGATGAATTTTGACTTGCTGTCAATTTTCATCAAACCGATAAATGTACCTGAATGTTGCCATCCGCCAACTCTCACTTGCCCACTTCACTGATGTGTTGCCTCAGTGCAGTTCCCCGCGTTTATTCAATTCACACGGCTCAGTGGTTGAAAGACTGGCTCACCATCAGTTTGGTGAGACAACGTCAAGTGTGGACTCTTGAGTCCGATTGCACTGGTAGCCTTCAACAGGGGATTGAGGAGCCAACAGCAATTAAATGCCTTCCGATAGCTGAGGGAGTCACAATGGAGAGCTGCTGTCTCTTCGATGGTCTTGAGTCCCACAGACTCGACACAGCATTCCATTTGGGGAAACTTAATATTTTCTGCAAAAATATTTCTTGATGAGACCCAAGAAAAATAGTGCTGATTTTTCCTTGAGTTTTGCACCCTGCAAGGTCACTTGAAAGGAGCAAATAGAGGAATTTTGATGGAAGTGGCTAATGTTATGCCTCTTCCTAAAATCCCAGAATTCTGCATCACACCACCATTACTATCACTGGCCCCAGGGGCAGGAAAATCAATAGGAATCGTGATTTTCCTGCATTTAAGTCCATTTGCACAATTTGAAAACTTTGACTTGAAATTAATAATCTAACTGGTCTGATTTATTGCTCCAAGTTCAGTACAGGAAACAAATTACCAAAGATCCGATTGGTCCAAGGGGAAAGACTCAGCCAGCCCATCAGAAGACCTTCAGTCACTATCGTCATTGACAGCACAAAATTTCTTGGCAAACAAATGATTTCTTTATCAGAAATCAATTAGCATCTGATGAATAGTGGAGTCCTGCAGTCATCATGTTCCATCTCTCCACAGTCATGTAAAGATTCTGAATGTGCAAGCTGAATGCATTCATGGTACCCAGTGCTGGTAAATGTCAACACTGGTCATTTTATCAATTATCCTTTAAATGCACAGAATTCGCCTCAACTGGTTGATTAATGAGTTGACAACACTGTTTTAATACACAATGTAAAATCCATACCATGTAGCGACTGAATCAATTTGTAGTTGTCAGCAGTGCAGGAAAAATAACATTTAGTTCAAATCTGATTCATCTAATGATTTCTTCCTTACAATTATCCCAACAGTCAGGCACAAGAAGATATTACAAGAAGAAGCCTAAACAACATTTCTTTCGAGATCTATAGTTCTCTTCGTGGCACAGAAGAACCTGATTGCGGGAATCAAGTGATCAAAGATATTTCTTGATGACTGACAGAACATTTATCCATGACCAGTCACGGGTTCAAACAATTTACAGCTGCAATAAATTCCATGCCTACAAATGGTTTAATCGATAATTTAATAACAAAGGGAAGAAAAGGTTGGTGCGAAACATCCCTGCATTCTGCTGCAAGGTTTATGAACACTTCAGAAGATTAAAGAACCAACCCATTAACTCAGATAATCAAGAGTGAGTAAGAATGAGATTTCATTGTGCTAATTCACTTCAGGGATGCATCAATATTTAATATCCTGCTGAAGAGTCATACACCTGAAACTTTGTCCTCCCTCTCACTGTGGATGCTGTCTGATCTGCCGAGCATTTCCCACCATGTTGTGTTTTCGTTTCAGATCCCCAGCATTTCGCTTTCATTTCAATGTTTAATTACAGGGACAGAGATCCAGAACTGCCAACTTCATGTTCACCTGAGCTGGCAGGACTTGGTTAAAATGATCACCGACTTAAACGGTAAGTTTTTATAGGCACATCAATTCCCATGGTGACCGGTGTAAGGTTTCCACCTCTAGCTGGACATGCCTTGGAGGTTTCATCCTCCTGTTTTCAATGACAAACCTAATCAAACACTTAGTTCCTTTTTTTTTACAAATCAAAGGTAATATTAATGCCTTTAAGAATTTTCTTTCCAGTGTCCAGGAGTTTCACCTTTAGTTTGCAGGCATTCCAAGATACTCCAGGAGGCTCGATGACTCTATAACAGCAGTCACAATATAGGCCAGTGGGTTTGTCATTTATGACCCACTAACAAGCCTGGTGCCAAGGAAATAAAGTAGAGGACAATTTGCAATGCAAGCTCGAGCAACAACACCTCATTTTCCGCTTAAGCAATCCATAGCCTCGAGGTCTCAATATTAAATTCAGTAGCTTCAGAAGCTGACCATGACATGTCTGTTCTCCACTTTTTATATGTTCTCTCCCCCAGCCCTCTCCCAAAGCCATGTCATGTTTGTGTCATGGTCACTTTGCGCTTCATTGAGAGGACCAATTCTTTCCCTTTCACACCTTTTCACATTTCTTTGTTCTCTTTGCCCATTATCAACAAGCCCTTTGTCTTTTACACTCAGCCTTTCTACCATCTGACCTCCTGCTCCTCTCTGCCTCAGTCAAAAGTATTAAAAAGGATCTATTTTTCAACATCTTTCAGTTCTAAAGAAAAGTCATACCGGACTCAAAATGTTAATTCTGTTTCTCTCTCCACAGATGCTTAATTTATTAATTCATAGGATGAGGGTGTCACTAGCTAGGCCAGCATTTATTGCCCCCCGAGCAGTTAAGGGTCAACCACATTACTGGAGTCACATCTACACTAGACCAGGTAAAGATGGCAGTTTCCAACCCGATAGGACATTAGTGAATCAGATGGGGTTTTCCCAACAATCATCATCATTAGAATTTTAAATTTTGTTTTTTGTTCAAAGTTGAATTCAAATTCCACCACTTGCCACGGTAGTATTTGAACCTAGGTCCCCCAGGATATGCTTCGGTCTCTAGATAAACAGTTGGGAGTGTGATGCTGGATAAGCACAGCAGGTCAAGCAGCATCCGAGGAGCAGGAGAATCAACATTTCAGGCAAAAGCCCTTCATCAGGAATGAAGCCGTAAGCCAAGGGGGTGGAGAGGTAAATGGGAGGGTGGGGTGGGGCTGGGGGGAAGGTAGCTGAGAATGCGATAGGTGGATGGAGGTGGAGGTGATGGTGATAGGTCGGAGAGGAGGGTGGAACAGATAGGTGGGAAGGAAGATAGACAGGTAGGACAGGTCATAAGTTGGAAGGTTGGAACTGGGATAAGGTGCATGGAGGGGAAATGAGGAAACTGAAATCCAAGTTGATCCTGTGTGGTTGGAGGGTCCCAAGGCAGAAGATGAGGCATTCTTATTCCAGGCATCAGGTGGTTACGGAGTAGCAATGGAGGAGGCCCAGGACTTGCATGTCCTTGGTGGAGTAGGAGTGGGAGTTGAAGTAATTTGGCCACAGGGTAGTGGGGTTGATTGGTGTGGTTGTCCCAGAGATGTTCTCTGAAGCACTCTGCGAGTAGGCGTCCTGCCTCCCTAATGTAAAGGAGGCAGAATTGGTAGCAACAGATACAATAAATGTCATGTGTGGAAGTGCAGGTGAAACTCTGATGGACGTGGAAGACTCCTTTGGGGCCTTGGACGAAGGTGAGGGGGGAGTCTGGGCGCAGGCTTTGCAATTCCTGCAGTGGCAGGGGAAGGTGCCGGGATGGGAGGGTGGATTGGTGAGGGGACAAGGGAGTCACAGAGTGAACAGTCTTTACAGAAAGCAGATAGGGGTGGGGGGGGGGGGGAGGGGGTGGGGGGGGGTGTAGGGTGGGGAATATCCCTTGTGGTGGGGTCCGTTTGTAGGTGGCGGAAATGGCGGAGGAAGATGCAACGTACACAGAGCCACCGTCCTCTCCAACCTATCACCATTAGCCCCACCTCCATCTACCTATCACACTCAGCTACGTTCCCCTCAGCCCCACCCCTTTTCCAAATATCTCTCCACTCCCTCGGCTCATAGACCCATTCTTAATGAAGGGCTTTTGCCTGAAACGTCAATTCTCCTGCTCCTCAGATGCTGCCTGACCTTCTGTGCTTTTCCAGCACCACACTCTCAACTCTCCATCATCTGCAGTCCTCACTTTCGCCTCTGTAGATAAACAGGGCAGCAGTAATACCACTGGGCCATCACCTCCCCTGCTAAGTTACTCCAGTATTCTCTGTGCTTGGTAAAGGACTCTCCAACTGGGGTGAGGAGGAAGAGAAACAGGGTTGAGAGGTGAGGGAGACTGACCATATTCTAACTTATTGAACGAAAGAGCTTGTATGTCGTCTGTAGATCTAACAGTTGTATTTGCTCACTGCCCCTGTTCCACCTGGTGGCTGATGGTGGGAGTGCAGAGCAATTACTGCCCACTGAGGAGCCTCGTTGCAGCACCATTTCCATGAGGGCAGTAACAGCCATGGGCTTGATATGCAAACCTGATTCTAGGTCATCAAGTGGTGTGCTGTGGTTTTCCTAGTTCAATCGGTGCCTGATTGAGAGACATAACATCAGAAGTTGGGAGGTTCTGCTGTGAGCTCCATTTATATTGTTTTCTGCTGATCCCTCCCGGACCTTTACCATAACATCCCTCCCTCACCATTTCTCTGCAACACTCATTGTCCTACCGTCACTCATTTCTGAGCAGTGACAGAGGGACAGGATGTACATGTATTTGGAAAGGCAAGGACTGATTAAGGATAGTCAACATGGCTTTGGGCGTGGGAAATCATGTCTCACAAACTTGATTGAGTTTTTTGAAGAAGTAACAAAGAGGATTGATGAGGGCAGAGTGGTGGATGTGATCTAGTTGGACTTCACTGAGGCGTTCAACAAGGTTCCCCATGGGAGGCTGGTAGCAAGGTTAGATCGCATGGAATACAGTGAGAACTAGCTCAAAGGCAGAAGACAGAGGGTGATGGTTGTTTTTCAGCCTGGAGGCCTGTGACCAGTGGGGTGCCACATGGATCGATGCTGGGCCCCCTACCTTTTGTCATTTATATGAATGATTTGGATGTGCGCATAAAAGGTATAGTTAGTAAGTTTGCAGAATACACCAAAATTGGAGATGTAGTGGATAATGAAGAAGGTTACCTCAGATTACAACGGGGTCTTGATCAGATGGGCCAATGAGCTGAGGAGTGGCGGATGGAGTTTAATTTAGATAAATGCGAGGCGCTGCATTTTGGGAAAGCAAATCAGAGCAGGACTTATCCACTTAATGGTAATGTCCTGGGGAGTGTTTTTGAACAAAGAGACCTTGAAGTACAAGTTCATAGCTCCTTGAAAGTGGAGTCGCAGGTAGAGAGGATAGTGAAGAAGGCATTTGGTATACTTTCCTTTATTGGTCAGAGTATTGAGTACAGGAGTTGGGAGGTCATGTTGCGGCTGTACAGGACATTGGTTAGGCCACTTTTGGAATTTTGCTTGCAATTCTGGTTTTCTTCCTATCGGAAGGAAGTTCTGAAACTTGAAAGGGTTCAGAAAAGATTTAGGATGTTGCCAGGTTTGGAGGATTTGAACTATAGGGAGAGGCTCGACAGGCTGGGGCTATTTTCCCTGGAGCATCGGAGGCTGTGGGGTGACCTTATAGAGGTTTATAAAATCATGAGGGGCATGGATAGGATAAATAGACAAAATCTCTTCCCTGGGGTGGAGGAGTCCAGAACTAGAGGACATGGATTTACGGTGAGAGGGAAAGGATCTAAAAGAGACCTAAGGGTTAACTCTTTCACGTTGAGGGTGGTATGTGTGTGGAGTGAGCTGCCAGAGGTTGTGGTGGAAGCTAGTACAATTGCAACATTTATTTGACATCTGGATGGGAAGATGAATAGGAAGCGTTTGGAGAGATATGGGGTGGGTGTTGGCAGGTGGGACTAGATTGGATTGGGATATCTGGTCGGCATGGATGGGTTGGACTGAAGGGTCTGGTTCTGTGTTGTACATCTCTATGACTCTATGACAATCATCGACCTCAGGTGAATGAAGTACCAGCAGCTTCCTCTGCACTCCCAATGGTGCTGTAACTCAAGAGATCAAGCAGCCTGCACCCTTGATACAAGAAGAAGGCCCCTGCTGACCTGTCAAGTGCTTGGTTGAAACAGACTATTTCAAGCCCATGATATGCAGGTTAGGTGGATTGGCTATGGTACTATTAAGGGATGTGCAGGCTAAGTGGGTTAGCCTTCTGAAATACAAGGTTATGGGTGTGTGATTGCAATGAGGTCAGTCAGGTGGACCTCATAGAATATGAGATCCCTGCCTGGGGATGTTAGATTCGTTACAGTGTGGAAACAGGCCTTTTGGTCCTACAAGTCCACACCGACTCTCCGAAGAGTAACCCACCCAGACCCATTCCCCTACATTTACTCCTGACTAACGTACCTCACACTATGGGCAATTTAGCACAGCCAATTCACCTAACCTGCACATCTTTGGATTGTGGGAGGAAACCGTAGCACCCAGAGGAAACTCACGTAGGCACAGGGAGAATGTGCAAACTCCACACAGACAGTTGCCCGAGGCAGGAATCGAACCCGTGTCCCTGGCGCTGTGAGGCAGCAGTGCTAACCACTGAGCCACCGTGCCGCCCACGGTCCAATCAGAGAGCCCTGGCTGACAGATATAAGCAGGAGTGTCGGAGGTTCTGTTTACTCTGAGAGCTGGCTCTGAGAGCGCTGAATCAGTGTCAAGGACTCTCCACTTGTAAATAAAGGGTGACTTGGTGAGTGGATACCGGCCTCTTTGGAGTTATTTCATTGGGGATAAGATGACGGGACTCGCTCTGGGTCATATGCTCTTCAGAGGGTCGGTGCAGACTCAACGGGCCGAAGAGCTTCTTTCCACACTGTAGGGATTCTATAATTCTGTGATTCTAAGCCCAATCAAAGGGAGGTAGAAGACATCTTCCCAACCCTCCAGATCTTGTATCAGTTTTGTGTGGGTTTCTTCAAACCGGAAGTGATCTAGTACAAATTGAGAGAGCCACCTTTCTGGTCTAACTACAAGAGTCTTGTTGCATCAACAGTACAACATTCATTGTCTTACTGAGATTATTTACAGATTATGTGAATGTGACCTGCGTTACTGCATAGCCTGTGAGGAGGACACTAGTCCCAGTTCTGTCTCCTACAATCTCCTTCTTTACTCTAATCACAGCAGTGATGCATACTGCACTCAGTCGAGTTTAAATCTTTTCAGACCCATTGACAACAACCAACAAAAGAGATTTTCCCAGTCTGTGAGTCTTCAACAAGGTACAGACCATGATAAGTATTGCTCACAGGGCACCTGACTTTCAGGTTTAACAGTGAAACTGTACTTCTGTCATCTGCACCTTTAACAACTTTAACTTCCCAAAGTGGGGGATGGAACCCCAAGGTGTTGGTGCACTGAAACTGAAGGGTCCTGAGCTCAGTGATAGCAATGGCTGAGAGATAGCTGTGTACCTGGGCTATTGGCCTGGGCTTCCTTAGCCATCCTACTCCATCCTCACAGTGGGGTCAGAGCAATTCACTAGCCTCAATAAGTGACCACAATGCAAAAAGGTTTGAGAATCACTGACTTGGAGGCATTTCAACAAAGTGTGTTTTGGCTTCTTTCTGCGACAGCAATATTTTGTCGGGAAGCTTTCTCACTTTTACAAATTCGCTCAAAGGAACAAGACGATAAATGCTGTTACTCCTAATTAGACAAAAATTCAAAAGGAATGGTATAAATTAACCCCAGACTTCTTCATCAAAGAAAGATGAGTTATCCTAAGTGCCCAACAGTAAAGTGTAAGAAAGTCAGCAAAAAACCCCTCCTCCAACCCCGAATATCCTACTCCTCCCACCCAATATAAAGGTTTAGGGAAGTTGACACAATCCTTGCTGATGTCGTGTTTGCGTTTTTGTTTCAGGCAATGTAAGAACAATGAGTACAATTTTATCCTCCCTCCTGGAATTTAGCACATTACATTTTAAAAATGAGATTGTTGAAATACAGCACAATAATATTGTCCTTTACAAGGTGTCCTATTTCAGCTACATCTGCAGCACCACGTATTCTCTATCTCCCTTGCATTCCCTCTTATTATTGGCACTTCCTCTTTACAGTTTTATACCAGAGTCTCTGCGACTGAGTGACATCTTTATATTTATTTGACAGGCAAATTACATTTTGCCTCAGTTATCTTGGAACATCTGCAACGCATTCTTATCACTAGTGAAAGGCAACTTTGCAAAAAGAACCAGCGCACAGTATTTTGGGAGAGTAAGACCTTTGCACTCTGACCCAGATCTTAATGTCACCTCTAACCTCAGTTTGTCAGTTCTGGATATATGCATGCCTCGAGGTTTCGCTAATTCCCATACGCATCTACCTTATTCATTTAAAAATACTTTTCTAACTAATAAACAAATGTGTTTAAAGAAAATGTAAATATAAAAAATAACTTATTGTAATGACCCCATAATCTTTTTACCCACAGCTCTGACCAGGGGATTTAGTTTTAATTCCTGAAGTGTCCAAGATAATCCTGGAGGGATAAGCAATCTCATCCAAAAACCCTAACCTGATGCTCACAGACACTTTAACCCAATCCTAATTGGAAACCCTACCCTGATCGCAGTTGGCAGCCCTGACCCAATCCACACTGGCAATCCGCACAATTTACATAAATTAACTCAGCGATAAGCAAGCCGGTACTTTTCATAAGGACAGCAGAAGGAACACTTCCTAAAGTGTTTGCCTTTTATCTTTCAAATCATGTTGGATCTGTTATCTGTTTGCGGCAGTTCTCATCTTTCTTTTAGGTTTTTGGGGACATTTTCTACAAAGTAATTGCTCAGTGAGCTCAGGGACTGAATTATTTACAGAAAGTTAACAGAGAACTAAAACATGCAAGAAGCTCCTTGCAAACACTGATCCTCCTGCCATTTGACCAATTGCTATTTTCAATTTCCACGCTGCAAATCCATTGTCCCTCAAGCCTCATCAAACATGTGAAATTGACAAGAATTTTCTCCAAAACCCAAGGGAGACAGAGAGAGACAAATTCAAACAGCTCCTGTTAAATGGGTGTCTAATCCCAAATTAAATACTCAAGTGTAATAATAATGACCTGCCACTCTATCAGGGTGCTAGGATGGGATATGAAAGAGAGACAGATGGATATTGACAACTTAACGTCACGTTAAGTAATGACAGGCTCTGTCCTTGATCACAGGATACAGTATAACCTGCTTGTATCAGTTGATGTGAAACAGATTTGGACCCATTTTAACCTTTGGGTGACTAACTGGTTGAGTCAAAGTGCTGAAGAGCTCTCCTCGCTTAATTTCAATCTGACAGGCAAACTGCAGTCATGATCATCGCAGCATCAAACAATGCTGCTGTTCACATTTTAAAGGACTTTCGCTGGTGAAATTATAGGCAAGTTGCGCTCCAAAGGGTAAATGCTCAAATATATGGGGGCAGCTATTTATTTCAAATGAATTTCAACATTTATCAGCCAAAGAAATGTCAGGCACACCTAAAGTGAAGGAATCCCAGGGACAGAATGCCTGAGCATCTCAGATACAGTCAGTTCTGCTATAGTCCAATCCCATGTTTTAAGAAAATCGCATAATAGTAGCACCATTTCAACTAATGGGGCCAGAATCGCATTATTACCAATATACGCCTTAAAACTTCATGCTTCAGAAACAGTATCCCCAGTTTGGCAATCAGGTTATAGCGAATTTACATAAACGAAACACGTGTTACAGCAGAATGACGTGTACAGCGATTGTTAGGGTTTCCCTTTTTAAGTGATTGCTAATTGGGTTTGTAGATTTGTCAAGTGAGGATGGCAGCACATATCATGATTTCAGGGCAGTTTGCTGGAGGGTTTACCATGCATCAGAGGGAAGAAGGTTCAACACTGTCAACAACACCTGGAATAGATTGAAATAAAGACAATGCACTTCTGGCAGGGAAACATTTTGCAGAATTCCTATTGGTGTTGTGTTTCTCATAATGCAGGGATCAATCCCCACTAAGCGCTGTATCCTCCTCACTCAGTCCAAGACATCTTACAACGTTGGAACTTGGTCTTTGCATCTCGCATGTTCCCACACATCAGGGACAATGTCCTCAAGCCTGCAACGTAGAGTTGTAAACTGTGCCCTCATTCATTTTTCACAGATATAACATTTCACATTACTTCCCAATCCACCAAACTTCAGAATGTGCAGGTTCTTTTTGCTTCCAAGGCTGGCAGACCTGACACAAAGAGTGAAATCTTCCTGGCCACCAAATGAGGAGAAAGTGAGGACTGCAGATACTGGATATCAGAGTCAAGAGTGTGGTGCTGGAAGAGATGGAAAAGATGTAGGAATCCTGATGAAGGGCTTATGCCTGAAATGTCAATTCTACTGCTCCTCGGATGCTGCCTGACCTGCTGTGCTTTTCCAACACTACACTCTTGACGCTGGTCACCAAATGATGCAGGCATTGGCAAGAAAGTTGGAAGAATCATCTGAGATCAGTAGTATGGCAATTTCTGGTGTCAAGAACAATACGTTCCATTTTCCAGCCAACTGTTGAACCTCAAAAAGAGCTTCTCACTAGAGGGCAGTAAGAGACCTATTTGCATGAATTAGTGTCTCAGTTGTAAGTCATCTCACCCCATTGATACACAGTTGCCCATTTCTCCCACCCACCAGATAGAGACTAGATGGCAACAATTCCTCGCACGAACGTAAGTCTGGGCACCTGGTGATGAGAGTTGACCACTTACTCCTCTAGGACACTAGGCATCAACATCTCAGTTTGCACTCCATGGGCATTAACCATGCACACACCCCATCCACAAGGCCCGCCAGGTTTGTATCAACAAAACGGAGTGTCGATTTCCCTCTGTCCATCGCATCTGGGGCAATTGATAGGAACAGGCAACTGCAGGTGGTAAGAAGGGGGAAATGAAACTGGAATCAACTGGAGAAAAAAGCATTGTTTGCCTAAAACAGCAAAGGAAAATCAAAAAGGACAGGATAAAGACAAAAAGTCCTGAATCAACCCAAGCTGCTCCTTGGTGGAGAGGTTTTGATGGGTTGAGCCCCAACTGATACAGACCTTCACATCTGTTACCCAGCAGTAGGATCCACTAGACAGGGTAAGGTGAAGTCACCATAGTCCCTGAGGCACACCACTAGTCGCTGATCACCAAGCAGAATAGCATTCACTTTTCCCAACTCGTCAGCCCCATTGTGTTTTGAACATTTAAAACTGTTTTCATTTGTTTAGCATATTTAACGAAATTAAACGAACAGAGGCACTTCACAGGAGCACTGTAAAAAGAGCCATGCAAGAAGGAGTTGGAGCTGGAAGGCCAAAAGCTTGGACAACGAGGAACCTGAGGGTCTTCAAGGTGGAAAGAGAGTAGGCAGGCCAAGAGATGGATCTCCAGAGACCAGTGCATTAGATTCAAATGCACAGTCATCAATGGTGGAGCAATCAAAATCAGGGATATAATATCACTTTACCTTATTTTGCCCAAACAGTGCAACACTTAGGGGATATGGAGTTGTGGAAAATATTAAGCAACATAGGCAAGGTTCATCGAGAGCACCAAGCAAGGCCAAAGAGCACAATTTAAAAAGAAAAGAGCATTTAACATTACCAGATGATGTTAGTGCAATGAGCAATGTGGACTGTGTGTGCAGAGGGGTCAGAAACTACAGATGTATTAGAAATTCAGTTCAATGGTACATCAGGGGTATACCTTGGGTGGATGAGTTAAATCAATCTGAAAGATCTCTAAGTCCTCCTAAACAGATCTTCCACCGTAGAACTGCTGATGAAAGATTTTCAACAGCACAGTAACTGTACTCTGAAACAAACAAAAGTGATATCGACACCATAAAACAAGCCAGAGAGGATTCAATCACGGACTGACGGCAGTGAACATAGTTTCTTGTCATTTGTGGTTTGATGCCTGACAGAAGTTACTATCAACAAGAACTAGCAGTGGTTTTGCTTCATTTTCAAGTGTTTTTTATAAAATAGCCATCTTGAACTCAAATCTCCCTCAATGTTGCAGCACCAACACCTTCTCAGTCTAACTGACCAATTCCTATATTATCGTAGTCTGTCTCAGAATCAGGCGCATTTTCAACATCAACACCACCCTGTCCCACAATAAAATACTCGTCCCTACACCATCACAACCTGTCCAGTATGGTGCTGATAATGTTCTGCGGTGAATTGGATTGAAAGAAACCATGCAGCATTTTGACTTGTTTCAGTAGAGTTCGTCAGAGACATGTAATTACAATGTAATGTTAATATAAGAAGTGTTCCATTGAATCACTCCAGATCTTTCACTTTATTCATTCATGGGATGAGGGCATCACTGACTGGGCAACATTTATTGCCCATCCCTCATTGCCACAGGGCATTTGAGAGTCAACCACATTGCTCTGGGTCTGCAGTCACGTGTAGGTCACACCAAGTAAGGATGGCAGATTTCCTTCCCTAAACAGCATTAGTAAACCAGATGGGTCTTTACTGACAATTGGCAATGGATTTATAGTAGTCATTAGATTCTTAATTCCAGATATTTATTGGATTCAAATTCTACCATCTGCCATAGGGGGATTCGAACACTGGTCCCTGAAACGTTATCTGGGTTTCTGGATTAACAGTCAAGATTAGAGTGGTGCTGGAAAAGCACAGCAGATCAGGCAGCATTCAAGGAGCAGGAAAATGGACGTTTCGGGCAAAAGCCCTTCACCAGGATTTCTGGATTAACAGTCTAGTGATAATATTATTAAGCCATCAACTCCCTGATGAGCTCTCTAATGTTTTATGTAATTTGTGCTGGGGTAAAACGAGGCTCCATGGATCACACTCTACAGGGGAGAAAGTCTGTTTGGAATACAAAACGTCATCTTCCAAATTCCCGTACACATCACAGCAACCATCTTTCGGGTCATTCCAAGCTTTTTACTTTCATCCCCACCAGAACATTACTGGTCATAAGAGAAATGCTGGAAATCCAAAGATGCACTTGAAATCTACCAAATACTCATAGGGTGGGAATTGGGGGTTGTGGGGGGATGGTGGTGTATGCTTAACTCTTGGTGAGTAAGAAGGTCAGACTGTAAAGCTAACTTTTCCATGCATCATTCAATTCAACCCTGCAGGTGATGCGTAAATCCTACTGTGGGCACCACACCATCCTTTTTGCAACTGTCGTCATTAATCAGATGCATGTAGAAACAACATAGAACCCCACTAATCACTAGGGTGCAGTAACACACAGGCATGAATGAATCGTGCCGGTGAAATAGTATGGACGTCTGACACATGAAAGCAAACTGGGAAGAGCAGTGCGTCTCACAAAGCTGGTAAAGGCCGTCTTTCATGGAGATGTTCAGGAAAACACAGCACTCCTCTCTTCAGGAGCTGCACTTACCCCTGCCGAATTCTCAACTAAGGCAAAGTCAACAGAAGAATTGTATCAATGCAATCTCATCTAAAGTTGCTTAAAGTCTGTCTGAAGTCTGTTAGAGGAGCCATGGAAAGGAATACGAGGGAGGACATTTGTTGCCGATGGCAACAGGTGCAGTGGCATTGCTGGATGGCAACCCCAAGGCCATTTCTCCCCGAGGTGAGGCTTAGGGCATTACAGCTGCCTGCCATTGATTTCATTAAAAGCCCATAAGGTCTGTCGTCAGTGGCCATCCAGAATTTTCCAGTTGGTCTTCAAGTCCCCTGAAGATATTGGGAAACAGTGCAGCAGCCTGGAGTCAGCCTATTGGCCACAGATTGGTGGTTAGTATGAGGAAACCTTACCCTCTTCCACCTCAAAACTATGTCTCATTCTGCCCAAAAGAGGCAGCTGTGCAGTGCTCAGCAGCACCGCAGGGAGGCAGTGGTTCCTGCTATTCATGGACTTGTTAATGAGAGCATAAGAATCAGGACAAGGAGGCCATTTGGTCCATCAAAGTCCACTATTCAATAGGATCATGGGTGAGAGAATCATTAGAATCCCTGCTGTGCAGATAGAGGCCATTTGGCCCATTACGCCTGCATCAACCCTTTGAAGAGCATCCCACTCCAGAGCAATACCAGAGATGTAAAGCTATAACCTCTTTGTATTTCTTGTATAACCTCAAGATGGAGGCATCCTGTTCATCTTCCTTCCCACCTATCCACTCCACACTTCCTATCACAATCACCTCCTACCTGCACCTACCTATCACCATCCCACCTACCTTTCCCCGAGTCCCATCACCCCCACTTATTTCTCAGCCCCATTCCCCCTCCACATTCCTGATGAAGGGCTTATGCCTAAATCATCTACTCTCTTGCTCCTTGGATGCTGTCTGGCCTGCTGTGTTTTTTCCAATGCCACATTTTATCGACTCTGACTCTCCAGCATCTTGCAGTCCTCACTATCTCCTACCTCCTCTCTCTTTCCAATATAAATCAGTACCTCTTCCCTGGAAATGTGGCAATGTTAATGTATGATTGCTAGGTAGCCAACTATTGACCCTGGGAGCCCACTCTCTGACTGCTGATTGACTTAACACTGAAAACCTGCTTCAGGGTCTACTTCTAACATGATGCACGGTCAGGCTTTGGAGACTTTCCTGGTGTCGGGTTTCCAACTCCGAAGGAGAATCCAAACTGGCATGTATTTCCTGAGGTGGTTGAAACTTCAATGAACAGCTTGAAAGGATAACTTAGATTTGGAGGTAGAATTTTGATCCAAGTCCCTTCACGGTATCCTGAGATAGCTCAAACTCACCTCTTCATGGCGTATCATGGTGTGGTTGAAATTATTCAGCTACCATTTGACAGGGATCAGTCTTGAGTAGAATTATCCAACCCAGCATTCAACTTTTAATGTTTGAGTGGTAAAAGAGGAAAGGTTAAGTTGGTAAATAGAATGCCCTCTCTTTCAGTTAACAATGGGGGTTATCTACAGTGGGTTTCCTGAGTCTTTCTGATATCATAAGACCATAAGACCATAAGACCATAAGACAGAGGAGTGGAAGTAAGGCCATTCGGCCCATCGAGTCCACTCCGCCATTCAATCATGGCTGATGCGCATTTCAGCTCCACTTACCAGCGTTCTCCCCGTAGCCCTTAATTCCTCTAGACAACAAGAATCTATCAATCTCGGCCTTGAAGACGACTTCATTGAGTTGTAGAA
>NC_057745.1:11101774-11122562 GCF_004010195.1 Chiloscyllium plagiosum | reverse complement strand
CTTGATTCTTTCTTGAACAAGGGGGTTACAACAGCCATCTTCCAATCATCCGGGACCTTTCCTGACTCCAGTGACTCTTGGAAGATTTCAACCAATGCCTCTGCTATTTCCTCAGCCACCTCTCTCAGAACTCTAGGGTGTATCCCATCGGGGCCAGGAGATTTATCAATTTTAAGACTTTTTAACTTTTCTAGCATTATCTCTTTCGTAATGGCAACCATACTCAACTCAGCCCCGTGACACCCTTTAATTTTTGGGATATTACTCATGTCTTCCACTGTGAAAACTGACGCAAAGTACTTGTTAAGTTCTCCTGCTATTTCCTTATCTCCCATCACTAGGCTTCCTGCATCAGTTTGAAGTGGCCCAATGTCTACTTTTGCCTGTCGTTTGTTTCTTATGTATTGAAAGAAACTTTTACTATTATTTCTAATATTACTGGCTAGCCTACCTTCATATTTGATCCTCTCATTTCTTATTACACTCTTATTATCCTCTGTTTGCTTTTGTATCCTTCCCAATCTTCTGATTTCCCACTGTTCTTAGCCACTTTATAGGATCTCTCTTTTTCTATAATACATTTCCTGACTTCCTTTGTCAGCCAATTTTGTCTAATCCCTCCCCGGTTAATCTTTCTTTTCTTGGGAATGAACCTCTGTACAGTGTCCTCAATTATACCTACAAACTCCTGCCATTTTTGCTCTACTGTCTTCCCGGTTAGCCTCTGCTTCCAGTCTATTTTAGTCAGTTCCTCTCTCATGCCCTCATAATTACCTTTATTCAACTGTAACACCATTACATCCGATTTTGCCTTCTCCCTTTCAAACTCCAGACTGAACTCTACCATATTATGGTCGCTACTTCCTAAGGGTTCCCTTACTTTAAGATCTTTTATAGAGTCTGGTTCATTGCAAAGCACTAGGTCCAGAGTAGCCTGCTGTCTTGTGGGCTCCATGACAAGCTGTTCCAAAAAGCCATCCTGTAAGCATTCCATGAATTCCCTTTCTTTAGATCCACTAGCAACATTATTTACCCAGTCCACCTGCATATTGAAGTCTCCCATGATCAATGTAACCTTGCCTTTCTGACATGCCTTCTCTATATCAATGCAGTTTGTGCCTGAAAGTGTGAATTGACATCATGAGATAAGTTACACCTACCAGGATATAATCCACCAGGAGTGAGCTAACTCATGATTTAATTTGGTTCCAATTCAGTGTTAGGGCTATGTAGCTGACAGTTCTATGCAGTTACTTTCAAGTAAAATGTGTGATCTTATAAAGGACGCTCATGTAACTTAGCTGTAATGTAACTGGCTATTAAATACTATGTTTATCAAGACTGACCCTCACATTTGCTGAATACTTTGCGTGGATATCCATCTCCACTTGTTATCACTAACTTAAACTAATACCAGCAAGAAGAATTGATGCAGGTGAATTAACCCAACGTATCGCAGGAGGTTCCCCTGGATACGATTACAACAGATACCATGCTGGCAGAGGTATTATTCAAACTTGTACCATTGTCTGTATTTGTAAAGTGCATTTGTTAAAAACTTGGTTCATCCTTGTCCTTAAATAGTGTCATAGAGTCATAGAAATGTACAGCACGGAAACAGACCCTTCGGTCCAACACGTCCATGTAGACCAGATATCCCAACCCAATCTAGTCCCACCTGCCAGCACCCGGCCCATATCCCTCCAAACCCTTCCTATTATTATACTCATCCAAATGCCTCTTAAATGTTGCAATTGTACCAGCCTCCACCATATCCTCTGGCAGGTCATTCCATACACGTACCACCCTCTGTGTGAAAAAGTTGCCTCTTAGGTCTCTTTTATATCTTTCCCCTCTCACCCTAAACCTATGCCCTCTAGTTCTGGACTCCCCAACCCCAGGGAAAAGACTTTGCCTATTTATCCTAGCCATAGAAATTGCTGGAAAAGCTCAGCAGGTCTGGCAGCATCTGTGGGGAGAAATCAGAGTTAACATTTCAGTTTGAGTGACCTTTCCTCAGAACATACTTTTCTCTGATTTTTCTCCACAGATGCTGCCAGGCCTGCTGACATTTTCCAGCAATTTCTATTTTTGTTTCTGATTTGCCGCATCCACAGCTCTTTCGGTTTTTGTTCAGTGTGAAGAAAGATTATGGATGGCCCGGGAGGGCATTTCAATTCAAGGCTGTAAAATCCAATGTAAAATTCTCTCTTCTCTATTCTGCTCAGAGATTTCTGACTTGGGCACACAATGCCTGAGAGTGGAGTGCACGCTGTGGGCTGAAAGATAATAGAAAAGTCCGGAAGCTACCGTGTGGGAGAGGTCAGTGATGCTGTGCTAATCGCCCAATTAGTATTCCACCTCCGTTATTAACTGAATCAAATTTACCCATTAAAAAAGCCCCCAAAAAGAAAGCATTTGACTGAATCCAGGAGGGATGATAACCCTTTAATGTTTGAAATGAAAGCTTTGTAAATCAGGTGAGGCTCCTAACAGTGGGGCCAACCTGACAGGGTCAAGGAAATGAAATTAAAATTCTGCCCAATGAGATAAGAGGCAATAACTGGCAGTAAATAACTATTATCAGATTGAAATGGAATGAAAAGAGTGTTCACTGGGAAAAAAGTCAGTGACAGCATGACGAGACTACACAGTGAGTATGTCGCACTTCCTGGAATGTACTCATGTAAGTGTCAGTGCATGCACGCAGGATAAATGCTACAGTTAATGAAAGATTCCACGTGAAACATTAAACCGTTATCCCCTTTAAGATGCCGGTAAACCTGCAGTACGAGTCCAGCATTGCTTCAATGTCATCGCTGAGCATCCCATCCAGTGTCTTAAATGTTTCTGTCCCTCCGTCATTGGTGCTCAGTGACAGCAGGGTGAACCATCCCCAATATTGCACTGGAACAACTTGCCAGGGCTCCTCCAACAACACCTTGGAAGCCCATGACCGAGAAAGACATGTAATGGAAACGCCACCACACCCAAGCCCTCACTTGGAAACCTATTGTCATTCCTTCTTCATCACTGAGGCATCATCCTGGAATGGCCTCACTCAACATCGCTGTTGATGGACCTACACCACTGTTGATGGACCTACATCGCTGTTGATGGACCTCTGCCTCTTATCTGCCATTCAATATGATCATGGCTGATCATTCAACTCTATATTCTGTTTCTCCTTTCTCCCCAAACCCTTTGATCCCTCTGATTTTAAGAACGACATCTTGAGACCATTCAATGGTTTACATCAATCATCATTGCCTCCTGAAGAGTATCAGGGATGGGCAATAAATTGTTTACATTTCACAAATAAATAAAAAGATCACAACTGCAAATGGCAGATAGTCAAATGCTTTAATTATGTAATTACTAAGGGCAGCCACCTCATTGAATTAGTTCCAATGGGATCAGTTTGTGTCAGGCAGCTCCAAGTCATGTTCCTGCCTCTGAAGGTAGGCTCCCAGCAGGATGCACCTGTCCAGCAGCAATGGGCAGCTGGGATTGACACTTCATGGGGTAATTAGACCTTGTTGTGGAAATTATTTGCAAACATTTTGCTGCCACCCAGGCCTCTCACTGTCAGAAGTGCAGAAATTGAGCAAAGTTGGCTTCACAAAATTCAAGAGTCAATGTCCAAGTTATTCTCCAACCCTCATAATATCTCTGTCCTTGGCTTGTTGTCAACCTTGGTACCTTGGAAGTAATCGCAGTGCTCAGGTCTCCTCCAAGTAGAAAGTACACCATTGGATCCACCTCCTGGAGATTGATGGCTCTATTGATGTAGCTATCACTGTAAAGCCAGCCACTGGCCTCATGAAGTCATCTCCACATCAGTGCTGTCACTCCTAACATTGGCCTGACATTGAGGGCGGCTGCTGGCACTATCCACGTGTCATGTTGGGTAGGCCTCCTGACATGGAATATGATCACCACCCCCAACTGCACAGGCCTTGCAGAAGAAGCTTCATGCCTAGCTACACTCCAGAAAGAATGATTGCCACTGTCAGGATCAGAGTTCATGCTGGAAATTCAACGCAGACATTATGACTCATGCGGGAATATTCAGCCCATCATTTTTCTGTGCTCTCCTCCCAGATGACCATTGTTACCACCTGCTGGTATTTGTCTCCTCCACCAGTAGGTGGTACTGGGAAAGGGTAGGGTATGGTAGTTCACTACCTTACTCACTTTGTTTTGTCTTGAACCTATCTAGCGATTGGTGGTAGAGCATATACCACAGTCTAAAAGAGGCATTGTTCTTAGATAGCAAGAAGCATGATCGCAATAAATGCATCTGCAAGGCACACGTCAGGAGTGTGATGGAATACTCCCTTGGATGAGTGAGACTCCAACAACACACAAGAAGCTTGATACTATCCAGGACAAAATAGCCCACTTGATTGGCACCACATCCATTAACATTCATTCCCTCCACCACTGACACCCAGTAGCAGCTGTGTGTACAATCTACACTAAGCACTGCAGAAATTCACCAAAGAACCTTAGACAGCACTTTCCAGATTAATGACCACTTCCATCTAGAAGGTCAAGGGCAGCAGGGACTTGGGAACACCACCTGCAAGTTCCCTTCCAAGCCACTCACCTTCCTGACTTGGAAATACATTGTAATTTGTACGTCGTCATTGGGTCAAAATTCTGGAATTCGTTCCCTAAGAGCATTGTGGGTCAAACTACAGTATGTAGACTGCAATGGTTCAAGAATGCAGCTCACCATCACCTTCTCAAGGGCAAGTAGGGATGGGCCAGCCAGTAACACCCACATTCCACAAGTTGAGAAAAAAACAACCACATTTAGTCAGACATAACTACCAGAACCTTGGTGGGCTGGGACTTATGCATCTACTCTGTCTGACAGCTAGAGTAGGACTTCTTTGTCTCCACCCACAGACTGTGTATGACATTAGCTGAATGGGTGGAGTCAATGTAAGATGAACATGAACCATTCTGAACCATTACCTTATGTAACATTCTGTTTCAGATGCCAATTGAGCTGCTTTATCTTTGCACACCATTATTTATAACTTCTGACTACTCATGTTCTAATCAGAGTAAAGCATGAAGATGGTAGAAAGGGAGCCTGTGGACAGAATCATGGAGCCAGAGAGGTCTACAGCACAGAGAAAGGCCCTTCAGTCCATCAAAGTCGCAGGTCAAAGACAAGTTCCTAACAATTCTAATCCCATTTTCGGAGTTGGAGCTGGTGAAAGAGATGAATAAGTTGCAGCATACCCTGACAAACTGTTTCTTTTCAGACAGGAGCCTGACTTTTCCCCACTTATCCTCCTCCGCATCTTCCAAGAAACAAGGGGAATTGAATACAATGTTGTGATATGCCTGATGTCAGATGCAATCAAGTGTCTCCTCAAAAAAAAGGAGATTGTTCAGAGCAGTTTAGGAAGTAAATAAAGACTGTGAATGTCTTAGCCCTCAGCTGTATGAGGATTCAAGCAAGACATTTTCACAGCTCAAAGGACCAGAGCTGAGAAGACACAATCATGTCAAACCTATAGATATTGATAAGGAAAAAAACATTTCTTCAGCTTTTGATTAATGGGAACATGTTGGTGTTGGAGATTAGATAATTCATTGTTTTGCTGTGTATTTTGAAACCTTTCAAACTATAGGATATTTAGATAACTCGGTTTGGTTTATTTTATTTTCATTTTGTTTTTGTATAATAAACTTCTGTTTTATTGTTAAAACCAAATCTGCTGACTTGTGTGCTTCAATCTCAGTGAAGGACTGCTGTGTTAACAAGAAACAAAATGTGATTTGTCAAGGCAGATTGTATTCTAGGATCTGACTTATCCAGTAGCAACGTCAGCTGGGTTCTAAACATTACCTTTAAATTCACTTTTACCTATTGGCCAGGGTCTTTGATCTCTCAGTAGCTGACCTCCATAAATACTCCTGATTGTAAATGAGATGCTGCCAACTCAGAAAAATATGGGATTAATGACATCCCTCACTCTTTTTGCACTGTTTACATCTGTCTGGCAAATTTAAATTGGTCTTTTCCATAATCCACAGCAAATGAAAGTGGAAGATTGGATAGGGAACTTGCATGAAAGACTCTGTCCAACTCCTCTGCAAATACCCTATAATAATATCATGATAAAACATTAAACCCAGGATCATGGATTTGCTGCTTTTTGGATATAGATACGCCATTAGAAGCAAAATGGTTAACTGTACTGTTCCTGCTATTATCTATAACCCTACATCTGAGAGAATATTGCATGAATATCAGAAATGCCTGCAGGTCAATGCTACAGGCAGTGTGAGATAAGCAATGATATTCCCTATAACCTAATACCATAGATGTAACAGATATCAAGGGACACACTAAGGCAGGCTTATGTGTATCTGTCTATCTCCCCACCCACTTAATGCTGGACAAATATGAATAACTCCCTGATAGTCTCACAGCATAGTTGGGTTAACCATTGCTATCTGCTGTGATCCGGATGGATCTGGAAATATGGGCCTATGTGTGAGACCACTGAAGCTTCAATCCTGAAAGTGGAATGTTTTTATCCTTCTATACTGAGGTGCAACCCACTGATTCAATTGTTGTTATTCAGTTGTATCTGGCTTGTTTGATTGATTCAGCTTGTGGTCTGGGATTAAATTTCCCTCAACTCAAACAGCAAGGCTTCCTCAGCCAAATCTTGGATAGCTGTACATGTGAGGACTTATCTCAGTGGGGTTCTATAATTCTATGGCCATCACTCATCGGATGTGTAAATATAAATAGATTTTATGATCAGTATTTCAGCAGCAAACTGAAACCAGGCTGCATCCTTGGGGCAGTGAGCCGCAGTACATTTACATTTCACTGCTCACAAAACTAAAATACATTTTATACACAATCACAAAATACTGCTAAATTCTATAATATAAACAACTATATGCAAACCTAATATATACATACTTGTTAATGTATTCAGGATTACTCCCAGTGCTACGAGCTAGTGAGGGGAGGAATAGGAGGATAAAGCAGATAAATACGTGGCTGAGGAGCTGGTGTTTGGGAGTTGGATTTACATTTTTGGATCGTTGGAATCTCTTTAAATTTCGATTTGATTAGATTAGATTCGATTAGAATCCCTACAGCCTTCGGCCCAACAAGTCCACACTGACCCTCCAAAGAGAAACCCACCCAGACCCATTTCCCTCTGACCAATGCACCAAACACTATGGGCAATTTAGTATGGCCAATCCACCTAATCTGCACATCTTTGGATTGTGGGAGGAAACCAGAGCACCCGGGAGAAACCCACGCAGACACGGGGAGAATGTGCAAACTCCACACAAACAGTTGCCCAAGGCTGGAATTGAACCTGGTGCTGTGAGGCTCTTCTGGGGTAGAATGACCTGTACAGGAAGGACGGATTGCACCTGATTTGGAAGGGGACTAATATACTGGCAGGGAGCTTTGCTAGAACTGCTTGGGAGGATTTAAACTAGTAAGGTGGAGGGGTGGGACCCAGGGAGATAGTGAAGAAAGATTTCAATCTGAGACTGTTACAGTTGAGAAGAGAAGCGAGTCAAACAGTCAGGGCAGGCAGGGACAAAGCAGAGAACAAGGGCGGACTGATAAATTAAACTGTATTTATTTCAATGCAAGATGCCTAACAGGGAAGGCAGATGAACTCAGGGCATGGTTAGGAACATGGGACTGGGATATCATAGCAATTATATAAACATGGCTCAGAGATGGGCAGGACTGGCAGCTTAATGTTCCAGGATACAAATGCTACAGGAAGGACAGAAAAGGGAGGCAAGAGAGGACGGGGAGTGGCGTTTTTGATAAGGGATAGCAATACAGATGTACTGAGGGAGGATATTCCTGGAATTACATCCAGGGAAGTTACTTGGGTGGAACTCAGAAATAAGGAAGGTATGATCATATTATCGGAATTGTATTAGAGACCCCCGAATACTCAGCAGGAAATTGAGAAACAAATTTGCAAGGAGATCTCAGTTATCTGTAAGAATAATAGGGTTAAGAAAAAGAAGGAAGCATATGTCAGGTATAGATAGGATAGATCGAGTGAATCCTTAGAAGAGTATAAAAGCATTAGGGGTATACTTAAGAGAGAAATCAGGAGGGCAAAAAGGGGACATAAGATAGCTTAAGCAAATAGAGTAAACAAGAATCCAAAAGGTTTTTACAAATACAGTAAGGACAAAAGGGTAACTAGGGAGAGAATAGGGTCCCTCAAAGATCAGCAAGGCGACCTATGTGTGGAGCTGCAGGAAATGGGGGAGATACTAAATGAGTATTTTGCATCAGTGTTTACTGTGGAAAAGGACGTGGAAGATATAGACTGTAGAGAAATAGATGGTGGCACTTTGCAAAATTTCCATATTACAGAGGAGGAAGTGCTGGGTATCTTGAAATGCATAAAAGTGGATAGATCCCCTGGACCTGGTGTACCCTCAACTCTGCGGGAAGCTAGAGAAGTGATTGCTGGACCTCTTACTGAGATATTTGTATCACTGATATTCACAGGTGAGGTGCCGGAAGACTGGAGGTTGGCTAACATGGTGCTACTGTTTAAGAAGGGCAGTAAGGACAAGCCTGGGAACTATAGGCCAGTGAGCCTGATGTTGGTAGTGGGCAAGTTGTTGAAGGGAATCCTGAGGGACAGGATGCATATGTATTTGGAAAGGCAAGGACTGATTAGGGATAGTCAACATGGCTTTGTGCATGGGAAATCTTGTCTCATAAACTTGATTGAGTTTTTTGAGGAAGTAACAAAGAGGATTGATGAGGGCAGAGCAGTAGACGTGATCTATATGGACTTCAGTAAGGCATTCGATAAGGTTTCCCATGGGAGACTGGGTAGCAAGGTTAGATCTCATGGAATACAGGGAGAACTAGCCATTTGGATACAGAACTGGCTCAAAGGTAGAAGACAGAGGGTGGTGATGATGGGCAGTTTTTCAGACTGGAGGCCTGTGACCAGTGGAGTGCAACAAGGATCAGTGCTGAGTCCACTACTTTTCATCATTTATATAAATGATTTGGATGTGAGCATAAGAAGTATAGTTAGTAACTTTGCAGATGACACCAAAATTGGAGGTATAGTGGACAGCGAAGAAGGTTACCTCCGATTACAATGGGATCTTGATCAGATGGGCTGAGGAGTGGCAGATGGAGTTTAATTTAGATTAATGCGAGGTGCTGCATTTTGGGAAAGCAAATCTTAGCAGGACTTATATACTTAATGGTAATGTCCTAGGAGTGTTGCTGAACAAAGAGACCTTGGAGTGCAGGTTAATAGCTCCTTAAAAGTAGAGTGCAGATTGATAGGATAGCGAAGGAGGCAATTAGTATGCGTTCTGGTATTGGCCAGTGCATTGAGCATATGAGTTGGGAGGTCATGTTAAGGCTGTGCAGGACATTGGTTAGGCCACTTTTGGAATATTGCGTGCAATTCTGGTCTCCCTCCTATCACTAGGATGTTGTGAAACCTAAAAGAGTTCAGAAAAGATTTACAAGGATGTTGGCAAGGCTGGGGCTGTTTTCTCTGGAGTGTCAGAGGTTGAGGGGTGACCTTACAGAGGTTTATAAAATCATGAGGGACATGGATTGGGTAAATAGATAAGGTCTTTTCCCTGGGGTGGGGGAGTCCAGAACTAGAGAGCATAGGTTTAGGGTGAGAGGGGAAAGATATAAAAGAGAGACCTAAGGAGCAACCTTTTCACACAGAGGGTAGTGTGTGTATGGAATGAGCTACCAGAGGAAGGGGTGGAGACTGGTACAATTACAACATTTAAAAGACATCTGGATGGGTATATGAGTAGGAAGGGTTTGGAGGGATATGGGCTGGGTGCTGGCAGGTGGGACTAGATTAGGTTGGAATATCTGGTCTTCAAAGTCGAGTTGGACCGAAGGGTCTGTTTCCGTGCTGTACATCTCTAAGACTCTGCATTCAAGGAGCCAATGATATATATAACCTATGTGACTCGTTATAAAAATGAAGGGTGATTGGTCCCGACCTGTCTGTGTTTCACAATATTAATTGCCTGCACGGTGGTGATTTTATTTTCTGAGATATGGATCATTCACTCTGAAATCTAATGATATTCATAGCTCTGCTGTGCAGTGCCCAGCCCTACACCTCCCTGTTACACGATGCACACAGAGATAGTTGTTGGTTAAGTAAGTCGATGAAACATTGGCAAATGAAGCCTAATGTGGGAAAATGAGAAGTTGTTCATTTTGGAATGAAGAACAAAAGAACAGCATATTATTTAAATGGAGAAAGATTTTGCAGGAAACTACAAAACAAAGGGACTTGGGGAAACTTGAGCATGAAACACAGAAAGCTGATGCATCATTGCAGTATTGGACTTGTTGGACCAAATGGACTGTTTCCACACTCTAGTTAGAAAGGCTAATGGAATGTTGACCCTTATCTCAAGCAGGCTGGTGTATAAGAAAAATAATATCTCACTACAACTACAGAAGGCAATGGTGAGACTACATTTGGGAGCACTCTGCACTGTTTTGGCTCCCTTATTTCAAGAAATATAGTATTTCATTGAAGGCAGTTCAGAAAAGGTTCACTAGAATGATGCCCAGTATGGAGGGATTGTGTTATGAGCAAAAGCTAAACTGGTTGGGACTCTACTCATTGGAATTTAGAAAAATGTGAGGTGACCTTATTGAAACATATACAGTTCTTAAGGAGCTTGACAGGGTAAATATTGAGAGGATATCTTCTCTCATGGAAGAGTCTAGGACCTGCGAGCATAGACTCAGATTTAAGAGGCACCAGTTTAAGACTGAAATGAGGAGGAATTGCTTCTCTCAGAGGTTTGGGAGTCTTTGGAACTCCTTGCCATGGAGAGCTGTGGGAGCAGAGTCCTTTAAGATTACAACAGATTAAAGGAATTTAAATTTAATGGGTTTTTTTTCATCAAAGAGATAATCTTTTTTGGAAATACTGAGTTTATTATTAGACTTGATCTTAGCATGGATCCTGAAACCTGTCCACTGGCAATACTAGATGAATTAGAATGGATGGTGCAAGGGCAAAGGGAAGTGATTAAAGGGAATGGGTTGGTGTGAGATGGTACCAAGTTGGTAATACAATGCCATGGGCAACTGAGCATAGGTTGGCATGAAAAAAGTGAATGATCACAGGGGGTTAGCAGAGGGCATATAGAGTCACAGAGTCATACAGCACGGAACAGATCCTTCAGTCTAACCAGTCCATGCCGACCATAATCCGAAACTAAACTAGTCTCACCAGCCTGCTCCTGACCCATATCCCTCCAAATCATTCCTATTCGTGCACTTATCCAAGTGTCTCTTAAAAGTTGTAACTTTGTCCACATTCATCATGTCCACAGGAGATTCATTCCACATTTTGTAAAACCCCCTCTTTGTAAAACATTTGCCCCTCGTGTCGTCGTTAAATCTTTCTCCTCTTCCCTTAAAATTGTGCCCCCTAGTTTTGAAATCTCCCATCCTAGAGAAAAGACACCGTACCAGCAACCCTCCTGGCCCTTTCTGCAGGTGACAAAAATCCAAACGTGCAGAGCACATTTTCCCATGTTGGGAATTCCCTCAATTCTGTGTTCCTCACTTAAAAGCAAAAATTCAAGCTGAAACGCATGAAGATCACCCTAAACACACAAGCATTTTCAAAAGAAATCTGAAACTAGGAATGAAAATATTCAGTCAGACTGAATCTGTTCAAATACCATCATAAGGTTTTAACTTAAATTGAATGAAGCTTATCATTTTGATCTTGGAAGTTATCATAAGTATATATTCCGCTGTGTCAATAAAAGCCCAACTGTTTCATTCCTTCAACCTCCTGCTGGCCTGATCTGTACATCTATTTTTCATGCTCTCTGATGTGGACAGGGAAGGTACACTGGTGCTACCTCCGACAGTAAGCACTTTCGTGAACTGACTCAAAAATTGGAATATAGGAGGCAAGTCATGAAATTCCCAGGAACTGGAAAAATAAAACAAAGCAGGATGTTCCATGGAATTCTTAAATAATTTCACCCACGTTCTCTCTCAGGGAGGGATAATCTAATTTCTCAGCAAAAGCAGGAAAAGACTCATTCAGGATCTGTAAGTTGTAATTTCTGAATTTCCATGTTATTTTTCCCCATGTTGGATGATAAAACAATCAGCACTCCATAAAGTGTCTGAGTCTGGACTATATGACACATTTCTGTCACAAATGATTTAAAATGCCTTCACTTCATTCAACCTGGTTAAAAACAAGCAGTGTTCTTCATATGGTCTATTCTAATTTATGTTTTTCATGGAGGGCTAATAATTCTGTTTGACTTCCTGTATGACCTCTGTATGACAAACCACAATGCTCATAGATGCGAAAGGAAATTGACAAAGTAGATACAGAGAGGCCGTTTCCTCATGCTGGGAAGTCTAGTATGAGAGGTCAGAGTTTTAGGATAAGGGGCGGCAGATTTAAACCAGAGGTGAAGAGAATATGGAATGTGGAATTCACTACCCTAGTGTGCAGTGGATGCTGGGACATTGACATATCTGAGGAGGTTGAAGGGTTAAGGAGAGCTGGCAGAAAAGCAGAGATCAGGCCAAGATGAGTTCAGCCATGATCATATCAAATAGTGGAGCAGGCTTGAGGCCTAGTCCGACTCATGGTTTTTACGTTCTTATGCATCTGCCTACACCACATGGAAAGGCTGAGTGGCTGAACTTTGACTGTCAGGCAAGCAAACTCTGATCTATATGACGAATACTTCCATAAATAGTGAACCATAATGTTCAAAACCTTTTTTAAACCACAATTCTTTTATTGTCTTTATGCTACTTTTTTTCACAGGGATTTCTCATAGCGGTATCTGGAAGATTAATTAATTCCTGCATGTTTGGTAATTTAAACTAGATTGCCAGAATACCTGAATGCACAGGCTTTCTAGCGGCAAGCATGAAATAATAATCAGACCAAAGAAACTTGCCTGACTTATTTGCCCTTTTTCAATTCATTCATACGATGTAGACATAGCTGGCTGGGTCAACATTTGTTGACCATCCTCAATGACAGTGGAGCATGTGGTGATCTGTCTCCTTGAACTGTTGCAGTCCTTGGGTTGTAGGGTTATCCACAGTCCTGTTAGGAAAGGAGCTCCAGAATTTTGACCCATCAATAGTGATGGAATGGCAATATATCTCAAAGGCAAGATGGTGAGTGACTTAGAGGAGAACATGCAGTTGATGGTGTATCCATGCACCTGATGCCCTTGCCCTCCTATGTGGAAGAGGTCACAGGTTTGAAAGATATAGTTGGAGAAGCCTTGCTGCTGAATCCAATGTGTTATGTACTCACCAGCTTGACATATATTTAAATATGTGGTATGTATCGGAACAATGTAGAGATGATACTAGTTCTAAGCCTATAACAGACTTATTCATCATGTTTTAAAACTTCTCAGCAATCACAAGATTACTATATACTGCTCACTTTTCAGGCTCCTCATCCTCTGGAAGCTTTTCTTTCTACTTTAGCTTTCAGAAACTGCCCTCAGGCCTAAGTCAATCAAGCCCAGTGAACATAGGTCAGTCAAGAGAGCAGTATAACCAAACACAACTCAAATAAACCACTGAACATTACACAAGAATGCTGTGGGAATCTGGCACACCCTAAGCCCAGTCCCACACTGAGGTTGACCATTTCAACAAAGGCCAGAGATGTTTTTGAACCTGTGTGTCTCAGTACTACACACGGCAGTACAGGGCAGACTGTAAGCTAAGCCAGGAATGCAACTTCTCACAGCTCATACTGCCTTGAAGGAGCTTCTGCTGAATTTCTACTGGAGCAATGTGAGGAAATGAAGAAAACACCCATCCAGAAGCAGATGAGAATAGAATGGGGCTGAGCTGTGCTGCATCCCTTGGTTGAACATCCAGCCTAACCACTCAGTGTCTGGATTCATGGCTTACATGGTAGACCCTGGAAAGTGAATTCCTTCAGGAGCAGAAGGGACATTGAGGCAGGCACAGACATTTCAGTCTCAGCAGCTCACAATGCTGTCTGACCCATGTCAGTGTTCCCACTGTATGAGGTTTATTTCACTGGTCGAGCTTGCAATTCATGGTAACCGTTCATTTCCATTAGGCAGGTCAATAAAATGTTGTTTAGGCAAATAAAAGGCAGAAAGAAATTGTAATGCGATAATCATTCACAATTCCATTATCCTGCAGGTGAAACAGATAGATCAGCAAGGCATGAAAACACAAACAAGCTCAGAAAGTTAATCAGTGGCTGCTTCTTAACATCAGAGACAGGGAGATGTTAGATTAACTTTTGATTAGATTTTAGAACTGAGAACACTAGAAATGATTAGTGAATTAAAGGTTTACAATCCACAATGCAGATGATTGACATGTAGATAAGTACTAAGAACAAGTGGACTTGTAGGGCAATGTAGTAATATCTCTATCTCTGGGCCAGGAGATTCAGGCTTAACCCCCACCAGACCCTGAGGAGTGCAATGGCATCTCTGAACAGGTTGATTTTTAAAAAAAATTATAAGTGGACTTGACTTCAGAACAGTTTATGGAACAGGTTTCCACATAGGCAAATCTCAAGGAACACTTCGATCATCATTTTCATGTCTGTTTCTATTTATTTTACTTATTCATAGGTTGTGAGCCTCATTATTATTTATTGTCAATCCCAATACAAATCATGGGTTTTCAAGGCTTGTCCACAAGTAGTCAAAAGTCAACATAGCACGAATTGTGAGCACTGCTTCAAGATTTATTCATCCGATTTTTTTTTGGGTTTTGTGGCTGATGTTAAAACCACAGATTGATTGGCAAATTACATATGTGGAACCTGCAAGCCCAGAAAGCAGCAAGTTAATTCCAACAATTGACTGACAGGTTAATCTTGTTGCTCAATGCGTTTTATGACACCGGTGCAGTTTTCTTTCGGATGCTCAAGATGAGAAAGTCCAGAGGATGAAGGAATTCAGCCTACCAGTTGTACACAATCCAGTGGGTGTGTAAACTGATCCGCTCTCCTCATTACCTATTGATACCCTGCTTTGGATACATTAAGATGCTTAAGATTTCATTTTACATCTTCTGGGCACACAAATTTGGGAGTGAGGTTCCCACGTTCAGGACGTTTCTGGAAATTTCAACATTTGGAACAAGCTCAACTTAGGTCACCTTTACAAGTAGGAGCAAAGGAGAAAATTGGGCAGCACATGTTAGCACACCTGCTGCTGAATGCACTTGATCTTCCTTCCATTTTAATCAATTGAATTTAATAGGATGAGTTATGCTCCTTGCATCCAGTACTCCCCAAGGTTGTCAACTCAACATGCCGCTCAGGTAATGACAAAGGGTCCAAGCACTAAAACTCACAGCCGACTCCCACCTTTCTAGCCACCTATTGTCATATAATGGTGAGGCTAATGGCATTTCCGATTATTCATGGGAAAATGCTACAGCAATGTCAAGCAATAGATGTGTGGTTGTAGTTAAACCTCCAACAATTTCCAAAGTTGTGCGGCCTGTCAGTTAGCTTCAAGAAAACTGCATCACAGCTAAAATGCATTGGACAAACAAAGTTGCTGTTTGTGCAGAAGGTACAAACTTAATGTAACCACAAAACTTTAGGCATGTCCATTGCCCTCTAATATTCTTCCATCAATGTGATAAGGATGAGTTACTGCTAGTCAATCTTTCCAGTAATGAAGGTTAGTTTTTGCAAGTGTACGGACTCATTCCTTCATGCTTAACTGTTGGAGATTTTAGAAACATAACAATTGAAATGGACTATTTTTAAACTTTCTGCTTTTTTTAAGTAGGCTCTTAATCTAATCTTTCCTTTCTTCTCTATTTCTTGCTGTACCTGATTTGGCATTGAACTCATCCACCTCTCTTCGAAATCTTCAATTTGATTGCTAAAGGAGATACAGAGTTGCTTCGCGCAATGAGATTATCACTTCACAATTTCAGCAACTTGCCACACAAAAAATACGTATCTCACAGCAGGCATCATCAGATGCTCAATTACAGTAAATTACAATTCAATTTTCAATAATTCATCCAACATGTGGTGTCAGAATTATCCTTTGTGGTTTTACAATTCAAGATTTTAGTTCAGAAAAAGTGGGCATGTGTGCTGGCATGCATGTGCATGTCAATAAACATGAAATATCCTGCATGATCAAGTCAATATTACCAGACATGCCCGAAAGTATGTCAATATTTCCAGCAGAGAATTTTACAAGAACTTTTCAGAAGTGTGCCAGTATTTTCAGGAACCTGGCCTTTGAAATGGTAGCAATCATTTAAGAAGGTTTACTGGAATCTACAAATATTTGGTACTCTCCCGTGTTATTATCTCATGAAGAAAATAAGTCAAAATTTACAGGAACACCAACTGCTCCAGAAGTATGCGAACATCTGTAACTAGTACTCAGGATTCTGCAAGAATGTACAGCTCTAGCACATCCTTAATCCAATGGGAATATGAGAATATTTGCAGGGAGCCAATACCTTCTGCCATGTAATCATCGATTGAAACCATCCAGTGGAAAAGGTTTGTAAAGCACTGGGTGGGCATCAATAAAGGGTGTGGTTCTGCTTCAGAATGAAGAGGCACTCAAGAATCTAAACGTAATACAAAAGTGAAGCATTGGTGTAGGTACTTAATAAGACAATCAACCAACAGTACTGGAGAAAACTTCAACAGTGTAATTCAGCTGGAATTTGATTGCAAACTCCTAGATTTTGAATCCAACAAGTAAATCTTTTAGTTCAAGGGGAAGCTGTAAATCCTGAATTGGTGAAGAGTGTGATGAGTCATATAACAAATAGAAGGAAAGTATGAGAGAAGTTAGTTAAACAAACAGATGATAATGTGTTGGAGCTTGATTGAATACCATATATCCAATAATACTAAAGGAAATGACTGCAATCCTGGCAGAAGCCAAAGAGATTATATTTTTGGTTGAAGTTGATTGTGCCTGTGTATCAGGAGACTAGAAACCATCTGCTATAATGTCAGTTTTCAACAAGTGAGGCAGCTAGTTAAATTGATATTGATGATAGACAAGAACTCGGATTCCTTAACTAAAGATGGTATTTTTATATATTAAACAGAAGAGGCCATCACAAATTTCAGAAGATTATCCTTGACAAAAGAATTCTGTTTAAAGTGATAGCATAGAGGAAAGGCAGAGAATGTGGCATTTATGGATTTTCTGAAAGCACTGGACAAGGTTCCACACAAAAGACCATTGGAGAAGATTATGGGGAATGGAAACATAGGGAAGCAGAACAAAAAAGGATTTAAAAATAGTTGGGAGGGAGCAAATAGATGAGTTAAGGCAGTTTTACCAGAGCGACTAGAAGAAGATAGTGTTATGTACTTGCTGCTGTGCATTGTAGTTATCTGTCATCCACCATCTTGGGCAATCATTTCCTCAGCAGGATTTGATTAACTATGTGGGTTAGTCTATTCACAACAATAAAGCACGTTATAAGTTATAGAGAAGACAACACAGCAAATCAACTGATTTGCGAGAGAAGGCAGTATGCAGACCCATAGCTACCAGGCTGAGTTGCCGCACTGTATACACATAGTAGATTGCATCCTTAAAGATGAACTCTTTTAAAGGCAAAGTATGAAAACAATATGCACTACCTACAAAATTTACAGCATTGTTCATCAAGGCTCCTCTGACAGTATTTCCTAGCACAACTACCATCTAGAAGGATGAGGGCAGCAGCTGCATGGGAACACCACCACCTGCAAGTTCCCCTCCAAACCAGTCACCATCCTGACTTAAAATTATATCATCCATTTTCTTACTGTCACTGGAATGCTCTTCCTAACAATACTGTTGGTGCGTTTACACCATTAAGGCAGTTCAGGAATACAGCTCACCAGCACCTTACAAAGGGTAACTGAGATGGAGAACAAATGCTGGCCCAGTCAGTGATGCCAACATCCCATGAATGAATAATAAAGAAAACACTGGAAATAGACCATTAAGAAGCAGTGTTGAAATCTTCAACTGGTACTAAATTAAAAGGCATTGAAGGAAATTCTCAGGTCCAACCCGAGCTGATAGATAAGGTGGAGCAATAGGTTAAGAGCTGCAGACAGATTTCAGTAGGTGTGAGTTGGTGCAATTTGATTAGTCAGTAAGGAATAATTTGATTAAGGAAAGGTTTGCCATTACACAGAATTTTACATCACAGAAGGCTCATTAGTCCCAGCCAGTATATGAGTGCTATATCCTACATCAACCTTTCTTCACCTCACTCTCTTAGTATTTAGAGGAGATAAAGGGTTTTAGATATGACAGAAGAAAGGGGAACACAGAAACTAATATCTGTCATTACCATAAAAAGGGATAGTTAGGTGAAGGTTTGAATTGTGACAACTTGAAGCGAGATCAATAATGGGTGCATGAATCAGTTAGCTGATAGTCAAGACAAGGGTCAAGAATAATGAAATAAGAGATATTTCAAACAAGGAACAAATTAAAAAGATAGGGATTCATCATTTTATCATAGAGTGGCTGGAAAAATCAAACAATTTTTTTTTGAGCAAAGTAGAAAGAGCAGACACCAGCTAAAAGAATACCAATTATTGCAGGGGTCAAGTTTAAAGTGATGATAAGCCGTACAAAGAATCAAATATTTGGAAGGAGAACAACTTTAAGGCAAATTTGGAAATGTCTCAAAATCTATCAAAATACAAAGGTCAGTTTCATATGAATTATGAAGACTCAATGTTATTCATTTTAAGAATTCTCAAGCCAATGAAACTGGTATATTTTCAATTTCACTAAAAAAGAATAGTTACATCATCCATGAATCATGTCATCTCAAACAAAATCGGTAAAATGCAAATGAGAGAACTTAGTCAGAAACATGAAAGGAGAAAAGAAATTCCAGATTATTTTCAGGGAATCAATGAATAAACATTTAACAAGCGTACATCTGCGTGGTTAGTGCTGTTTCAGATCAATGCATTCTAATATATGCGTAATCAGGCCAATCCAGCAGAGATGCAATACTTTTCAACCACACTGGCTCTGACTATAAGCTTAGGACATCTGAAATTAGGTCATTATATGTGTGCCTGAATCTTTGACCCCAGCACAGGAACAGAGAGTTGGAATTGTCCCTGTCTCCACAAATCTGACCTCCGAGAAAATCCACCATAACTTTGGATTTTGTTTCCAGGTAGAGGTGGATTTAGAGGCTATAGAGAACCTTGGCAGGTAACCCTTGAAAAAGTACAAAGACTGCCAGGTGCAGAGACATGCTGGACTAAAGGTCTGCCTCAGTATTTTCTAAAACAAAGTACACTTCTCTTGCTCTCATGCCTCATACATTCCCCATACTGCATTCATGCCGCCATATGTCATGCTTTGGCTCCTTATATCTTTTTTCCACCTTTTTCCCATCCACCTACCTAGCCATCATGGTCCCTATGCTTCCTGTGCCACCTCATATCCCTCTAGCCATTTCCCATGAACCTCTATAGCCCTTGTGCCAAAGTAATGTCAAACCACGTCAATTCATGCACCCCACGCACCACTCTTAGCCCTGACATCTTCACTTTGTATCCAACAGAAGCAGACCTCAAGGCCTAAGCTGAACTTAAATAAAGTTCTTAAATGTCTACAAATGAATTCACTGTTTCAAAAAGAACTCTAATGCATAACAACTCATTCATTATCTCTGTATTCCTTCAGCTACATAATCCCTTATGAAAGTATTTCATTCAAATGCTTTATCCCTAATAAAAATAAACATTGGAATTCCAGTTCAAAGAGTCTACAATCCCTTGTATCAATCAATAAAACTGTGAAAGGATGATAATAGAAGGTTGTGAAATCAGTGCAGTAACACAAATCCATCAATGATAAAGCTCAGGTTTATATCAAAACACAGAATGAAATTGCAAGCGATGATTTTACTTGACAGTGCATGGAGTTCTTTTTGAATGTTTAAAGAGCAGAAATTTTAAAGGCTTGACAGCTGCCATGTTTCTTTGACATTTACTTTTGATACTACCTTTTTGACAGCAGCCTTGACAATCCCAATGAGCTTGACAGTCCAATGTGTTACTGAACATTTTACACATATTTATGTCAAATTTAACAATTGCAAATGGCATCTATATGGCATTAGAATAGTTAGGTTGTTGTTTTTGATTGCCACAAACTCATAGGGAGAAAATGAGGATTGCCGATGATGAAGGTCAGAGTTGAGAGTGTGGTGCTGATAAAGCACAGCATCTGAGGAGTAGGAGAGTTGATGTCGATTCTCCTGCTCCTCGGATGCTGCCTGACCTGCTGTGCTTTTTCAGCACCACACTCTCGGCCCACAAACTCATAGGGACCTTCTCCTATGTTGTAGACCTTTATGACTCTATGACTCTGGCAAAACCCACTGGGCCTTTTCCTAGAGGTAGCTCTGGACCATATCCAAAAGGGTAACTTACCTCTCCAAAGGGACGTTTCACCTCTTCCCCAAAAGGCTGCACAAAATCTAAACCATACACATTTTGTTTCCCACTGCTGGATAATGAAAATCAGATATGTCAAGGGCCAGCTGCTCTGTTATGTGGGCAGCTGTCTCCACAAGCCTCAAATCTGCAATTTTCAAACTGGCCCCACCAACTCTCCCTCCCCCACCCCTAACCACATACCCTTCCCCACCACCCACCATCGCTCCTCTCCCTCCACAATTCTT
>NC_057745.1:11018661-11101274 GCF_004010195.1 Chiloscyllium plagiosum | reverse complement strand
CATCACAAATTTCAGAAGATTATCCTTGACAAAAGAATTCTGTTTAAAGTGATAGCATAGAGGAAAGGCAGAGAATGTGGCATTTATGGATTTTCTGAAAGCACTGGACAAGGTTCCACACAAAAGACCATTGGAGAAGATTATGGGGAATGGAAACATAGGGAAGCAGAACAAAAAAGGATTTAAAAATAGTTGGGAGGGAGCAAATAGATGAGTTAAGGCAGTTTTACCAGAGCGACTAGAAGAAGATAGTGTTATGTACTTGCTGCTGTGCATTGTAGTTATCTGTCATCCACCATCTTGGGCAATCATTTCCTCAGCAGGATTTGATTAACTATGTGGGTTAGTCTATTCACAACAATAAAGCACGTTATAAGTTATAGAGAAGACAACACAGCAAATCAACTGATTTGCGAGAGAAGGCAGTATGCAGACCCATAGCTACCAGGCTGAGTTGCCGCACTGTATACACATAGTAGATTGCATCCTTAAAGATGAACTCTTTTAAAGGCAAAGTATGAAAACAATATGCACTACCTACAAAATTTACAGCATTGTTCATCAAGGCTCCTCTGACAGTATTTCCTAGCACAACTACCATCTAGAAGGATGAGGGCAGCAGCTGCATGGGAACACCACCACCTGCAAGTTCCCCTCCAAACCAGTCACCATCCTGACTTAAAATTATATCATCCATTTTCTTACTGTCACTGGAATGCTCTTCCTAACAATACTGTTGGTGCGTTTACACCATTAAGGCAGTTCAGGAATACAGCTCACCAGCACCTTACAAAGGGTAACTGAGATGGAGAACAAATGCTGGCCCAGTCAGTGATGCCAACATCCCATGAATGAATAATAAAGAAAACACTGGAAATAGACCATTAAGAAGCAGTGTTGAAATCTTCAACTGGTACTAAATTAAAAGGCATTGAAGGAAATTCTCAGGTCCAACCTGAGCTGATAGATAAGGTGGAGCAATAGGTTAAGAGCTGCAGACAGATTTCAGTAGGTGTGAGTTGGTGCAATTTGATTAGTCAGTAAGGAATAATTTGATTAAGGAAAGGTTTGCCATTACACAGAATTTTACATCACAGAAGGCTCATTAGTCCCAGCCAGTATATGAGTGCTATATCCTACATCAACCTTTCTTCACCTCACTCTCTTAGTATTTAGAGGAGATAAAGGGTTTTAGATATGACAGAAGAAAGGGGAACACAGAAACTAATATCTGTCATTACCATAAAAAGGGATAGTTAGGTGAAGGTTTGAATTGTGACAACTTGAAGCGAGATCAATAATGGGTGCATGAATCAGTTAGCTGATAGTCAAGACAAGGGTCAAGAATAATGAAATAAGAGATATTTCAAACAAGGAACAAATTAAAAAGATAGGGATTCATCATTTTATCATAGAGTGGCTGGAAAAATCAAACAATTTTTTTTTGAGCAAAGTAGAAAGAGCAGACACCAGCTAAAAGAATACCAATTATTGCAGGGGTCAAGTTTAAAGTGATGATAAGCCGTACAAAGAATCAAATATTTGGAAGGAGAACAACTTTAAGGCAAATTTGGAAATGTCTCAAAATCTATCAAAATACAAAGGTCAGTTTCATATGAATTATGAAGACTCAATGTTATTCATTTTAAGAATTCTTAAGCCAATGAAACTGGTATATTTTCAATTTCACTAAAAAAGAATAGTTACATCATCCATGAATCATGTCATCTCAAACAAAATCGGTAAAATGCAAATGAGAGAACTTAGTCAGAAACATGAAAGGAGAAAAGAAATTCCAGATTATTTTCAGGGAATCAATGAATAAACATTTAACAAGCGTACATCTGCGTGGTTAGTGCTGTTTCAGATCAATGCATTCTAATATATGCGTAATCAGGCCAATCCAGCAGAGATGCAATACTTTTCAACCACACTGGCTCTGACTATAAGCTTAGGACATCTGAAATTAGGTCATTATATGTGTGCCTGAATCTTTGACCCCAGCACAGGAACAGAGAGTTGGAATTGTCCCTGTCTCCACAAATCTGACCTCCGAGAAAATCCACCATAACTTTGGATTTTGTTTCCAGGTAGAGGTGGATTTAGAGGCTATAGAGAACCTTGGCAGGTAACCCTTGAAAAAGTACAAAGACTGCCAGGTGCAGAGACATGCTGGACTAAAGGTCTGCCTCAGTATTTTCTAAAACAAAGTACACTTCTCTTGCTCTCATGCCTCATACATTCCCCATACTGCATTCATGCCGCCATATGTCATGCTTTGGCTCCTTATATCTTTTTTCCACCTTTTTCCCATCCACCTACCTAGCCATCATGGTCCCTATGCTTCCTGTGCCACCTCATATCCCTCTAGCCATTTCCCATGAACCTCTATAGCCCTTGTGCCAAAGTAATGTCAAACCACGTCAATTCATGCACCCCACGCACCACTCTTAGCCCTGACATCTTCACTTTGTATCCAACAGAAGCAGACCTCAAGGCCTAAGCTGAACTTAAATAAAGTTCTTAAATGTCTACAAATGAATTCACTGTTTCAAAAAGAACTCTAATGCATAACAACTCATTCATTATCTCTGTATTCCTTCAGCTACATAATCCCTTATGAAAGTATTTCATTCAAATGCTTTATCCCTAATAAAAATAAACATTGGAATTCCAGTTCAAAGAGTCTACAATCCCTTGTATCAATCAATAAAACTGTGAAAGGATGATAATAGAAGGTTGTGAAATCAGTGCAGTAACACAAATCCATCAATGATAAAGCTCAGGTTTATATCAAAACACAGAATGAAATTGCAAGCGATGATTTTACTTGACAGTGCATGGAGTTCTTTTTGAATGTTTAAAGAGCAGAAATTTTAAAGGCTTGACAGCTGCCATGTTTCTTTGACATTTACTTTTGATACTACCTTTTTGACAGCAGCCTTGACAATCCCAATGAGCTTGACAGTCCAATGTGTTACTGAACATTTTACACATATTTATGTCAAATTTAACAATTGCAAATGGCATCTATATGGCATTAGAATAGTTAGGTTGTTGTTTTTGATTGCCACAAACTCATAGGGAGAAAATGAGGATTGCCGATGATGAAGGTCAGAGTTGAGAGTGTGGTGCTGATAAAGCACAGCATCTGAGGAGTAGGAGAGTTGATGTCGATTCTCCTGCTCCTCGGATGCTGCCTGACCTGCTGTGCTTTTTCAGCACCACACTCTCGGCCCACAAACTCATAGGGACTTTCTCCTATGTTGTAGACCTTTATGACTCTATGTCTCTGGCAAAACCCACTGGGCCTTTTCCTAGAGGTAGCTCTGGACCATATCCAAAAGGGTAACTTACCTCTCCAAAGGGACGTTTCACCTCTTCCCCAAAAGGCTGCACAAAATCTAAACCATACACATTTTGTTTCCCACTGCTGGATAATGAAAATCAGATATGTCAAGGGCCAGCTGCTCTGTTATGTGGGCAGCTGTCTCCACAAGCCTCAAATCTGCAATTTTCAAACTGGCCCCACCAACTCTCCCTCCCCCACCCCTAACCACATACCCTTCCCCACCACCCACCATCGCTCCTCTCCCTCCACAATTCTTGGGAAAATGGCGGGCACAGTGTTTAGAGACAGGACTCCTGAACATTGGATTCCACTGCCATTCTCTTAATGACGAAGAGGCTCTCTCTAATTGCGAAAATTCAGGAATTAAAGTGCAGAGACATATGGCATTGCTTTGTTCAAACTAGATAAAATACGCCAAATGTTAGAATTGGAGAATAAAATTAATTTTGCAAAGGAGATAGTGGTAAAATGGAAACCCTCTGAAGAATTATTTGATATTTAATGCTTTTATCTCGCACCCCCATAATTTGGAAATCTGTAATAAGTACCGGTACTTTATTTAATCCAAAAGGAAATAATGGATTTTTCTTTATCATGCTCCTTCTCCCAGTAACCACTGTTAATTAAAACTCAGAGAAAATCATTTTAGATTCTTCTTAAATAATCTAAAAGCAAATTGAAAATTTCAAGCCAATCTTTTTGACCATTTTATCATTCCATGCAATCCAGTTCTCTCCACCCCATTCTATGAAATTCCCCACCTCCTTCTATTTAGTTAAAAATCACACAACACCAGGTTATAGTCCAACAGGTTTAATTGGAAGCACACTAGCTTTCGGAGCGATGCTCTTTCATCAGGTGATTGTGGAGGGCTCAATCGTAACACAGATTTTATAGCTTCCAATTAAACCTGTTGGACTATAACCTGGTGTTGTGTGATTTTTAACTTTGTACACCCCAGTCCAACATCGGCATCTTCAAATCATCCTTCTATTTATTCTGACATCTACATGTTGCCAAATTATGAACCTGGCAAGTTCTTCCTTTTCGCCATCGCTGGCCACACCCAATCCAATAATTTGCATATTCAGAGGTCATGACTCAGGGCTAGATATTGGCCAGGACACCAACAGAACTTCCCTATTTATAGTCCTGCTGGGTGGGTGACTCTTCAGAGGGTCGGTGTGGACTGGTTGGGCCAAAGGGTTTGTTTCCACACTGTCGGGAGTCTAATCTAATTATTATTCTCATGCGTTTTTAAAAGAAGTGATCAATTTGTTGTCAATTAGTTCATAAATTAAGAGATTTCCACATTTGCTTCAAACCAACAGAGCAGCATTTGGGTAGTGAAATGATTCAGTGGAAGTTGACACAGACATGTAAGCAGATTGAGGGATGTGTGTACAATAAATGCTTGCATATTCACACATGCATCATGCAGAACATCATAAAAGCCTCAGTGAGATCAGCTTCAAGGATAAAATTAGTGTCAAGCAATTCAGTGTAATGTAGGCAGTAACCTTGCATCTGCTGGAAAGGATTTGGGTGGTTGTCAAATCATGTCAAATCCCATGTGACCTCATCAGCACAGCTAAGCCAAGAAGGAAGAGGAGAAAATAAGTGAGCTTGAATTCTTGATTACATGTGATATGGAATGGCATTGATTGAGAAATACTCTGAGGTTTCTCAAATTCTCACTTTTTATCCTCACAGACCAAATACTTTTAGCTACTATTAAGTGAGATCTTTACAGAATGATATCCTCAAGCCAAAGAAACTTAGCGGTGTCACAACATCCAAATGTTTTCAATAGCCCAAAATATATTTGACCTAGTGGTCAGGGTTTTGATGGAAGGTTTGAATGACTTACACATTGTTTGAAAAACTTTGTGTCCTCCTCCTGCCCTATGATTCTCTGAGATATTTATACTCATCTATTTCTCTAACCACTCTGAGGCATCTCCAATTTTAATTACTCTGCCACAGATGGTTGTGCCTTAACTTTTCTTTGCCTCAAAATCTGGGAGTCCCTATTTAATCCTCTCTGGCTTACTTCCTGTGTCTGCTCCATTAAGATCCTTTTTCAGACATAACTCTTTGAACAAGGCTTTGGGGCATTTGCACTAAAATGTTGCTTAGTGTCAAATTTGCCTCCTCTGTAGTTTGCCTTGTAACTGTTTAAAAGAAACAGGTGCAAGATAAATACAACTGGTCGTTTTAATATAAACTGACAATGCATTGGTTGACAATGCTGTTATGTTCAAAATGTATTGTTATTATATGAGAACCTTGGTTTTAAGGTGGAAGGAAAATGGATTTTAATTTTTCAGTTCTGTGAAGATCTTTTTTTTTAAAAGGACTGGTCAGAAAATTGTTTTGAACACAGAGCTTGCAAGAATTTTCAAGAACTCATATGACTTCAACTAAGTGACCAGAAAGCCACACAAGAAGGTAATTGCCAAGTTGTTTACTGGTTTGGGTTTTTTATGACATCCACAGAGAGAGAGAGAGGATGGATCAGAAGCATATTCATACAGAGAGAAGAGAACTATTACAGTAATGGTAGCAATTTTCATGAAGGCCGGGATGGGGAGAAATCTTGAGTCGCTTAAGAGTCAGTGAAAAGCAAAAAGCTATGAAGGTACTCGGGAGGAAGACATTTAACAAAGCTGGTGTAACATGAATTTAGGAACCCTTGTAAGGGGATAAGTGAGTTGAGTTAGCAGTTTATTTCAGGTTCTAAGGGAGAGACATTAACTAAAGAAAACAGCATTGAGTGAATGTGCAGGAATTTGCCAAAATGGAACTGATTAAGGCGATGCCAATGGAGTAAAAAGCTTCAATGTGGAAATTTTCATTGAGGCTTTGAAGGTCTGTTATAGAGACAAGGGCTATGAATCAATCGTTCTGATGTTTGTAATGAGACTGTTCCAATTGTTCTGATATAGTGCATTATTGTGATTTTTAAGCAATGAACCTTTATGTTCTTTTGTTAAAAGTACATTGGCAGCCTCTTGTGAATATGTTCAGTGACAGGCCTCCATGGTAAACCAAAAAACCTTATGGTCTATCAAGCCAGGTTTATGTCTGGGAAATAACTTGTCCAGTATTTACAGCAGCTAGGTCATCACAACATTCAAATAAATTGGTTAACAACTAAATTCAAATAGCATACTGCTATGAAGATGTGTTAACTAAAATATTAATTCATAACATCCTAAATTATACATCTTAAATTCAGGAAATCAAAATGTGGGAACAGATTGAGTAGAAGTCAGAAATGATAAAGGTGAGAAGCAACTTGTTGAAAATGATGGATAAGATTCCTATCAGTAATCATACGGTCGGGTGGAACATAATGGAAGAAATAATTAGAGCTTGTCAGAAAGGCATAGAGATAATCATTAGAGATTTTAATCCATATATAGACTGGAAACGTCAGGTAGTCAATGCAGCCTATTTCAAGAGTTCTCAGAATGTTTCAGGATAGTTTCTTAGAACCCCATATCTGGAGCTGACTGGAGAGCAGGCTATAGTAGACCTAGTATTGTGTAATGAGATGGGGTTAATTAATGAGCTCATAGTGAAGGTGCCCTAGGTAGCTCCAACTATAATATAATTGAATTTTACATTCAGTTCCAGAAAGGAGCAGGCCTGAGACTATTTATTAAAATTTAAATAATGGGAATTATGAGAACATGAAAGCACAGCTGGCTAAAGTGAATTGGCAAATTAGGTTAAAGGATAGTGTAATGGAAATGCAGTGACATACATGAGAGGGCATATTTCAGAATACAGCAAATAGATATATTCCAACAAGTAAGAAGATTTCTAAGGGATGTACCCAGCATCTATGGTTAACTAGAAATGTTAAAGCTAGTATCAAATGAAAACAAAATCATATGGCTGCGCAAAGAGAGGTAGCTGATTAGAAGTCTGAACAGGATATTAAAAAAACAGCAAACAATGACCAAAAAATTAATGAGAGAAAAAATTATAGTACTAGGGAAATGTACTCAGAAATTTATAAACAGTTAAAAATCTCTGTAAACATTAAAAGGAGGAAAACATTAGGGGTTAACAAAGTGAGTGTTGGTTTTATAGAAAGTGAGACTGGTGAATCAATATGGAAAATAAGGAAATGGCGGGTGAATTGAACAGGTCTTCTTGCATCAGTTTTCATCATAGAGGATGGAAATAAAATCTCAGAAACAGTGAAAATCAGGAAATAGAAGGCAGGCAAGAACTCAGGGAAATCACAATCACCAAAGAAGCAGTACAGAGTAAATTGGAGAAACTGTAAATACTCAGGTCTTTGTGAACTTCACCCAAGAGTCTCCAAAGCAGTGATTAGTGAGATAGTTGACACATTATTTACAATTCTCTAAAACTCTCTTGATTTGAAGATGGTCCCATTAGAGTGAAAGATGGCAAATTTAACTCTTTTATTCAAAAAGGGAAGGGGACAGAAAGCAGGAAACTATATGCCTGTTCGCCTAACATTCACCATTGGGGAAAAAATTCAAAGCTTTTATTCAAGCTGTTAAAGCAGGGCATTTGAATAGTTCCACGGTAATTAAGCAGAGTTTTGCAAAAGGGAAGTCATATTTGACCAATCTACTAAGCCCTTTGAGGAGATAATAGAGAAAGTGGAACCAGTGGATATACTGTACTTAGATTTTTAAAAGGTGATAGAGTGCCAATCAAAGGTTATTGGGAATCAAAGGTTATTGGGAAAATAAAAGCTCATGGTAAGCCTGTGATAAATATTGGCAAAGACATAACATTAACAGACAATGAGGAAGTAGAGAGTCATAAATTGTTCTTTTTATGCTTGGCAAGATGTGGTGTGCCACAGGAATCGGTGTTGGGTTTGGTTGGCAAATTTGCTGCTAACACAAAGAGAGGAAGGGAAGTAAATTGTAAAGACAGCATAAGAAGGCTACAGCATAGGGAGATAGGTTATATTAAGTGAATGGGAAAGATGTGACAAATGGAGTACAATTAGAGAAAGTGGGAAATTGTCCATCTTGGAAGAAAGAATAAACACAATTTCTAAATGGTGAGAGATTGCAGAGCTCTAAGATGCGGAGAGATCTGGGTATCCTCATGCGCAAATTATAAAAAGATCAGTATGAATATATATGATGTAATTAGGAAAGTTAATAGAATGTTAACATTTATCACAAAGGTAACCACATACAAAATTAGGGAGGTTATGCTTTATTTATTCAGGATACTAATGAAACCACATTTGGATATTGTGCACAGTACTGATCACCTTTCTTTAGGAATGGTGTAAATGCATTGGAGGCTGCTCAGGGAATTTTTACTGGAATAATATTTGGAATGAACAGGCTATCATAGAAGGAATTGTTCAACAGGCTGGATTTGTAACTGGTGGAGTTTAGAAGAGTAAATTGAGTTTGTAGAAATGTATAGCTCCTGAGGAGCTTTCACAGGATAGATGTGAAGAGAATATTTCCTCTTATCAGAAAATCTAAAATGAGCAGGCATTTTTTATGAATCAGGACTCACCGACTGTAAATAGTGTTTAGGCAAAATGTTGTCTCTTAGAGGACCAAGGGTCTTTGGAACTCTCTTCCACAAAGGGTGGTGGAAGAAAAGTCCTTGAATTTTTTTTTAAGGCAGAGGTAGATAGATTATTGTCAAGCAAAGTGCTTCAAATGTTATCAGGGCTATGTGTGAATGCAGAATGCAAGCAGAGCTGCCATGACCTTATTCAATGGCGGGGCAGACATGATAGGCCGAATGGCCTACTCCTGCTCCTAATCTGTATGTTGGTGTGCATGTATGTTTTTTATGTGACTCTCCATCCTTTCTTGAAATTATCTGTACACATTTCCCCACTACTGAAATTAAGCTGACGGATTATGGTCCCAATATTAATATATGTTCTAGTCAGATGCTTGTTTTATGAACATTGAGGTTGCTATAGCAAGAAGAAAAAGGTTTCAGAAGGAGGAGCAACCACAGTCACCAAACAAAATTGTAAGTATGTAAAAAAAAAAGTGCATTCATTAATCATTTAATTATGTCTGCAGCATCTGTTTTTGTGAAATGCATTCATCTATGAGGCAAACTCAATCTTTTATGTATTAACATATCAGTAATTTAAACAGAAGAGCATGACCAAGCTTTTGGAACTGATCTATTCAGTAACTTGAAGCTGCATTAGTCCCAGGAGAATGGCAGAACAAAGTATGTGTTCTTAGAAAACAGTATTAACATTTGCTCTTTTATGCAATGTTGTGAAGTAGTAGATGCTTCAAGCCTTCAGAGGAAAGATGTTCCAAAAGGCTTTTGTTCAAAAATCAAAAACACCGTACTTTGAAAGTGAAGAACTTATTCCGTAATGGAATGGTTCTGCCCACTCCTTTCTACAACTCTTCATTTGAATGTCTAAAGCTCTTTTGAATGGTGTTAATTCTTTCTCCCCCTACTGTACAACTCCACAAGCGAACAGAATGCAACTGAAAAAAAAATGCAAAAAATGGAACAGGTTGGACTCTAGTCCAGTATCTGTAATTCTCACTCTCTAACAAAGCCACCACAGAAGTGATATTGATAAATTGAAACAAATACAGGGAATTCCACATACACACACACACACACACACACACACCAAATGTAACCCAATGTAGGAAACACAGACACAGAAAGAAGAAGCATTGCAGAAAAAAACAAAAGGTGGTAGATCTGGAAAGACAGAGACACAAAGTGAAATTGGGAAATGGTCAGCATTAGCATTTTGAATGGACTGCAGTTCCACATATTTTGGACAACTTGTTGTAACATGCAACTCAACACAAATAAAAGCCAAATACTATGGACGCTGGAAATCTGAAACAAACACAGAAAATGCTGGAAAAACTCAGCAGGTCTGGCAGGGAGAGAAACAGAGTTTGCATTTCAAGTTTGATATGATTCTGATATGCACATAAATCACAAGGGCCAAGGCAAAACCAAGAGCCTGGCCCGTGAAATCTAACTGCTGGACATCAATAAGGACATCGAGCAACTGGTGAAGTCCTGTGAAGCACATCAACTCCGTCAGTTTCAGCAATCAAGAGAACCTCTCATTTCTCATAAAATTGTTGGTGTGAGAGTGTAATTGATCTGTGTACAAGAATTTGAGTACACGCTGGTGACTGATTAATTCACTAGATTTCAAGTAGTGAGACAAATCAAAGAAACCACAAGTCCAACAGTTGTCGACAAATTGACAGCCACATTCAGTATCTTCTCAACAAATTGTGTTCAACAATAGGTTACAGTACACCAGGACATCTCCCAAGACATGAGCAACAATTGGAGTATTCAGCAAAGCACTTTGTGGCCTCACTATATTCCATCTAATGGTCTCACAGAATGCAATGTTCACACAGTGAAGTTCGCAGTTATTAAATGCAGAGCTACTTGTCAGGATTCTTATATAGCCATGCAAAATCTATGGGCTATTTCTCAAGGCAATGGTTTACTCTCAAGGGAAGTTCTTCATGTTTGGAAAGCAGACTACACTCATGGTCCTTCCATCAGACAGTCTTCATCCATATACATGTACACAATACATTATTGGAAAGATGGGATAAAATATTACAAGAGGCTTTTAATCAAATTGCCCGTGTTAAGTGAATCAAAGAGAAGGATATGTCTATTTTTACCTCATACAGTGTTATGCAAGAGTGATGGAGAGATATGCCAGGTATGTCGAACAAGTACAGAAAGTTAATCAAATGTCTGCAATACTCTGACATATATAGATGGGCATAGGTCAAAGTATTTCACTAAGGAGAAACTTTATAACTTATTGCCAGAGAATGAAAGACGTGAATGTTTCAGCATGAGAGCTGACAAAGATGCAAAGTACCAGTAGATTATAAGCCAAACCTCAACTTCCTGTCCTTCACTAGATACGTCTCCAAACACCATGATCAATAAGCATGCAAACAATTATACCAACTTGGACCAAAACAAAGCATTAAGGTTCACACAAGTACATGGATTCTGGAAAGATATGATATCATTGTGTCCAGTGCAGATCATACAATGTTATCACAAAAAAGTGATCAAATCTGACAATGAGAGAGACAACACATTCAAGTTTTATCATGCACAACAATAACAATACATCTTTAATGCACGATACATGCCCATTACCAATGGCAGGTAACAGAACACTGAGTGAGGCTGCACAGCCAAATTGTAAAAAGTGCATATGGACTAGGTCAGATCACATTGTAAGTCTGCCAAAGTGTCATCTTAATGTATAAACATAATGTATTGATGTTTATCGTTAACCTGTTCCTCAAAGTGAAAAAGGGGTATGTTGCATTATTGCACAGATTTCAGAAAAGCAGTATACTTTTAAGCTACATGATCTCATTTAATGCATGACTGTCCAGTATAAGAGATCTCCATCTTACTCTCTGTGCATTCACTCAATTGACTGTCAGTCAGTCAGTAAGTCACCCAGTTAACCAGTTAACAATCTATGTAACATATAGTAATCAGAGTAAGCATATAAGCTAGACTGTATATTTTAGTCGAGGATGTCATGATTGTATACAGCATTATTTGTTCATACACTTCCAAATGATTGACTCAACATGAAGCAGACTCATTGGGTTAAAATGTTGAAAATCTACAAGCACATCAACCTCCAGGATTGTCACCTCGTCCCTGGAGTCCTAGCCCCTCCTACTCTGATTGCATTAATCTGTGACCTTCTTACTCAATTTCCCACTGAATCCTGACTACTGACTCAGAGGCACAACAAACCCTCCTGACTACTGATTGGTTGCCTTTTGCGAGATGTTAAAAATAATGCTACTTTGAGCTTGGCAAGGCTACGCCTCTCTCTTTATTCCAATACGCCATTTTGCTTATTTGGCAAACTGCCTGCGTCAGATATCCTGTTACACAATAGCTGACTTTTCAGTGCAGGTGTGAATCTGGCCTCCTGAAATACTTATAGATAGAAAATGGTTCATGACAAATCAGTTTGAAGCTCACTGAAGATGATATACCAATATATAACATCCTTTAACCTGTGCCAACTCCAAACACAGCAGAAAGGTGTCAAATCAAAAACCCAGAGTCTCCAAATAGAATGAGCTGCGAAATACTGTGTGAAAACTCCTAAAAATCGGCACACCCAAATTTCTAGCTCAGAGAGTTTGGCCCGTAAAGGAAATCTAAAGGAGCTTGATTAATAACAATGGAAACTGGCACTAAATTTTAATGTATATAAAAAAATCAGAGCGACTGCTGTGAGCTGTGGGCGCATCTGTAGGTCCAGTCTATCTATTGACTCTGAATTTTCACACATCTATTTAAACAACCATTTTCCCTATCACCAAGCACAAACAACGCACAGCTCCTTTGAGTCCATGCTAAATCCCCATATCAAAACGATGATTTTGAAATAATGAAAATCCGATTTGCTGCAGAACAGAGAATATTTCCAAATTTCGACTTAGTTCAATACCATTTACCAAATCATACCCACTCACTGAACCAGATCTAAATCCTCCGCTGTCAGCACACATGTTATTACAAGGGAAATCCCACCATCTTAAAAATATTACATCCGCAGAATCCGCATTCATTTATTCATAAGACCCTGTTTACTTTTTCATGTATAAAATATGCGTATATCTTTAAATTTAAATCTGCTGGGCAAATATTTTCCTGTCCCAATTACTAAATATTTGCTCAGTATTTGTGCTTAAGATCAGACTTGAAATCCCAGTAAATCCTCAATGTTAAAGTTTTTATTCATTCTGTGAATCTAATACAAAAAATGGAAGCCTCTCATGTAACAGTTTGTAAATCTCCACACTAAATTTGTTGGACGGCTCTATGTTATTTTATTTAATGCTCAGTTGCTAAGCTGATAGCAGTATAAGCAGCCTTTCTGTTCTGTTAATCCCACCATAAACAGCTAATCTCATTATTACTTTGATATCATAAAGGCTCCATCTTAAATACTCATACCAATTGGACTATATTAATAACTAAGAAAACTTCAGTAATAAAGACATTGTCAAAATGTTAACAAACACCAGCTTCATTTGCAGCTCAAGCTTCATGTTCATATTGGTCTAAAACCACGCGAGCAAGGCTCTCAGAAGTGCGATACACCATCTTGTGTAGTGCCAAGTCTTCCATTACAGGCAAACCCATCCCACCTTATCTACTGAGTCCGTCAATCTCAGACTGGCTTCTCTGTTATTATGGGAATGGGTCTTGGAAGAAGTTGCTTGGGTGCAGTATCAGAGATACTGCTGAGTTTAGGCTGTTTGCAATATACTTTTTTTCAGAGAATCCCTACAGTGTGGAAACAGGCCATTTGTCCCAACAAGTCCGCACCGACTCTCCAAAGAGTATCTCATCCAGACTCATTCCTCTACCCTTTTACTTTATTTCCCCTGACTAATGCACCTAACCTACACATCCCTGAACACTATGCCAATTTAGCCTGGTCAATTACCAAACCTGCACATCTTTGGACTTTGGAAGGAAACAGCAGCCCCCAGAGGAAACCCACGCAGACACAGGGAGAATGTGAAACTCCACACAGACAGTTGCCCAAGGCTGGAATTGAACCAGGGTCCCTGGCACTGTGAGGCAGCAGTGCTAACCACTGAGCCACCAGGCTGCCCCTAATCTTTTTACTTAGCATACAAGCAATAGTTTACAGTCTTAAACTTAACAGAAGACCGTACACAGGATTTTCCCTTGTCAGAGTCTACTGTCATGTGCTGTCTTACAGCACCACTAATGTGAGTTGACTCTGTATGTATTTGAGCATTAACACTTCACAGTTTTTTTGCTCCTTCATCCAATTGATCCTGTGGTTTGTGGTTTGTGGACAACACATACAGCCAAACCTACCAAAACCTACCACCATTTTCATCAACCCACCACTGGATTGTAAATATTTCACTCCAAACTATTTAAATTCAAGTAAACTTTACCCAAGTATGATGCATTATTCAACGACACTGGAGAAGATTCGTACATGACCTCTCTCTTCTTGGCAAGGAATTGAGAGCCATATTTGCTCACCTCCCACTTCTTGAACTTTGCACTGTCCCAATGTTGAACTCTCAGTCTTTAGGAAAGGGTAAAAATTATAGTTGCAGTTAATGCGAAGTTAAAATCTTTTAACCTTTTGACAACCATGACTTAGTGGGTAGCCCTCTCACTTCTGAATTGGAAGCTTGCGGGTTTGTAAGGCTGAAAAATAAAATCTAGGTTGAAGTGTTGCATTGTTGTCTCATCTGAAAATGTGGCTTCCTGTTAAACCAACGTCTGGCTTCTCAGGTGGGGGATGTTAAAGTGTCAATGGCAACATTTTGAAGACAGCAAAGGGAAATATCCTGGCTGTCATGTGCTTTGGAATGCCTTGAGGTCATGAGAGGCCTGATGTAGAATCAAGTCTTTCTTTTTTTGGCTGAATGATCTTCCACATTTATCAAGTTACTTACCCTGCTAGAATAATGCTGCAGTACATCGTTCACTGAAGCCGGGCTATGGGCCAAGATTCAAGCTAAGCTGCTTAGATGCAGTGTGACCTTCTGGGCCTGAAAAGAGATGACGTCTGGGATCTTTTTAAACGGATAGATTGATGCCAGTCTAACATAGCCTCTTCCTGCTCGACAGCATTCCAATTAGCCTCGTCATGTACTTGGCATTCCTTTCAGGATACTAATGAAAGGGCCACTTGGATGTCAACCAGTTAGGGGCCTGACATGCCAACTGGTGTTTTTTGTCATCGCCTTCAACTGATCAGGAGAATCAGTCAACGCTCAATTAAAGCGTTATTACTTCGAGCTAAGTTGAGAATCAAATAGGTGAAGCTATTCAGGAGAGTGATAGAAGCATTAACCTGGCAATACAGGAACTTACTTCACTTTCTTATTTAACTGTTCCTACTTCAAGTCATCATTCTGAAAAGCCGACATCCAAGGATCCTATGTTCAGTCAATGACCCAATTGAACCACAAGGTTTGGATTTAACTGAAGGGAGGGGGTATTCAGCATACTCACCCACCAATCCCCACCCCCCCGCCCCCCCACCCAATGCCCCCACCCCCAGCACGTCCCTACAATTGATCGTTAGTCTTTCCAAACTGGAATAGAACAGATGGCAGAGCCATAATACACTGAGAGTGTCTGAGTGAGGCGAGAGGGCAATGTAAATGACTCTCAGTGGGAAGAAGTGTCACTTTGAGGACTGCTACTAACTAACTGGCCAGCAGCTCCAGAACTTTGGACAATGCCAGACCTCAGTTGTGGGTGCTACCAGATCTGTGAGATAAAGCAGGAGTATGATGACTACTGGAGACAGGTATGTCCAGGACACACATAGTGGGAGGGGAGGGATCAAAGACCCCTGGGAGTGAGCAGTGAATGGGGTGAAACAGACCAGGTTTTGGGGGACAAGTTGTGAGGTACAAAGAGGGGTGCAAAATCTGGGATGAGGTGTCCTACTGCCACCCCTCTCCCCCCACCAATGAACCCCCAAATGATGTGTGCAACCACATTTGTTCTTACTTTTTTTCAACCTGTTCCCAAAAGCTATTGACCTGACTCGGTGGCAAACACCATTGATTTTTAATGACGAACTTAGATATGGCAGGTGGGTTGTCAGTTTCAGAAACTGACAGTTACCGTATGAAAGGGGACAGCTCAGGGCTGAACAGGAAGGTGATGGGCTGGTCAGCCCTCGTATTTAAATGCTTCCTGTGTTTCACCAAAGATTCACCTCACAAGGGACCAGAAATTTCAGGTGTATGTGCTTATGAAAGCAACATCCACACCTTTGGGAGAAGTTGATTTTAAAAGTATCTATTTGCCAAGATGTAGGGGTTGCAAGCCCACACTTGGAATATGGAACTTCCACCATCATCCATCCAGGAATTCTGAGTTTGAAAGGATGCATGCTCTGGAAGCATAGAATCAAATGTGAAATTGAAACCCATATTCCCATTTAGGTTGTTAACGTTTTAAGTTTCTAATATTGACCAGCCACGGTGCTCTGTTTAAAGTTTACCCAACAATGCTAAAAACAGCCCTTTTCCAACCACAAATCTAAGTGGGAATAAAAATGTGAGAAAAAATACATTTGAGTTACCTTAATATTGAGATGTAGGTGGCTACATTTGATCCTCGAACTATTGTATTGGGTAACAGTTCTGAAAGAGTTTGAAATGAGGTAGACCGAGCTCCACCCAGTCTGAAAATATCACAAAGCTCTGGATGGAGAAGCATTAGGAGTCTTATACAGTCTCCTAATAGAGGCTCACATGTCCTTACTTTGTGCTTAGTTATTATGGCTAGGAGTTAATGCAAGCTAAAATAGCTACTGATATAGAACAAACTACTGTTATCTAAGTGGTCATGTTTTAGAAGTGACCTGTATAATGTGGGCGGCATGGTGACTCAGTGGTTAGCACTGCTGCCTCACAGCACCAGGGACCTGGGTTCAATTCCTGCCTCAGGCAACTGTCTGTGTGGAGTTTGCACATTCTCCCTGTGTCAATGTAGGTTTCCTTCGGGTCCTCTGGTTTCCTCCCACAATCCAAAGATATGCAGGTTAGGTGAATTAGCCATGCTAAATTGCCCATAGTGTTAGGTGCATTAGTCAGGGATAAAATGTAGGGTAATGGGTCTGGGTAAGATACTTTCTGGAGGGTTGGTATGGACTTGTTGGACCAAATGGCCTGTTTCCACACTGTAGGGAATCTAATCTAGACTAATCTGAAAAAAAAAGACAAGAGTCTGCTCTGCTCAGACTTATTTGTAATCCAACTTCTACCACAGACCACTGATCAGCCCATCAGACTAGGACAGAAGGGATGATTCGTGGTAGTAGCATGCCCCAAACATAAGCTGCCAGAGATCAATACCCAGGCAATGGAGTGTAATACAGTCAGGTATTGGTACCTAATTCCATTGGGGCTGTGGATTGGATAGTGTAGTCTCAATAGCTTAGGAGTACCTGCGGTTAGGAACAAAGTACTACTTGGAAATAGTTGACCAAAATCTACCTCTCCTCACCAAAGCCAGTCCTCCATCTACAAGGCACAAGTCAAGAGTGTAATGAATTACTCCCCACTTGCCAACAACACTCAAGAAGCTCAGGATCATTTAAGACAATGAAGCCCAGTTAGTCAGTACATTAAGTATTCACTCCTCCCACCATCATGGCTGCAACACCTGCCATCTGCAACATCTCATTAAGGCTTCTTTGAGTGCACCCTCTAAACCAGTAAACTGCATCACCAAAGAACAAGGGCAGAAAACACGCTAGACCATCAGATGCAAATTTCCCTCCAATCTTGATTTGAAAATATATCACTGTTATTTCATCACTGTTGGGGCAAAATTCTGGAGCTCCCTTCTAAGCAACATCGTGAACATACCTACTTCAGATAGACTGCTGCAGTTCAAGAAAGTGACTCACCATCACCTTCTCAGGTCACCTAGGAATGGTGAATAAATTACAGCCTTGGCACAAAGAAAGAACAAAGAACAATACAGCACAGGAACAGGCTCTTCGGCCCTCCAAGCCTGTGCTGACACATTTTGCCTTTCCATATGAAAACTGTCTTCATTCACTGGATCTGTATCCCTCAATTCACTTCTTATTCATATATTTATCCGGGTGCTTCTTGAATGCTGCTATTGTGTCTGCTTCCACCACCATTTCTGGCAGCGCACTCCAAGCACTTACAATGCTTTGTATGAAAAAATGTGCCTTGCACATCTCTTTTAAACTTTCCCCTACCCCCGCAGCTTGAACCTGTGTCCCCTAGTAATTGATCCCTCCACCTTGGGAAAAAGCCTCATACTTTCCACTCTACCCATCCCATTCACAGTCTTATAAACTTCTATCAGTGAAAACAAACCCAGTCTATTGAACCTGTCTTCATAGCTAAAGTCCCCTGCACCAGGCAACATCCTACTAAACCTATTTCTGTACCCTCTCCAAAGAATCCATATCTTTCTGGTAGTGTTGTGATCAGGACTGTACGCAATTTTCCAAGTGTAGCCTAACTGAGGTTCTATAAAGCTGCAGCATAACTTGCCTATCCTCAATGCCACTTTCAATGAAGGCAAGCTTGCCATAGGCCTTTTTTACTGCCTTATCTACCTGTGCTGCCACCTTTAGTGATCTGTGGACCTGCACACCCAGAACACTCTACATATCAATACTCCTGAGGGTTCTGCTATTCACTGTATAATTTCCTCCTGTACTTGACCTTCCAAAAACAATCATCTCACATTCACCTGGATTAAACTCCATCTGCTATTTTTCTGCCCATGCCTCCAACTGATCTATATCCTGCTGTATCCTTTAACAATCCTCCTCACTATCCACAACTCCACCTATCTTGAGGTGTTGTGCATCTTAAAAAGTATTAAGATATATAAGTCCATGGGTCATGATGGGATCTATCCCAAAACATTAAGGGAGGCAAGAGAACAAATTGCTGTAGCATTGACAGACATCTTTGTATCCTCTTTAAGGGAATTGGGGCTTACATGCGGAAATGGGGTTAATGTACGCATTCAGATCTTACTATATGTTGAAGGAGGCTCAGGAGATCAAATGACCCACTCCTGCTCCTTTTTCATACATAGCCTTGTCAGTGCACCACTGCTGCCAACCAAAACGATTCCACCCAAGGACAGCTGGCATTGTGAACAAAGGCACATCAATATGAATGATACATTGGAACATACTCTGGGGGATTGGATAGTGTTTTTCTTTTGTAACATGAGAACATCGTACAAAATACAAAACAAGTTCCAAAGCACAGTCAAACTAACAGTAGCAGCATTCCTTCTCAATTAATATGCAAACGTATTCAGTTTCGAACAATTTGGTCAAGTAATTAACATTTTCATTTAATAAGTACCTGACACAGGTTGACAGATTCTAACTTATTGCCATTGTTTGCCTTCATTCATTTTAATGAAACTTTGAATCTAATTGTGAAATTCACCTGAAATCTAAGGTTTACTTTCAATTTATCCATAACACCTCAGCAATCCTGTAAAATTACTGCAATCCTGATCCCATTTTTATACTCCCTGCCAACAATACCATGGAGAGTGAATTGGAAATTAACATAGCAACAGTCCAAAGATAAGAAATACAGCAGGAATCATTTTGTTAGGAAGGACGAAGGGAGCAAAAGGGACAAACTCTAAGGGAGGAGAAAGTGAGGACTGCAGATGCTGGAGATCAGAGCTGAAAATGTGTTGCTGGAAAAGCGCAGCAGGTCAGGCAGCATCCAGGGAACAGGAGAATTGACGTTTCGGGCATAAGCCCTTCTTCAGGGCTTCAAACTCTAAGGGAGCACAGGTAGAAAGGAAACTATGCAGCTTGTGTTCAAATAATTGAGGATTGCAATAAGAGTCTATAACTAGGACAACAAGTGCAAAAATAAAGTTCTTGGGATTTATGTTGATAATGTATTATTATTAGTAATCTTAAGCTCTGAAATAGAGGTAAATGTGTTTATGGCTCTGTGAAGCTGTTTATCCAAAGGTCAAAAATTCTTCTTTGGGGCAAAAGTGGGGCAAAATAACAATTGCAAGAAATCATAGAATCCCTACAGTGTGTAAACAGCCATTCAGCCTATCGAGTCCATACTAATCCTCCAAAGAGTAACCTACCCTACCCCTGTATTTCCCAAGGCTAATCCACCTCGACTGCACATCCCAGGACATTATGGCATGGCTAAGTCATCCAACCTGCACATCTTTGGATTGTGGAAAGAAACCAGAGCACCCCAGCCATGGGGAGAATGTACAACCTCCACCCAGACAGCCACACAAGGTTGGAATCAAACCTGGGTCCCTGCTTCTGTGAGGTACTTGTGCTAATGACTGAGCCACTGGGCCTTAAGCTAAATGATTAGACAAGCTACCCGAGGTGTTTACTAAGTGGAGCTTTAAAGACACAGGGAAATAGAAAGAGAAGCCAGAAGCAAATTCAATTCAGAAGAAAAGAAATCATACCAGATGTGCTGTTTAGCAGATTGAAAACAATCAAAGTAACTGGGGAAGCTCCTCATCTAAGAGCCTTCCAGTACTGGTAATGTTTACAAGTTGGACATCAGTTAACCTTTGACTTTTTATTGATTTATCTCAACTTCTCTCCTTCTCTTGTTAAACGTCTAACTTGTGCACATCCATCTTTCATTAATGTAAAAAAAAATAATGATTCTTCTCATCTAGTTTCAAGCATTCTCAGATTATTAAATATCTGGCCATCTCTGTTGCAACATTTACAAACATGTGTTGTTTCCCAAAACCAGAACTGAGTTCACAGAATTCATACACTCACTGTAACCCAAGATGACTAAAAATTAATTTTGGCCAATAATCCCCAATTCTCTTCCTATGCCTGGTCTTCATTGCTCCCCCTTAATGACAGCTATGTCTTCAGCTGCCAAATGCTTAACACTGGAATTTCCATCCAAAGACTATCCCACCACTCTACCCATCAGTCCTGAAAACCTACCTCCTAGACCATGCTTTTTGTCATCTTCCCTTATATTTTCTTCAGTCTCCTTGGACCATTTGATTATGTGGCAGCTGCTGTATAACTGCAAGTGGATATCGTTGTCATCCTTAACTTTTCACCATTCGAAGCTAAACAAAACTTTTCTTACATAAAGGCACACAGGGCTCTTGGATTTTACATTCAACAGGAGAAGAGGAAATTAAGTTGAGCCAGTTATTCTCTCTCCATCTCTTGCACACTCTTTCTGTGCCATTAAGATAAACGAGACAATTGAAGAATTCACTGATTTGCATTCAGTCCAGCTCTGTCCTGCAGTCAATGGGAAACATTTTGCTCAGCTCTCCTGGATTAATTACTCGTTCAACGGGCAGGTCAGGAAGAACATGAAATCTACCTGGTTCCACAGCAGAGTCTTGGCTAGGGCGCTGTATTTTTTTAATTCAACTCAATTCTAACGTCTTGATGTCGATGGAGCAATTTCTCAATACTCCACCTCTTGCAATTAAAAGAAACTGAACCTTTGAAAGTAAAATAACTGCAACTGAAATGTGAAAACAGAGGGATAAAGACTCATGATTCTGGCAACACCAAGTCAAATTCGAGCAGTTAGCCTCATCATTCACAACTTTAGCTCATTAAAAAAATGGCACATATCAAAATTTCATTTAATTGTTGAAACTAACTGAAAGGAATAAGATCCTCCCAATATTAGCATGGAAAAATTCAAAAGCCTATTGGTCCACAGATTAGTTCAGACGATTTTACAACAGGCTACTTCATCTAACCCAACAGTCAAAAATTAGCACACAGTTAGAGGCTTGGTATACCTGGACCATCTTGGTAAGATTCTCCCTTGCAGTCATCCATTTGGGATTTTTCACAGAAGGTATACAATGAGTACAGTCAATGGCCACAATCATTTGAAAGGTTTAACAGATTTTTCTTCAACAAGGCTTTAGAGAACAAGGGGATTAAGGTTTATGGGAGGTTGTTCCAGTCACAGAGTCATACAGCATGGAAACTGACCCTTTGGTCCAACCAGTCCATGCCAAACATAATCCTAAACTAAACTAGGCCCACCTGCCTGCTCCTGGCCCATTTCGCTCCAAACCTTTCCTATTCATGTACTTATCTAAGGGTCTTTAAAATGCTGTGACTGTGATTGGATCCACCACTTCCTCAGGAAGTTTATTCTATACACTCTGTGTAAAAAAAATTGCCCCTCATGTCTTTTTTAAATCTCCATCCTCTCACCTTAAAAATGTGTCTTTAGTGAAATCCCCCATCCTAGAGAAAAGATACCTACCATTAACTCTACCTATACCCGTCCTGATTTTGTAAACCTCCCTAAGGTCATCTCTCAACCTCCTATGCTGCAGTGAAAAAGTCCTGTCTTTAACGATTCTTTGGGTAAAATAAGTTAACAAAGGAATTGCTATTTGGTAAGATTTATTTTGCAATCTTCCATGAGAAATATTTCATTGGAGATAGTTGACGTTTATTTAATTACATTGTTAAGTTTGCTAATGTCTTTATTCGTGGTTAAGAAACAACAGATGATGATTATTAATCACTTGAGCGCACATATTTGAAGCAAAAACAGAACTTGCTGGAAAAGCTCAGCAGGTCTAGCAGCATGTGTGAACAGAAATCAAAGTTAATGTTTCGGGTCTGGTCAACCTTCCTCAGACCCTCTGATTAATAAACTCTGATTTCTCTCCATAATGCTGCCAGACCTGCTGAGCTTTTACAGCAAGTTCTGTTTTTGATTCTGATTTACAGCATCCGCAGTTCTTTCAGTTTTTACACATATTTGAATGTCCCTAACATTGGGGAATAGTTTGAGCTGTGGGATTCTATAGTCAATAAACTCCATCCACAAACGAAAGGTGCTTTGTGTCCTAATTCTCCAAAAGTTTGGGGTTGAATGTAACAGCAATGCACAGATGACTGCACTCAGTAGATGCAGTTACTTCCCCACCATGGTCAGCACCCTACTGAGAGACAATGTGGTATCAATTGTCATTGTTTCACAAATATCACTTTTAGATATAAAAGTTTGTGTAGACAGACAAATTGATTCAAGAACAGTTTCATCCCCACAGTTATCAGACTTTTGAATGGACCTCTCAAATGTTAATTCTGATCTCTCTCTCTCTCTCTCTCACTGTATCTTCCCTGCAGTCGTAACACTGTATTCTGCACTCGGTTCTGCTACCCTGATGCACTTTGTATGGTACAAAGTTCCTGTATAGCATGAGGAAAGACATAAAAGGGATCTAAGAAGCAACTTTTTTTGCAAAAGGTAGTGCATGAATGGAAAGAGCTGCCAAATGAAGTGGTGGAAGCTAGTACAGTACAATGACGAAGGAGCAGTGCTTCAAAAGCTTACAATTTCAAATAAACCTGTTGGACTATAACCTGGTGTCATTTGATTTTTAACGTTTAAAAGGCATCTGAATGGGTACATGAATAGGAAAGGTTTAGAGAGATATGAGGCAAAAGTGGGTACTGCAGATGCTGGAGATTAGAGTCAAGATTAGAGTAGTGCTGGAAAAGCACAGCAGGTCAGGCAGCATCCAAGGAGCAGGGATATGAGCCAAGTGCTGGTAAATAGAACTAAATTGATTTGGGATATCTGGTCGGCATGGACTACTTGGACCGAAGGGTCTGTTTCTGCATTGTACAACTCTATGCAACAACAATAAATTAATCAATCAATCAATACTTACAATACAATATAAAGGATATGGAGTTAATGGAGGTGGGAGGGGCAACATGAACAGGGGATTGATGAGATTTCAGATTTTATTAAAATTTAAGAAGCTTGTGCATCTTTTTACTGTGCTTTTAAAGGAAGAGGTAAGTAATGACAAAAGGATTCATTGTTAAATGCCAGTAACTGGTATTCATATTGTATCTTTGGTGTGAAAAAACAGTTTAAAGATGTTTCAAATGACATCTCCAATTAAGCCTGACAGTAACAAGGATGGGATTAAGACTGGAAGCTACAGTAGAGGGACAAATAAACTCATAACCTTGGATTAGTCAACTGAACTGAAAGAAAAGGCAATAAAAACTGGGAATAATTTTATTAGAGACTTCAAGTTTTTGAGGCTATAGACCAATAAACACTAATAAATTGTTTGACTTAATCACAAACTGCAATCAGGGATACGCTCAGAAAAGAAAAGTGCACAATCATCTGAGCTATGTGTAATTCATGCAGAAAGTAGGGAATCTGTGGTACAGACTGCCAAGCACATTGGTAGAAGCAGGTAGCACCATTAAATTCAAAAGGGAATTAGATTTTTGACAGGATATCCAATTAAATGTATTAGAAAAGAAAGAAAAACAAAGAAAGAGGGAGTCTTCATATTTTGGGATTGGCTACTTTTTCTACGGGTCTTTTCTGGTTCTAGCAAATTCAACTGCTGAAGGCCATAAGACATAGGAGCAGAAGTAGACCATTTCGCCCATTGAGTCTGCTTCACCATTCAAACATGGCTGTACTGGTCATCCTCAACCCCACTTTCCTCCTTTTTCTCCATAACCCTTGATTTTGTTACTGACCAAACATCTAATCTGTCTCAGTTGTGAATACATTTAATAGCTCAGCCTCAACAACTTTCTGTGGTCAAGAATTCACTATCCATTGAGAGAAGAAATTCCTCATCACCTCAGTCTTAAATGTACAACCCGTTATTCTAAGATGATATCCTCTGGTCCTAGATGCTTCCACAAGGGGAAAGAATCATTGCATACCTATTCTATCAAGTTCTCTCAGAGTCTTATATACTGTATTTCAGGAAGGTCACCTCTCATTGTTCTAAATTCTAATGAATATAGGCCAAATGTATTCAACTTCTCCCAATAACACAGTCCCTCTATACCTAGTATCAGCCTAGTGAAACATCTCTGGACTGCCTCTAGTGCTAATATATCTTTCCTTCGATAAGGAGCCCAAAACTGATCCCAGTATTCTAACTGTGCTCTAACTAATGCCTTGTATCGTTTTAGCAAAGCCTCCCTACTTCCATACTCCATACCCTGTAAAATAACGGCAAACATTCAATGTGCCTCCCACTGGACTTGGATGCTTGTTTTATTTGCAGTTTATACATGAGGATTCCCAAATCACTCTGTTCCATACGTTTCTACAGCATTTCTCCATTTAAATAATACTCACCTCCTCTATTCTTCCTGCCAAAAGTACATTACCTCATGTTTCCCACAATATATTCCATATAACAAGTTTTTGCCCATTCGCTCAACCCCTCTGCGGACTCTTTGTTGAGCAAAGCAAATGTTGGTTGAAAGCAAAATGATTAAGAATGAAACCAAAACAAGTGATAGATAGAATAAACAACAACATTCAAAAAGCATGACACCATCCAGGACAAAGCAAGCCACTTGATTGACAACACATCCACAAACATTCAATCCCTCCACCACTGGCGCTCAGTAGCAGCAGTGTATACTATCTACAAGAGGCACTGTAGACATTCACCAAAGATCCTTAGAGAGCACCTTCCAAATCCATGACCACTAAGAGCAGGAAGGACAAGGGCAACAGATACGGGGGAACACACAACAACTGCAAAATTCCCCTCCAAGACACTCATCACTCTGAAATATACCACCGTTCCTTCACAGTCATTGGATCAAATTCCTAGAATTCCCGCCTTAATAGCATTGTGGGTCAACTCACAGCAAGTGGACGGCAGTGGTTCAAGAAGGCAGCTCACCACCCCCTTCACAAGGACCAAATAGGGACAGGCTATCAATGCTGGCCAGCCAGGGACACCTAAGTCCCACAAATGAATAAAAAAAAGAACTCCAAATCAGCAGACTTCAGAGAAAATACCAGGGCAAGTCATAAACCCAGCAGTCCAGACCAGATAATGAAATCAAACATATAGAAGTATCATATACAGGTAACCCAGCCCAGGCGTAGCTCAGTATCTGGTTTAAAAATACGCAATGCAAGTAAGCAGTCCTTGGAGAGATACATTCAAGTTTTTAAAGTATACTTGTTCTAACCAATACACATTAGTGAAATTGAAACATGCATTTAAAACTGAACACGATGTGACAATTATGTACTATTACGGTTGAAGGTAGCTGAATGAGTAAGTAACACTGGTGGAATTAATTGCAAGTCAAGCTTCTCTCTTGCTTCCAAAAATATTTAGCAGCTTATGTTCACTAATTATCTTCATTTCCAGCCTGGGTTCCTGTGGTGGGTTTTGTCGATATCCATTTGCAACACTCCAGTGTGGACTAAGGTTCAGCAAGGGGACCTCTGACTGCCAGGAGATCAATTACTGCTGAGCTTTCATTTCCTCTTCCCCCAGAGTCTGTCAATACAATTTAATGTGAGAGAACGTTGAAGTGGAACAGTTGCCAGCCATTAGAAGAAAAAATGTTGACACAAGTGACAGACGCAAGGAAAGAAGCAGGTTCAGGTTCAAATCGAACTCTGCAGCTAGGTGAATAAATTGAAGGCAGAGCTTCACATGAACTTCTCAACCATGAACTCACTATTTACCCTATCCATGCCCCTCATAATTTTGTAAACCTCTTTAAGGTCACCCCTCAGCCTCCGACGCTCCAGGGAAAACAGCCCCAGCCTGTTCAGGAGTAAAGTGGTGCTGGAAAAGCACAGCAGTTCAGGCAGCATCCGAGAAGCAGTAAAAATTGATGTTTCGGGCAAAAGCCCTTCATCAGGAATACAGACCGAGTGCCTGAAGGGTGGAGAGATAAATGAGAGGAGGGTTGGGTGGGGAGAAAGTAGCATAGAGTACAAGAAGTGAATGGGGGTGGGGATGAAGGTGATAGGTAGGGTGGAGTGGATAGGTGGAAAAGAAGATAGGCAGGTAGGACAAGTCATGGGAACAGTGCTGAGGTGGAAGTTTGGGACTGGGGTGAGGTGTGGGAAGGGGAAATGAGGAAACTGTTGAAGTCCACACTGATGCCCTGGGGTTGAAGTGTTCCGAGGTGGAAGATGAGGCGTTCTTCCTCCAGGCATCGGGTGGTGAGGAAGCGGTGGTGAAGGAGGCCTAGGACCTCCATGTCCTCAGCAGAATGGGAGGGGGAGTTGAAATGTTGGGCCATGGGATGATGTGATTGATTGGTGTGGGTGTTCCGGAGATGTTCCCTAAAGCGCTCTGCTAGGAGGCGGCCAGGCTCCCCAATGTAGAGGAGATCGCATCGGGAGCAACGGATACAATAAATGATATTGGTGGATGTGCAGGTAAAATTTTGATGGATGTGGAAGGCGATCTAGTCTGTCACACATAATAATGTCTTGATACGCTTTCTGTCCCAACCAAAGTCATGTGATCATCTGGAAATAGGAAAATAACATATTAAAATCCCAGGTCAATTTGGATGGGAATAAAATGGTGGAAATTTCTTTCAGACAATTAAGTTAGTCCAAGATATCAGGTTGGGTATGTCGATCTGTGCCTTTAAGGGAGATTTGTTTTGTTCTGTTTCTCTTGAACAGACGTGTAAACCTGATGCCAATATACAGAATACCCTGCAAGGACTGCACCAAACACTACATTGGACAAACCAACAGGAAACTAGCCACCAGGATGCATGAGCACCAACTAGCCACCAAAAGACATAACCAACTATTACTGGTATCCATACACACTGATGAAGAGGGACGCCAGTTTGACTGGGACAATGCATACCTTCTAGGACAGGCCAGAGACACACATGGGAATTCCTAGAGGCCTGGCATTCCAGCCGGAACTCCATTAACAGACATTTAGATTTGGACCCCATTTACCAAACTCTCACAAACAGAATAGGAAATGGTATCACCCACCACAATAAACCAAAACACATAAATAGCAAACAGGATAGAACACCAGCGCTTCACCGCAGGTTCACTGATAATGTTACCTAGCATGGTGACAAAACGTCTGAGAACAAACCTACCAGTTCAACGAGCAAACATACAACCTGATCCAATCCCTGAGCTCCAAACTTTCTCCAAAATCTCCAAGTGTGTTTTGTTCAAAGCCTAGTACAGGGGAACCTTGATTATCAGAAGGACATGGACGGGGAGTATTAAGTTCAGTTAATCGAATGCCAGATAATCAATGTTGGATAACATAGTTAGCCAAGCATTAGGACCTTGTGATCTTGTTTGGATGATCCACAGTTCAGTTAATCAAATGCTGGTCAATCAAGGTTCCTCTGTAGTTTGACCAATCAAATACACTTGGAACGCAGCACTTTCACTTGCCTTTAAATAAGATAAAGGTTAGTGTCTTGGCTACCTCTTTGATATGTTTTGAGGGGGGTTTGGTCTCATCCTGAACACTGGTCCTGCTAATTCTTTGCACAACAGTGACAGTAATAGGTAGAATTGCAATCTATTCATGGAATACTCCCACATTAGTTTACCTAGTCCTGATTATACCATCTATTCCAGTAATCCCTGAGTCCTTCATTGCTCAGTAATTATAAAAATAACTCTAATGCTCCAAGGACTCCAGTTAGGCCTAATAATCAGTATTCCCATTTGAGTCATGGATTAGTCACATTCAATCATCTTTAAATCCAGATTTAAAATAGATTAAGGCTGACTCAGAAGTGGTGGGGGTGTCTGCAACAATTTTAAATAAAGAGAAGAACAAGTTTAGTGATTTTGGTAGGATTGAAACTGTGTCGTCTTTAACCTGAAGGGTGGATGAGAGAGCTAAAAGTGTGAGTCATCCCCATGCCTCCTGTGGTGAGTCGAATCTGCACAGTGTACAGCCCACAGGAATTCAGACTGGGATGCCAACCCTCAACAGGTATGTCACTCATCAAACTGGCTCATCTGAGTCATCAAGAAAGAACACAATAGGCAGATATTAAACAGCTCTTCAAAAGAAATAATGCCCAATTCAACAGCTAGCATTGATGTAGCCTCTACTGTAGTAAAATGCTTCACACGTATGGTATCTAACCAGTTTTGGGTCCAGAGGTGAGGATCTGCAGTTAAATGGGCAGGTCGGAGAAATCAACACTGTTCTCTTTGAGGAAGGGGAGATTCGATGGGGATGTTCAAAAGAAGATCAGGCTTGAAACAAAGTATACAGGGAAAATCCACTCCCTTTGGAAGATGTATTGAGAACCAGAGGACATCAGCTAAAGGCGACTAACAAAAGAAGTAACGGCAAAATGAGAAACTCTTGTCCTAACAACAAGCATATAATTCTTGGGTTTGGATTACACTGTCAGGTTTTGGTAGATCCAATTCTAGCCTTCAAAGGAGAATTGAATAATTATCTGAAGAGAAAATATACGCAGGGCAATGAAGAAAAGGTGAAGGAGTGGGACTGGATAAATTGCATGGTGAATCAAATGGTCTGCTGCTGAGCTGTACTATTCTATGATTCTTGGAGCCACACAAGAAAATGTTAGGTTTAGTGAACACGAGTTTGATTAGCCAGCAAGACTTGAAACAGCATCTTCCAAAGGTGAAGAATAACACAGGCTCAGGAAGAGAATTCCAGAGCTTCAGACATAAGCAGCTAAAAATAAAGTTGTCAATGATTCGATTTGATTTGATTGATGTTTTTGTCATATGTGCCTAAGTACAGTGAAAAGCTTTGTGTGCGAGCAGTACAGGCAGATCATGGTAAGCAAGGACGTACACATCATAGGGTGAAAAAAAACTTAGACAGAGGCATGCAAATTACATTCTTCAGGGTGTGTGCTAGGCAAGGTCAACATTACCAAAGTCAGTATTAGTTGAAATTAAAGAGTCCATTCATCAGTCTAATAGCAGGCGGGAAGAAACTGTTCCTTAACCTGCTGGTGCATGTGTTCAAGCTTCTGTATGTTATGCCTGATGGAAGAGATTGTAGGAGAGCACTGCTGGGAAGCAATGGGTCTTTGATGATGTTGACTTTTCTGTGGCAACGAGCTGTATAAATGGAGCCCATGGATTGGAGGTTGGTTTCCATGATGATCTGGGGCTGTGCACACAATCTTCTGCAGTTTTTTTAACAATTCTAGGCAGAGTAGTTGTCATACCAGGCTGTTATGCACCCAGACAGAATGCTTTCTGTGGTATATCTGTAAAAGTTGGTGAGGGGGGGGCCTTATGGACAAGCTGAATTTCCTGAGCTGCCTGAGGAAGAAGAGGTGTCGTTGTGCTTTCTTGACCTTCGCATCTATGGGGGATGTCCAGAACAGGTTGTTGCTATCGTCATTCCCAGGAACTTGATGCTCTCCACTCTCTCAATCCCCACTCTGTTGATGTCAATGGGGGCATGTTCTCCTCCTTCTTTTCTGAAGTCGATGATCAATGGAATCATGGGAATTAAACTTGGCAGGAGGCCAGAAAAGATCTGGGAGGACTGTCAAACTGAAGAAGATTGCAGAGATAGAGGGAAGTGGTCCCTTAAGAGTTAACAGGCTTCTTCATGGCCCATGGGTCACCTACATTTCGGAACTGACGGTGTCATTTCAGATCAGATTACTGACCTGTACTGATCCAGCTGAAAATGTGTTGCTGGAAAAGCGCAGCAGGTCAGGCAGCATCCAAGGAACAGGAGAATCGACGTTTCGGGCATAAGCCCTTCTTCAGGACTTATGCCCGAAACGTCGATTCTCCTGTTCCTTGGATGCTGCCTGACCTGCTGCGCTTTTCCAGCAACACATTTTCAGCTCTGATTTCCAGCATCTGCAGTCCTCACTTTCTCCTGTACTGATCCAGGTCAGAGTAACATTACATTCAGCATCCCTTGAATTCTGACAGAATTCCTGAGTTTTCAGCTCCTGGCGAATAACCAGTGAGTCCTGTTGGAAAGTACATAAAGGTAGGATACACTGTTCCTACTCACTGTCCATGAGGGTGACACATTGCATGAGACAGGAGAGAATATGGCTGATACAGTCATGCTACATATTCCTGGCTGTGTGTTCAGGAACAAAGCAGAGGGAAAGAATGGAAATTGGAAGAGAATTACAGTTCAGCTAACAAACCCACACAACAGTGATGCAGGCAGTTCTCAAAGAATGCTGCATTAAACATGAAAAATAGAGCCCCAGACAAAAGCAAGCAAATAGATCAAAATAATGAGTAAGCACTGAGAGGGTGGTTGTGGGGGCGTTTGGGGCTGTTTTTAAAAACACACACAGATTTTCTCCATCCTAAAGATGCATCAGCATTGCAGCATGATAGTTAATATTCTGTTAGCAAGGAACTGAGCTGAACAACAGCTCGCAGAATGTCACACCATCGCCCCCAACAATGTATCACGTCATACCTTAAAGTATCTTTTTGCCATTTAACCCTCCTCCACATTATGGCTGTCCTGATTTCTAGATTGAGCTCAATTCTTATTAACTTCAAATGACATTAAACTTCAAACAGTTACATACCAACAATCTCTCCCATAACTATTGGTTAGTAATATATTTTAATAACTCTCTTTCCCATTAACCTACGAATGTGAAACTCATTCCCTTCCTTTCCTACTAATTTCAGTTTGCTCTTTGCATTGTCTCATATAAATTCTTGATTTATCCTCTAATATCTTTTATGCCTTGTTAATGCCCTCCATTCCCCACTGTGGGCTCCATTCTGCACACCAGGCCTCACTCTGCACCCAAGGCCTCATTCTCCACTCCCCGGTCTCAATCCACACACCAGGCCGTACTCTGCACCCTAACCCTAACTCCGAACGCCAGCCTTCAATCCACACCCCACATTGCACTTTTGGTTTGCCAACTAGAATCCCTACAGTGTGGAAAGAGACCATTTGGCCCAACAAGTCCACACCGACCCTCCGAAAAGTAACCTACCCAGACACATTTCCCATTACACTACATTTACCTACACACCCCTGAACACTGAAGAGCCAGTGAGTCCTGTTGGAAAGTACACAGTAGTAGGGTATCACTGTCCCTACTCACTGCACATGAGAGTGACACATTGTGTGAGACAAGAGAGATAATGGCTGATACAGTCATGCTATATATTCCTGGCTATGTGTTCAGGAAAAAAGCAGAGGGAAAGAATGGAAATTGGGAGAGAATTACAGTTCAGCTAACAAACCCACATCTTTGGACTGCAGGAGGGAACCCATGCAGTCATAGGGAGAATGTGCAAACTCCACACAGCCTGAGGTTGGACTCAAACCTGGGTCCCTAGTGCTGTGAGGCAACAGTGCTAACCACTTAGCCACTGTGCTGCACTATTGTTGGATCTGTGTAGATCTGACTTTAGCATGTGGGATGTAGTGGACAGCGAAGAAGGTTACCTCGGATTACAATGGGATACTGATCAGATGGGCCAATGGGCTGAGAAGTGACAGGTGGAGTTTAATTTAGATAAATGCGAGGTGCTACATTTTGGGAAAGCAAATCTTAGCAGTACCTGTACACTTAATGGTAAGGTCCTAGGGAGTGTTGCTGAACAAAGAGATCTTGGAGTGTAAGTTCATAGCTCCTTGAAAGTAGAGTCAGAGGTAGATCGGATAGTGAGGAAGGAGTTTGGTATCATTTGCTTTATTGGTCAGAGTATTGAGTACAGGAGTTGGGAGGTCATGTTGCAGCTGTACAGGAAATTAGTTAGGCCACTGTTGGAATATTGTGTGCAATTCTGGTCTCCTTCCTATTGGAAGAATGTTGTGAAACCTGAAAGGATTCAGAAAAGATTTACAAGGATGTTGCCAGGGTTGGAGGATTTGAGCTAAAGGGAGAGGCTGAATAGGCTGGGGCTGTTTTCCCTGGAGCGTCAGAGGCAGAGGGGTGACCTTATAGAGGTGTATAAAAACATGAGGGGTATGGATAGGATAAATAGACAAGTTTTTTTTTCCCTGGGGTGGGGAAGTCTCGAACTAGAGGGCATTGGTTTAGGGTGAGAGGGGCAAGATACAAAAGAGACCTAAGGGGCAACTTTTTCACGCAGAGGGCGGTACGTGTGTGGAATGGGCTGCCAGAGGAAATAATGGAGGCTCGTACGATTGCAATATATAAAAGGCATCTGGATGGGTATATGAATAGGAAGGATCTGGAGGGATATTGGCCGGGTGCTGGTAGATGTGACTAGATTGGGTTAGGGTGTCTGGTCAGCATGGATGAGTTGGACCAAAGGGTCTGTTTTCATGCTGTACCTCCCTATGACTCAATGACTCTATGTGGAGGCATAATTGACCACATGCATGAACAAACATGGAGAGCAGCCCAGCAGCAATGTGGTGCTGTGGGTGATGGATTCAAAGCCCAACTCAGCACCATATTGCAGATTCCCATACAATATTATAAAGCAAGACAAATAATCACAATGGGATGGGAAAGAAAGGAACACTCTGAACATTTTCCAACAGGAAGTGTGTATTTAAGAGAATCCACTGGCAAGGTTTGTACCCAGCCAATAGTACAGAGGGTGATGAATGCTGAGAAAGACCATTCGGACCTGGGCAACAACATAGAAAGTAAGGAACAGAGCCTGTGAAGCAGTATGCAGGCTTCTTGGGGGATATAACAGGTCCACAACAGGAGGTTAGCTGCCCTGATAATGCAGATGCACAAGATGAATTCTGCTATGTGGATCTTATGACTAATTGCAATAAAACTAATTTTAAATTGGATACGGGAGAATGTATCCATTCTCTCAAATGAAATATCATGGCTGTGGGCATGAATTCTTAGTCTCTCTTCTGTACAATTTTGAGACACAGGAGACATTAGAATCAGAGTGGGAACCAGATGAATGCTAGATTTTGCAACAATAGGAACAAGGTCACAGAAACCTTTTTGTCCTTCCTAATCATCACTCTCCTTTGTTAGGTGGAGATGCTTGTGTGGCTTTGAAAATTATCTGGTTAGCAGTCACAGAAACAGCAACTCACTACACCAAGAATCAGATTCCCGTACAGAAACATTATCCCGAGGAGTACAGGAAGATGGTGCAGATTTTTCAAAAGTGAAGCCGAAAATGGCAGAAGAAAAAAATACTAAATATGAAGGTGACCAGCCACAAGAGAGCATTCTCAATGTTCATTTGCTCTTTCAAGACAGAGAAGCAGTCCAAGGAACCTACCACTCATCTTGTTCATTTCGTGGAAGCAGAGTTCCCGAACCTTTTTCTGCTGTTAGAACTAGCTGGTAATGTTTGTGAAGTCTCTGTTGCCTTTTTTGAGGAGAATCACACATCACTCAATGAGGGTAACAAAGAATCAAAATTGCCTTCTGCTTCCATGCAGCCCAATAATGGCAAGTGAACATTACTACAGCGTCAGCAAATGCAACTAGATGGGGACCTTGCTTCTGGAGCGCTACAGAAAAGACAAAGCAGCCTGTTCCATCAACCTTTCCTCAAATGATCTTCACCAAATCATAGAATTCCTCCAATGTGGAAGCAGGTCATTTGGACCTCTGAGTCAATACTAACCCTCCAAAGAGTATCCTACCCTGTCCCTATAATGCTGCATTTCCCATGGCAAACCCATCTCGCCTGCACTTCTCTAGACACTACAGGCAACTTAGCATGGCCAGTCCACCTAACCTGCACATATCTTTGGACTGGGGAGGAAACCAGCGCACTCTGAGGAAACCCACGCAGACATAGAGAAACCTGTAAACTCCACACAGACAGTCGCTCGAGGGTGGAATTGAACCCAGGTCCCTGGTGCTGTGAGGCAGCAGTGCTAACCACTGAGCTACCATGCCACCCTATTGCTGCATGGCCCAGGATCCAGCTTCCATTGCACACCACCAATGCATCCTCCTTCCCAGAGAATAATAAACACGGGAGCACATATGAATCCTGAGAAATCTGTTAGAGATGCATGCTTTTGTGGAGTGTGGGATCATGATAAGAAGGAATTACATAGAAACTATAAATCATCCATGAGGTTAAAGTTGTGGAAACTTGTAAGTGAGATGTCGAATAAAGGGTTAACTATTCTCTTACTCTAATAGTTACCGAGCATGTGCATAAAGATCTACACTGTATTGACATGGAACTGGGATATGAATTTATACCAGAGATGTCCTGACTATCATCCCTTGTATCTAGTTATGTTCAATTAAGCCTGTTAATGCTCACCCAACCAGAGCATAGACCTGATGTTATTACAATTCCCAGAGATTTCATCAAGTGACCTTGAGTTGCCAACCACTTCGCACTCACACAGCTACCATTGATCACCTAAGCTGTCCAAACTCACAGCTCAGAGCCTTCCCCCACCAAGCGGAAAGCAAAACTGAATTCTCATTCTTTTCTCTGCTTGGAAAACAGCTTTTCTCCAACAATCTCAATCATTTTTAAAGCAAATAATTAAAGGGGTTCAAAGGACATGATATGGGGCTGAATGAGAAGCAATAGGCCCCACCCACTGGCTACAACGTTGGCAGCGCAGCTACATCCTCTGCAATCAGATAGCTGGCACCTTCCCGAGTCCCTGCAGTGGCACGGAGGGGGGGGGGGGAGAGGATCGGGGGAGACGGGCGACGGAGCACGGGTCACCAGTTGGGTGGCTCTGTCAGAGGCTGCTCACCTGCCTGGCCTCCCATGGGAGGAGGCTTGGTGGGGCAGGAAGAGGAGGTGGGGATGTTGGCAGTTGTCAGGAGGAAAGCCAGGACTTGCCTGCAAGATGATGTGGGCATTCCCCTCAGCCAAAAGATGGCAAAGTGAGGGCTGCCTTAGGGCATATGGATAGTACAGTGCCTACCCTGGAGCTGCTCCAAAGAAAATCAGCAGAGGTGGGCTGGCCGTAGGGACAGAATCCAGTGCTCTCTGCACCCCCTCCCACTATCTGAACTGATTTTACCCTCATTCAGCCTGCCCTTGGCATCTGGTGTAACATTTCGGTCACTGTTTATATGGGGCAACCTATTGGAAAAGAGCTCATCAGATCCAATTCGTACAAATGTCACAAAAGCAGTTAGTAGTGAGTTTTGTATTTATTCAGGAAGGATAACTGCTTTGAATTTACATTCAAAAGGGAAGAATTAAACACTTCAGAGAGTTGAATGGTTGCACACAGCTGTCACATAACCTCTGCACAAACAATTCTGGAATTTTCTGTAGCAGAATGCATGAATCAAGCAGAATGAATGAACATTGTGCAATGTTCAACAGCTCTGACATGGGTTAAAAGGACATGTCCATTGCAAAATAAAGCTCTTATAAAAGCTTTTTACTGTTTATAACTGGCTACACAATTTAAATCATTGCATGGGTTATTGTTTCAGGTCGCGCGACCTGAACTCAGTTCTGAAGGCTCACTGAACCCAAAACATTAACTCTGATTTCTCTCCACAGATGCTGCCAGACCTGCTGAGCTTTTCCAGCAGTTTCTGTTTTTGTTTCTGATTTACAGCATCCACAGTTCTTTGGGTTCTTATTCGAAGATTGCATTTTTCATGTACGGTGTGAAGTTTAAGAAAATGATTCAGACAGATTCATATGTCTCCCAATAAAAAGAAATTCCTATTCCAATATTTATGAATGCAGTTCCCCTTAAGAGGCACCTCTTTTTGCACTGTATTCTGCGGTGCATAATGAAGCAGCTTTTCAGCAGTAATACAATGAACTAACTTTACACATGTAATCCTCTAAATTATTATTCGCAATGTTGGCAAACAGTGGGTGAGACAAGGGAAACAAAAGAGAAGAGTGTGGAAGGAGAACGTGAGAGATGGAGATAAGCATGACCTGGGGGATTGAGAATGATATGAGGAAGGGGATAAGAACGAGAAACAGAGATGAGAGGCAGGAAAGGCAAACTTGTGAAAATATTGAATGATTGCCACTGCTGAAATAAATACAAAGATTATTTGAATTACGTTGGAAGGTGAAAACAAATAAGAAGACAGGGTTAATTTCATGGGGGCTTCACTTCTTCAGTTGTCCTACTCTTTGACACATGAGAAATGGGAACCATAAAACCACAAAGCCACAACTTTGACACCCTGAGTAGCATTTTCTCTGTAGGCTTCTGAATACCACTATCTGACTTAAATGGTGGTCAGGAGTCTACATTGTGTGGGCAATAGAGGCCACTTCCCTCAAATTGGCCAATTCATGGCCAGAGGGCAGACTTGCCAGCCCATTGGGGTTGGGGGAGTGCATCTCAAAGCTGGAGCACCTCCAGTACTGAAGAAGCAGAGACTGGCAGCTGTAAGTTAAGTGATCTAGTAAATACTGTAGGGGATTTGCATGTTACCAACTCATTAGTACTGCCTATTAATCTGTCCACATTGAAACAGCTATTCCTATTGAACTGGAGAATGATTCAAGTCACCAGCCAGATACACAACGTATTTCAATTAGAAATGGGTGAGTCAAATTCACGTAGAATAGGTTCAGATTCTGTTTGATTCACGCAATCATCAAATTGTTCAGATTTCTATCATCACCATATCTGTTATCCTTCCCCAGGCATTTTCCCATCCAGACAGATCAACATAACACCAGCCCATTCAGCTCTGTTCATATCGGAATCCAGGGCAGCACAGCACAATCCTTTCACATGAAACCATGATCACCTACAACATCGCGTGCTACATCATCAGCTTTTGTGATGCAGCCTCCTCTGGCATGGAGCATAGACAGTGCTGAGCATTTTACTGAACATCTCTATTCAATCTGAAGGTGCGAGCTCCTGCTCTCAGTGCAGCATAATTTGTATTCCCACTCCGACCTTTCCTGCTGCTCATTCCCTACACTCTTCCAGCCAAATCATTGGTAAACATCAGGAATGGTCTCACATTTTACACCTGATTCTCCTGCAGTTTCTGGTTAGAATACTGACAAGAGCAACTTCAAGCCTTCACTATCTTTCTGTAAATTTTCCAAATATCTTTCAGCCATCTTTTTCACAGTGACTCATTTTGCAATCATTTTTATTTCCTCCTTAATCTGTCTAAAACCCTTTCACTCTCAACAATTATCTATGACCATTTCCCAGATTTTAAAAAAGGCAAGCATTTGCTCACATGGTCTACAGCACATTAACTTACAGCCAAAGGTCAATTTATTTTTAATGCTTAAAGCTCAAGCTGATGGTACACATCAGAAAATCACAGAACCGAGAATTAGGCATGTACTCAGATGATGATATGTGTTTCATCATGCGTAACTCAGCACTGGATGTGCAAGAGAAGAATATTTACCCTAATGTGATTGGAATGTTGATACTGTACTTGCTTCTTTTACCAAATCACCTTTCTCTCCTCTCAGTCTCATTAAAGGGTCATTTATGTTTCAGTTTCCAGCTTTGAGGAAGTTCTGTATCCTAGAAACACAAACTCGTCTCTGTTTAGAATGCTAAGGACCTTCTGTGTAGTTCCAGCATTTTGCTTTTCTGATTCCAATTATTGGGTTTGAGCTGTTCCAGTCCAGTTCATAATGCTGTCTCAAAGCAAATCCTGGGTTTTAAAAGGCCAACTTCGGAAATTCCTGTGTTGAATCATATTCAATGAACTTATCTTTATATACATGTAAACATGACCATTCTTAGTTTATACCTTCAATGACTTTAAATAGTCATTGGAATATCAGATGGTTTGATTTTTGAAAATTCTGTATGAACTTGAACAGTCAAGGTTTAAATCTGTGTTAGGCCCCATTCACAGATGACATGCTGATGAAAAATAAAAGCAGAAAAAAAAATTCTCCCATCCACTATGTTGTCCCTGGTCCTGTTTTTGTCTCAATAATAATCTCCAGTTCCAGTTTTTCTGTCTGTTCTTCACCAGTTCTTCTATTCTGACACAAAATCCCTCCATACTCCTCCGCCGTCCAGCAATAGTTCTATGTTTAATCTTCAATTTAATTGTAACCTCCCCAGCCCTTCTTCACAAAAATGCATTTATCTCCTTCAGCCTTAATTTATACTTGGTTCAAATTAACCAAACTGGCAGGCAGCTCAAAGCCTCTCTTCATTGTCTCTGCATCCTTTCCCAAACCTGGCAACTACAACTGGACACAGCACTCAGTGTGAGGTTTCATTCATGGCATCAGTAACACTTCCAGGGACTTTTATTCCACTGATTTACTCCCATGCAATACTTTGAAGCTGTTGCCAAATACTGCTCTCAGAGGTCAATTTTCTTGGCCAGAGTCGTTTCTGGATGCACTTTGTTTGTTATGTCCTTTACTCTCTAACCCTGTTTTGTGTTTCATGTGCAAATGAGCATTACTTTGTTGTAATCAACTTATTTCTAACTTGCCTCTCCATTTCCAATGACCCTGTTGATCTCTCTGGAGTTTAACACTTGTTATCTGAGCATCCTGCTTCTCCAACAATGTGTTACTTCCACATTTATGCTTTCATCTGGTATATAACAAACAGCAAACATCTCTTTGACTGATCTTGATTATAATTTTTGCCTTATTCTACCCAGCATGAAACTGACATGGATCGGATAATTGCCTGATCTGCACATGGTCTGATTTTCCTCTCTGTTGAAGGGAATGGAAGGTAGACATCCGACTGATGCAGTTCGCCATTTTGAGCAAAATGTTAAAAGTAGCCCCTGTGGCTTTTCCACACGACCCTTGGCAACACATTCTGCGACAGCCTCAGGGATTTCAGCCTATTCGTTAGACATGAGTTGTTAGCTGCTTTGAAAATTTTCATTTATTTTGACACATTCTTTTAGAAATCGACTGCAATGTTTTCCAGCTGCCAACAGCAAGTTAACAGAATGCTCAGAATTGAGCTTCTGGGAAAATGAAAACAATTTGTAATTACTTTCTTGTTTTCTGCTACGAAAGCTGCAGATTAGTCCGACTGCTTCCTTATCTCTTTCTCAGGCTAGACAAATAGACGGAAGAGAGAAAGGAATTAAAATTGCGGGTCAGTGAACATCATAAAGATGACTGGAGAAGGAAGATCATTTTGGGTTGCCACTTGTAAAAAGAAGCTAGTTGGTAATTGTAAGTGGCCGGGATCAGGATGGTCAAGAGGTTGACATGTATTTAATAGTGTTGCTTTATCTGTCCTGAGGAAGCCAGAGGTAGAAAATTTGTCCTTCTGATAGTGCAGAATTGATGGCACCCCTTATCCAAACACTCACGGTGATTCCAATGAATGGAGGGAGCATTGGAGCAAGGCCTCCTCAGAATAAATCAGACATCAATGGTTCAGCAATACACTATTCATCCAGAGTTAGTAATACAGAGATATAGGCCTGGAACTTTACAGTCCTTGCCATTACCCACTCTTCCCATGCAGCTTCAGGAACCAGGTTGGAAGGCCAGAGTAGGAGGTGCTCAGAAAGATCTATCTGTCCTTCCGCCAACTGAAGCCAATTGTGGTCCTTAAGGGCCAACACTGGGTAGTGGGCTATTCTCTTGAAGGGGGTGGAAACTGCAAACCCAGGAGGGTAACTGCCTGGTGACTCTGCAATAGTTGTAGTTTCCCAGGCTGACAGAGCCAGGGAACTGGTGAAATCCACATTGATTCACATTTCTCCTCCCCCCACCTCTACCAGATCCAAACTTCCAACTTGGCACCGCCTTCTTGAACTGTCCTAGCTGTCCATCTTTCTTCCCACCAACCCGGTCCACCCTCCATTCCAAACTATCACCTTCACCCCCACCTTCATCTACCTATCACATTCCCAGCTACCTTGCCCCCAGCCTGACCCTCCTCCCATTTATCTCTCAACCCCCTCAGCCCACAAGCCTCATTCCTGATGAAGGGCTTATGCCTGAAATGTCGATTCTCCTACTCCTTGGATGCTGCCTAACCGGCTGTGCTTTTCCAGCTCCAGACTCTTCAAATTTTCAATGAATGTACCAGCTCTGTGGAAACCTGTGACCGTAAATTCAAATTCCATGCTGGGAAATTCAAATTCAATCAGTTTAATAAGTTTCTAAAAAGAAATGTTATATCAATGGAGGTGAATAAAAAGTTAGCATTTCATTGTAAAAATCTATTTGTCCTTTAGGGAAGAAAAATCTCCCATCTTTACCCAATCTGGCCTACACATTACTCCAGACTCACAGTGATGTGGTAGCCTCAGAGTTACCCTCTGAAATGGCCTAGCAAGCCCAATACCAGTTGAAGAAAGTGATTTCCAAGGGCAATTATGGATTGACATCAAATGCTAGTGAGGTCCCAATGCATTTTAGTAAATGGCAGATACCAAGCAACACTTATGAGCCAATCATAAGCAGTTGGCCTCTGCAGAGCTTCAGTACAAATTCAAAGCTGATACTTTAGTCCTGTACTACGAGAATTCTGAAATGTAAAAGGTACTGTCTTTTACACGAGATATTAAGCCAAATTCCCATCTGTCTCCCTGCCTGATTGTTTCTCTCCATCAACCATCCATCTATTCCTTTCAGTGCAAATCATGATCATCAAATGACTTGCCAAGGCTCACATTCAAAGACTGAACTATTGACATTAGACCCTCCTGGTACATCTGCGACGTGGGTGTTGTTTCTTCACAGGCATCTCTTGATTTCACAGTTATAAGGAATCTGAACCCATCCCTCGTTAAGAAGCTGCATTCTCATGTAACTCCCCAGGATGCCTATTCCACACCTGATCGATCCGTAACTTCACTACATACTTATCTATCCAGCAGTTGTCATGAGCTTGTACAAAAAATAACTCCTGCAGGGAACTTGCTGTTCAGCATGGTTTCACATTTGAAAATTACCACAGGCTTTCATTTTGTTCCATTGGCCTTGCAGGCTAATGTCACAATGAATCCTGTCTTCTTGTATCCTGTTCTTCCACTAGAATTGTTTTTGATCCTTGCCATTCCACGGTTTGATTACTGGGCATATCAAAATTCATGGGTGCTTCATCGATGTTGCCAATGTCCCTTCAAAGATATGTGTGTTTTCCTAGTGTTCTTATTGATGAGCTGTTGGAAACTGATAATTGTGGCCTTAGGCTCTCTTGCTAGTCTCAGAGTAATCTTTATCTGCTGTCGCAACACTAGGATATTTTGTTTCATATAAAGCTGTTGCACTAACTAGCTGTTGGTCTGAAATCCTTTCTAGTCTCTGGGTGTCAGTTAGTTCACTTAAACATGTACACACACATCGCTTCTCGGATGACAATGTAACCATTTTAACAATCCTCAAGGAGTCAGACTGATCTAAGCTTCACAAAATCAGACCAGTTGCTGTTCCTGTTCTCAGGCCAAATTTAATCTCGGGAATCTTTTTCAGGACAGGTTCCTTTTTCCATTTTTGCACCAGTTTCTCATGAACAATGAATTCCCACACTGCAGCACAGTTACTTGATGGGGTAGCAAATGCTATGACCTCCAGCTTAAAAGCAACTTTGTACATCATTCTCTTTGCTAGACGCTCTATTCCTGCTCATCAGCTGCACAGACTGCTCTCTGTGGTTGTGCATCTTTTTTTTTAACATTAATTACTACAATACATGGTATTCAGAGATATAAGAGAATGCAAACTTATTCTTACCTTAATTGTAGAATCACAGAGTCATACAACATGGAAACAGACCCTTCAGTCCAACTAGTCCACATCAAGTGTGTTCCCAAACTAAACTAGTCCCACTTGCCTGCATTTGGCCCATTTCCCTCTATGCCTTTCCTATTCATGTACCTATCCAAATGTCTTTAAAATGTTGTAACTAAACATGCGGCACGGTGGCACAGTGATGCGGCACGGCGGCACAGTGGTTAGCACTGCTGCCTCACAGCGCCTGAGACCCGGGTTCAATTCCTGCCTCAGGCAACTGACTGTGTGGAGTTTGCACATTCTCCCCGTGTCTGCATGGGTTTCCTCCGGGTGCTCCGGTTTCCTCCCACAAGTCCAAAGATGTGCAGGTTAGGTGAATTGGCCATGCTAAATTGCCTGTAATGTTAGGTAAGGGGTAAATGTAGGGGGATGGGTGGGTTGTGCTTCGGCGGGTCGGTGTGGACTTGTTGGGCCGAAGGGCCTGTTTCCACGCTGTAATGTAATCTAATCTAATCTAATCTAAATCTGCATCCATCACTTTCTCTGGCAACTCATTCCACACACAAAGCACGCTCCGTGTAAAAATGTTGTCCCTCATGTCCTTTTTAAGTCTTTCTGCACTCCCCTTAAAAATATGTCCCGTGGTTTTGAACTCCCCCCATCCTAGGGAAAAGACACTGGCCATTCAACTTATCTACGCCCCTCATGATTTTATAAACCTGTATAAGGTCAACCTCAACCTCCTACGCTCGAGTGAAAAAAATTCTACCCCATCCAGTCTATTTTTATATGACAAACCCTCCATTTCCAGCATCATCCTGGTAAATTTTTTCTGAGCCCTCTCCAATTTAATAATATTTTTCCTATAGCATGGTAACCAGAACTGCATGCACTGCTCCAGAAATGGCGTGCTTCCACACTGTACGGATTCCATGAAGCAGCCTCACTAATGTCCTGTACAAACTCAATATGATGTCCCAACTCCTACACTCAGAGTTATCGGGACCATTATTTAAGCAATGTAGACAAGTATGCTAATCTCCTTCTAACCACCCTGTCTATCAGTGACACAAATTTGCAAGATTGTTCGACAACTCTACTACTTAATGCTAGGCAGCCCAGTCCTCAAGCTCCTCTGCTTGCGCTCCTCTATTCTCCTCTTCACTCTGCCCCATGCTGTACTATTTCAACAAAGTGAAGAGCATACCGGGACACCATCACAATACTCCTCCAGGGTCCTGAAGGTCTTACATAAAGCTCCTTTCCACATTTTTTTTAAACAGATCATAAAAGTTAACATTTATTTAGATTCTCAAATTAATTAACGGTATTACTGCTTTTTGCAACATTACGGTACATTTCTTTCCTTTTATCTTTGAGTTTTCTCGAGTCTTTAACTTAATTCATCTATATGAATCCTGGGTCAGGGACCCGGGTTCGATTCCAGCCTCGGGTGACTGTCTGTGTGGAGTTTGCACATTCTCCCCGTGTCTGTGTGGGTTTCCTCCAGGTGCTCTGGTTTCCTCCAAAAATCCAAAAATATGCAAGTCAAGTGGATTGGCCAAGCTAAATTGTCCATAGTGTTAGGTGCATTAGTCAGAGGGAAATGGGTCTGGGTGGGTTACTCTTCGGAGGGTTGGTGTGCACTTGTTGGGCCAAATGGCCTGCTTCCACACTGTAGGGAATCTAATCTAATCTAATCATATTGGTAGGCCTGTCAGGAAAGTCTATAACAAATTATAACAACTCTTGAAGTAAAGTTGGTGAGCCTTCTTTGTCTCTGCTGACTTCTGTTAGATCAACAGTGCTTGCTGAGGGTTCTCACATTGATGTAATTACAGGAATGTTTGAGAATGTGGAGTTTTTTTCTGACATTAGAAAATTGGGTGATGGTGTTAATTCTCTGAGGAAAAAGTGAGGTTGTTTGTTTGGGTTTTTGTTCCTCATGTAAAGAGACATGATCCATTGCACAATTGATATGTTCTTTGAATATCTGTTCCAAAGCATGAATATATATGTTGGCTTGGAAATAATTTGCTTTGATGCTTGTTGTGTTCTTTAGACAACAGCACAGCTTTGATCAAATTTTTATTCCCAATTTTTTCAATCGATTTACCTTAAGCCTGTTTTTGAAGATTTTTTTTAGCTTGTTTGTTAACTTTGTGAACAAGTCAAGAGGTTAGAATTTGTTAAAGCACTGATAGACTTATTTAATCTGATGCCTAGATTGGGTTTTCCAGTGAAAGTATAACTTTTATTTTTCTTTTCTGCTAAGGGAAGATACGGGTGGCATGCCTCAGGGTGATCAAAAAGTAGACAATGTTAGGAATCATCTTTGGGATCAGGATGTTTATAATACTTTTCATTACATATTTAAACTACCAATTAAATACATGGTAGTCATTGACATACTAGGCTCTAATATTGCAGTTATGACACTAAAAGACTAGACTATGTATTTTGCTACCTAATGCTTGTACTTCTTTCTTCTTTTCTTAACTCTGCCCACACTGTGCTATAAATGTCCAATGAGGGGCAGCTCTGAGACATCATCACAATTTTGCTCCAGGGTCCTAAAGCCTCACACAACAGTTCCAGCATCACAAACATACGCCACTGCACCAGACGCCAGCTAACTATGCAAGCAAGTGAGGAAATATTTTCTTTAAAAATCTTATCATTCAAACTCAATTCCATATCATGAATTTATATTGAGTTCCTGCCTTCTCAATAAACATTGTTCACCTTAGTATTCAGACTGCTTTTCAGAAATGTACAAGGAAAATAGAAGCTGCTGGAGATTATAAATAAGTTCAATATGAATGACCTGTTCTATAAATCTTGTAAAACCATTGCAGCAACTTTTCTGAAACCACATTATTTACATTCCATCACACCTCCCTGAGATTTGGAGAACTCAATGTTAGAGCAGATGGGCTCACAGAGCGAATATCTTTCACCTCATCAGGAACAGAGTAGTTACAAGTAAGCTATTGCTGTTTTATTACTCATGGTGATAAACCCAGACTCACAAAGCTTCCAGATCACAGCCCAATGATTATAGAACACTGCAGCACAGAAGGGACCATTGGGCCTTCCAGGGTCCAGGAGTCTGACAGGTCAGAATTGACTGCAGCAGGCAACCCTGGGGGAATGTAGTGAGTTATTGAAAATATTGTGGAACATTTTAATCATATTGGTAGGCATGTCAGGAAAGTCTATGACAAATTATAATTAAATTAAAGTTGGTGAGCCTTCTTTGTCTCTGCTGACTTCTGTTAGATCAATAGTACTTGCTATCAATAAAGTTGGTTAGTTTTGGGTCAGCTGTTAACACATGATTCATAAGTAGGGGTAGGCCATTTGGCCCATCGCATCTGCTCCGCCATTCCATACGATCTTGGCTGATTTGATTGTAACTACAAACCCACATTCCCGCCCATTCCAAAAACATTTCACCCCCTCGACCCTCACCTTTGCTTCAAAAGAATCTATCCACTTCTGTCTCAAAATTATACCAGGATTCTTGTCATTTATATAAATGATTTGGATGAGAATTCAGAGAGGATAGCGAGTATATTTGTGGATGACACCAAAATTGGTGGTTTAATGGAGAGTGAAGAAGGTTACCTAAGATTACAAAGAGATCTTGAACAATTAGGCCAATGGGCCGAAGAGTGGCAGATGGACTTTAATTGGATAAGTGTGAGGTTTTGCATTTTGGTAAAACAAACTAGGGCAGGGCTTATACAATTAATGGTCGAGCCCTGGGTACTGTTGTCAAATAGAGGAACCTAGTTGTTCAGGTACGTGATTCTTGGACAGTTGCATCATAGGTAGACAAGGTGGTAAAGAAGGCATTTGGCAAGCTTGCCTTCATTGCTCGGACCATTGAATATAGGAGTTGGACATCATGTTGCGGTTATACAAGACTTCAGTGAGGCCACTTTTGGAGTACTGTGTCCAGTTCTCCTTGCCCTATTTTTGGAAGGCTATTATTCAATTAGAGAGGGAGCAGAAAAGATTTATCAGGTCTTACTGGGACTGGAGCGTTTCAGTTATGAGGAGGGGCTAGATAGGCTAGCACCTTTTTTATTAGAGCACTGGAGGCTGAGGGGTGATCTTTTAGAGGTTTATATAATCAAGAGGGATGTAGATAAGATGAATAGAAATGGCCTTTTTCCTAGGGCAGTTAAAAACTAGAGGACATATTTTTTAAGGTGAGAGGAGAAAGGTTTAGAAGGGACTGGAGGGGCAAATTTTTCACACAGAGGGTGGTTTGTATGTGGAATGAACTGAGAAGCAAAACAAAACTGCAGATGCTGGAATCCAAAGTAGACAGGCAGGATGCTGGAAGAACACAGCAATCCAGGCAGCATCAGGGTGGTTTGTATGTGGAATGAACTGATGAAGTATTGAAGCAAAAAAAAAACTGCAGATGCTGGAATCCAAAGTAGACAGGCAGGATGCTGGAAGAACACAGCAAACCAGGCAGCATCAGGAGTTTCAGGTATAAACCTTTTTCAGGACTGGGGTGGTATAGGGGGACCTGCAGATAAAAGGGGTGGTGGGGCATGGTGGTGAAGTAGGGAAAGGTGAAGACAAGCAGAGGGTATGACCTGGTTGGTCAATGGGAGAAATGAATCTGGTTGGTGGCAAGGAGGATTGGGAGGGATGAGGAGGGGCTGGGAAGGGAGTCAGGGGATGGGAAGGGAGGTTATTTGAGATTGGAGAACACAATGTTGAGTCCTCTGGGCTGTAGGCTGCCCAGGCGGAAGATGAGGTGTTGTTCCTCCTATTTGCGGTTCGGTTCGTTGTGGCAATGAAGAAGGCCGAGGATGGTCATATCAGAAAGGGAGTGGGTTGGAAAATTAAAATGGGTGTTGACTGGGAGGTCTGGTCATACCCTGTGGGGCCTGGCTGAGACGCTCAGTGAGCTATTCCCTAGGTTTACATTTGGTCTCCCCGATGTAGAGAAGACCACATCGGGAGGACTTGATGCAGTAAACTAGGTTGGAGTGGCAGGTGGACAACTAGTTTCCAACTAGACGCCACCCACAAGAACATTTTCCCCTCCCAACCCCTCTCTGCCTTCCGCAAGGACCGTTCCCTTCGACAGTCCACTCTCCCCACCAACACCACCCCCACTGATCTCTTTCCTCAGTATCTCCCGAAGTCCCACCACCACCACCACTCACCCCCAGGTACCTTCCCCTGCAAGTAGAAAAGATGCAAAACCTGCTGACACACCATCCCCCTCACCTTCATCCAGGGCCCCAAACAGTCCTTCCAGGTGAGACAAAGTTCATCTACCTCTCCTCCAACCTAGTTTATTGTATCCGATGCTTCCGATGTGGTCTTATCTACATCAGGGAGACTAAACGGAAACTCAGGGCATGTTTCACTGAGCATCTCAGCTGGGCCCGGAGGGGCTGACCGGACCTCCCAGACACCGCCCATTTTAACTCCCCTTCCCACTCCCTTTCCGACATGACCATCCTCGGCCTTCTCCATTGCCACAACGAACCAAACCGCAAATAGGAGGAACAACACCTCATCTTCCGCCTGGGCGCCTACAACACGGAGGACTCAACAATGAGTTCTCCGATTTCAAATAACCTCCCTTCCCATCCCCCGTCTCCCTTCCCAGCCACTCCCCCTCCATCCCACTCCTCCCAACCACCAACCGGATTCATTCCTCCCTTTGACCAACCAGGTCGTACCCTCTACCTGTCTTCACCTATCCCCACTTCACCACCCTGCCCCTGCTACCCCCTTTATCTGCAGCTACCCCTACCCCCACTCCCAGTCCTGAAGAAGGAATACACCTGAAATGTCAACTTCTCCACTTCCTGATGCTGCCTGGCTTGCTGTCTTCTTCCAGCCTCCTGCCTGTTCTACAGAGAAAGTGATAGGTGCAGGTACAATTACAATATTTAGAATACATTTGGATGAGTACACAAATAGGAAAGGTTTCGAGGAATATGACCAAACGCAAGCAAATGGAACTGGTTTAGTTGAGGAAGGTCGGTCGGAATGGACGACAGCACCACTAATCCAGAATCTGGTTTCCAGCATCTGCAGTCATTGCTTTTACCTCGTTGACTGGACCAAGGGGTCTGCTTCTGTACCATGTGACTCTATGACTCCATACTACAATCCCAATAAGGTGATCATCCCTTTCTTATTTCTCAGTTCCACCCAAGTAACTTCCCTGGATGCATTCCCAGAAATATCCTCCCTACATACAGCTCGGAATGTTATCCCTAATCAAAATCACCACTCCTCCCTCCTCTCTTGCCTCCCTTTCTATCCTTTCTGTAGCACATATACCCTGGAACAACAAGCTGTCAGTCCCGTCCATCCCTGAGCCATGTTTCTGTAACTGCTATGATATCCCAGTCCCATGTTCCTAACCATTCCTTGAGTTCATCTGCCTTACCTGTTAGGCCTCTTGCATTAAAATAAATGCAGTTTAATTTATCAGTCCTACCTTGTTTTCTGTGTTGTTGCTGCCTACTTTGAATTGCTCCTTTTCCCAACTGTATTGATCTCAGCCTGATCTCTTTCCTCAGTATCTCCCGAAGTCCCACCACCACCACCACTCACCCCCCGCCATCCCAAACCTGACTAGGTTAAATCCTCCCAAGCAGCTCTAGTAAATCTCCCTGCCAGTATATTAGTTCCCTTCCAATTCAGGTGCAATCTGTCCTTCTTATACAGGTAACTTCTACCCAAGAAGAAATTCCAATGATCCAAAAATGTGAATATTTCTCCTATGCACCAGCTCCTCAGCCATGCACTCATCTGCTCTATCCTCCTATTCCTACCCTCACTAGCTCGGGGTACCGGGAGAAAAGATTTACAAGGATGTTGCCAGGATCGGAGGGTTTGAGCTATAGGGGAAGGCTGAATAGGCTGGGGCTGTTTTCCCTGAAGTGTCAGAGACTAAGGGGTGACCTTATAGAGTTTTATAAAATCATAAGGGACATGGATCTTTTCCCAGGGTGGGGGGGGGGGTCTAGAACTGGAAGGCATACGTTTAAGGTGAGAGGGGTAAGATTTAAGAGGGACCTATGGAGCAACTTTTTCACACAGAGAAAAGTATGTGTATGGAATTAGCTGCCAGGAAGTGGTGGAGGCTGGTACAATTACAACATTTAAAAGGCATCTGGATGGATACATGAATAGGAAGGGTTTCGTGGGATATGGCCAATGCTGGCAAATGGGACTAGATTAATTTAAGATATCTTGTTGGCATGGACAAGTTGGACAGATGACTCTATTTCTGTGCTGTATATCTCTATGACTCTATGACTCAGCATCCATCACCTTTTCATGAAGTATGTTCCAAAGATTCATGACACTCTAAGTGAAAAACACATCACCCCATCTCTGTTTAAATGAGTGAATCCTAATTTTTAAAAAAGTAACCTATAGTCTGGATATTGCCACAAGAGGCAGCATCCTCTCTATGTCAGGAGACGTCTCAGAATTTTTTCAATAGAGTTAGTTCTTACTCTCCAAAACTCCAATGGGTGCAAGCCTTGCCTGTCCAACCTCACCTTATAAGACCACCTACTCAATCCAGGTATGAGACTCGGAAGCCTTCTCTGAACAGCCTCAATTGCAATGACATCCTGCCTTTAATCAGTTGACAATATTGCGTAAATTAGCCAAATGCAGTCTCACTAGTGCCCTGTATGACTGTAACATTACCTCTCTATTTTTGGACTTAATTCCTCTCCAATGAATGATAATATTCTATTAGCTTTTCTGATGACTCATTATACCTGCATACCAACCTTTTGCAATTTGTGCATGAGATCTCAGAGCTCTGTAATCTTTCACCATTTAGATAATAATGAACTAAATCTTACTTTTTTTTGAGCTGTGTGTCAGTTTTGTTATGTTTTATTGAGGGTTTCTCTTCAATAGACCCAGCGGGATGTCTAGACTGTAACTTACCAAACGAACCTCATTCAATACTAACCCTATGGTGCCCTCCTCACCAATCCCCGCCCTATTCTACCATGTGCAGCACTTAGAGCAAGTTGCCACTGCTGGAATATCTCAGAATGGACAGGCACCACTGGCACAGTCTTTAAAATGCACTGTCAGCCTGGAGCTGCCCGACACGATTTCTAATATTTGCACCTGTCATGGCAGACATAGAAAAATTGGCACCCGCTTTCCAGGCAGGTGCCTGTACACTGCCTGAACACCCTGGTGAACAAGACGGCCAAATGTTCATTACCCACCGGAGCAGCGGTGGAGGCTACCACACCAGACCATGCCAGCCTGGTACCAGGTTGCTACCTGGGTCAGTGCAGTGTCATCCATCTAGAGGAATGCCCAATATTGTAGGACGAAAGTCAATGACCTTTCCCACTACCACCTTCTCTCCAAAGCCTCACCCGCACTCTATCTCTGCCACTGCATTCATTTCCCATCCAGGTTTGTGCTCTGTCACTCTCACTGCAACATCTTCCTTCCTTCACTAACGCCCAACCAACTCCTGATACCAATAACCCTGCAAGCCCTCGGTGCTGCCCATCACCCACTCACTCGGGACACTTTCCCACCTGCACTGACAATAGCAACAGTGCCAGCCACTTCGATCTCCCTTAATATCTGTCCCTCTCTCAATCCAAAGGGAAAACAGCCCATGATAAAGGCAGAAAGAGTCAAGACAGGCTGCTTTCTTGAGGATCCTTAGGATGACAATTACCAACACTACTTCTGAGGAGAAACTTCTTCACCCAGAGAGTGGTGGCTATGTGGAATGCTCTGCCCCAGAGGGCAGTGGAGGCCCAGTCTCTGAATTCATTTAAGAAAGAGTTGGATAGAGCTCTCAAGGATTGTGGAATCAAGGGTTATGGAGATAAGGCAGAAACAGGATACTGATTAAGGATGATCAGCCATGATCATATTGAATGGTGGTGCAGGCTCGAAGGGCAGAATGGCCTACTCCTGCACCTATTCTCTATTGTCTACTTCAGATAAGTCACAGAACTGCGGAAGTCTTACAGTCCAGGAGGAGGCTATTTGGTCCATTATGCCGATACCTGCTCTTCAAATGAGCATCATTACCTCGTGCCAGTCTCCTGTTTTTGCCCCATACCTTTGCACATTATTTTTATCCAAATAAACATCCAATGCCCTCTTCAATGCTCCAGTTGAACCTGTCTCCACCACACTTTCTGGCAGTGATTTCCATACTTAACCACTCACTAAGTGAAAAAGTGTTTTCTCGTGCCACCCTTTCAATCAAAGTCCTCTAGCTCTTGTTTCATTTACAATTAGGGGAAGTTTCTCTCGATCTACTCTTATCCAGTCTGCTTGTGAATTTGAAAACAGATCTACTCTTAGCCTTCTTTTCAAAGAGAACAGTCCCAATTTCTTCAACCTATTCATATAATTGAAGTTTCTCATTTCTAGAGCCATTCTTGTAAATTCTTTCAGCACTCTCTCTAATCAATGTTTTGGGCAAGAGCCCTTCATCAGGAAGGGCTGATCCTGATGAAGGGCTTTTGCCTGAAACATTGATTTTCCTGCTCCTCCATTTCTGCCTGGCCTGCTGTGCTTTTCCAGCACCACTCTATTGTCACTTTACTAGACCTCAGATGGAGTACTAAGGTCTAGTAAAGTGACAATAGTCCCTTTACTATTATAAGTCTGCAGTGCACACTTATGCCTAAAGTCACAATAGTCCTGCTGTGCCATAGGGCTGCTCTCTCATTAGAGAGAGAGAGAGAGAGAGAACTGGTGGTACTTTAACCTGAGGGATACCATGCCTCAGATAAGGGGTGAGGTTGAGAAGGCAGGACTTTCAAGGTAATCTCAACTGGTGCTGGAGTTGCAGCTCACACTATTGGCATCACGCTTACCCAGCCAACTGAGCTAACCAACTCCTTAAATCTGAGGTCTACAAAGTATCTTGCTCTCATGGTCTACTCTTAAATGAATCTCCAGGTTCTGAATTATGCTTTAATCAAACAACACCAAACATCCATTATAAATATTTCAACATAAATTAAACATTAAATTAGACTCATTAATGGAGAGATATCAGTCACTTCTACTTCAGATGCAATCTGAACCTATTGAGTCTCACACTGATGAGGAATGAGGTGATATTACTTTGTTGTTTCATAAACATCCTTGTCTCCTTTTATTGTCTTGTATTTGTATTAAGTAGGGATTGACATTTGGGTCCTATCATTGAAATCAGAGCTAGTTATCTTTTCTTTATTATTGAGCTTGGCAATTTACGTTCTTCCTATAGTCACCAAAATTTCATCATTTCTGATAATATTAAATTTATATGTTTACTTAAAATCTAGATGATCTCAGCTAATGCTTTCACTAAATGTTCAGTAAACCCAAGTCCTATTTCCTTTGGCAGGGTAATATTATCTGGGGAGTTCCATCCTGACCCTTACAATATCCAGGAAAGAAACTGGGGGAAGGCAATGTTCTAGTGGGCTATTAATCCAGTGACCTAGGTAATGTTTTGGGGACCAAGGTTCAAATACTGTTATGGCAGATGAATTTGAATGCAACTTTTAAAAATAATTGGAATTAAGAGTCTAATGATAATCATGAAACTGTTCACGATTATTAGAAAAACCCATCTGGTTGAGTAATATCCTTTAGGAAAGGAAACTGCCACCCTTACTTGTTCTGGCCTGAATCCTGAACTGGCTGAATTATTTAGCCAGTTTGTTAACTGGCATTCCTTTTAGTGAGGACTGATTGTTAAACTCCTGATGCACACAATGTGTTTCAGGTGTAACTCAGTTCTCATTAGGGGATTGTTGTTTCACTAGCTGATTACAGCCTGTATTGCTCTTTTCTCTTTGAGAAAAGGACAATGTTAATTTTGTAGTAGGGCTTAGCCCTTGGACTCTAGTTTTCTTTGTTTTTTTTGTATGTGTCTTCACTTTTTATTGGTGTTTGGACTGAGTCTTTGTGGAAGACATACATTTTACCAGAGGAGCTGTTCCTATGGGGAGGCCTAGCCCTGGGACTGGGCCTCTGAAGATTGAACACCTGTGTGTGTGTGCTGGGAGGAGAGCACTTGCTGTATCCTGGAGTTTGGGAGAACACCTTTCCTTTGGGGAATGGATCAAACCCCTGTGAGTCAACTGCACCTGTACAATGTACTGTTCCTGTGAGTGGGCCTGGTTTTCCAAGGCTGAGCCAGGACTCCAAGGAGACTGAACACCTGTGTGCTGTGGGGTGTGCATTTGCTGCCTTCAGGAATGGACTCTGCCCTTGGTTGCGGACTCTGTTTTTAGCAACGGACTCTGCAGTTTAGAGTGGACTCTATTTCTGACAATGCACATTGTATACTGGAGTGGACTCTTCTTGAAAATGTCTTCTATATTTTTGAAGACTGTATAGATTTGGACTGTGTACCAGAAAAAGGACTCTGTTTTTTGGTAATTAACTGTATTGTGGTGTTGCCTGGGTCTATCACCTGCACTATCTTGCGTGTCCCTGGGTCTGGCAGGCTTTACTCTGAGCTGGGAGGCTCATGGGTCATCTTGAAAGCTGTCACCCTGAGAGCTGGAGGGTGGGTAGGCCATCCTGTGAACCTGAAGGTTGGTAGGCTGTCCCGAAAGCTGGAGGGTGGGTAGGCCACCCTGATGCCAGTTGCCCTGAGAGCCAGATGGTGGGTAGGCCGTTCTGAACACTGTCGTCCCGAGAAGGGGTAATCGGGACGGGCTGTCCTAGAGATGGTCAAAAGGTGTCAGAGCCCCCGAGCACCAGAAGGTGCGTAGGGGTGGGCTGAGTTCAGGAAGGCTTGTGGGCTAATCAGCATGCTGTCGTACCAGGGAAGGGGACGGGCTGTGCTAGAGGTGGCTGGAAGGTGAGCCAGGATAGCCCACTGTCCAGACGGTACATCGGAGCCCAATGGTACGTAGGGGCAGACCGAGAGCCAGAAGGTGGGTAGCCGTTCTCAGCGCTGTCATCCCGGGCAGGTACCGGGGCGGGCTGTCCTAGAGGTGGTCAAAAGGTGCTGAGGGTGGTTAGTGAAGCCAGAAGGTGGGTAGGCCGTCCTGACCACTGTCACCCTGGGCAGGTACCAGGGTGGGCTGTCCTAGAGGTGGTCGAAAGGTGTGTCAGGGCGGACCGAGAACTGGAAGGGGAATGGAGTGGATTGAGAGCCAGAAGGTACGTAGGGGCAGGCTGCCTTAGAGTGGCCGGAAGGTGGGAGGGATGGGGGCTTGCTGGGTCTGTATTATATGCACTGTTTTTATGTAACTGGATTGTCCTTTTATGTACAAATGTCATTATGACTGTCTTTTATGTGGAACTGGGATTTGAGGTTTGTCCTCCTCTCCCTGTAAACTGGTTGAACGGTAAGGTTTGGGGCCTAGCTTTGCTGCTCCTCTCCCTTGTAAAATTGCTGTTGTATACAGCTGTAAATGTTAACTGTTTTTTGTAAACTGTGTATTGTAATTTGTTTAAAATATTATAAACAGGAGATTCGGAGAGCCTCCTCGGTCTGGGGACTGGTTCCGAGCTGGCTGGTCAGAGCCCATGAATGGTGCACATGTAAGTAAAGGGTGACTTGGTGATGGGATACTGTCTTCTGTGTAGTTAATTCATGCTCCTAATCCAAACGGTTTCAATGGTGGTGTCTCAATTATAAAAACACAAGGAATGGTAAAAAATGCTAATCACATCCACATCCTATTTCTGGCTGAAATGAAACAGTCTTGTCAAGGCCAAAAGAGTTAAAATCCCACCCCAGACTGATAGAATCTTGGTCATATTCAGTGTTCTGTTCATTTTTGTTTATGCCTGTTCTTCTCTAGTATTGGATGTAGCAAATAACAACAGCAGTGACGAATTATCCCATCAGGTAATGAAGAATCTATTTGTTAGCTAATCAATGTAGAAGGCTGTGTATGAGGTTGGGTTTGCATGACAAACGTCAAGTGTATTTTGTCTAATTCAGACATTATTTAAGCAGTAAAGCTGAATAGATTCACAAGAAAATCGTCAGCCCTTTGGGTTGTCTGACTCATTGATCACAATAGGTTGGACCTGCCTGTCAGTCAATCATCTCATTAGAGGAACGTTTCTCACTGGCTAGACTATCAGGTCTCTGGGACCTCAGTGATTCATTACTCATACAGTTAAAGAGGCCTTGCTGTCCTGAGGTTTATGCATGCAAATTCAACTGAAATACTCATTGAAAAGATAACAAACTCTTAACTGGTACATTCATGCTTTTACATGATTGGTAGCCCATGGAATAAGAGTTTGAATATCTGAATTGAATAGAAATTTATTGTCAGGTGTAATTTTTCATGAGAAATACATGAAAAGTCTCCACCATGGCACATACATGAATGACAGAAGTCATACAGCATAAAGTAAAATTAAGAAAAGATTCATCACAATTCACTTGACCACTCCTGGTCTTGGGGAAAGCCAATTTTTAGGAATACCATATGAGGGTGGTGCTAGTGTACATAACTACTCACTATTGATTTGACATTGTTTATTCAGAATCTGTCAAAGGTAAAATGTATTCAAACAACCAAAGGCATTATTCAGGGCATTCAAGGTCAGAACTTCAGTCTCAGGCAGCGTCGTGTTCACTGACTGCAGCCAGAACATTGGATTGACAAGATCACCGTGTGGGTTCAAGTGAAGGACAACTCGTCATTGCTTTTAATCCTATTCTGCCAGCAAATGTGCGCAGTCAACTGGACTTCAGCACTTAGTATGTGTTTCACATACCGATTGGTAGATAACAACCCTTTGCTTGAAGTCTGGGTGGTGGAGACAGGGCAAGGACTTCCACAGTTGAACCACCTGCCAATGCTCAGGGTTGAGTGGAAACGGGCATCAGGTCTGTCTCTTGGTTCCGAACCTTCCCCCCCCCTCACTATCTGTGACCAAGCTTCCTTTTGGAGTTTGTGCCCACTTAATTGACACAGAGATCGATTCCCTATCTGATTAAAGATGGCAGGAGGCTGAAGCTAGAGGGTGCCAAAGAGATCTGCCAGCTTCAGAGGAGCAGCAGACTTGAGCCAAGACGCTGCCTGAGCAGGAAGATGCCCCCCTCATCAGCCTTTTCAATCTTTAAAAATGCAAAAACAGTCAATATGCTGGTGTTGGAGAGAGATCTCTTTTCTGGGCGTCCTTTGGCTGCAGTCCAGTTGGCCACTTCCAGGCAGCTGAACTCTCTCAATTATCCTCCTTCAATTTTCGTTACCAAGTCTGCTAATCATAGAATCTCTGCATTACAGAAAGAGATCTTTTGGCCCATTGAATTTGCACCGACCCCTCTGAAAAGCATCCAACCCAAACCGGCACCCACCCCCCTCCCCATCCACTTATCCTGAGGGACAATGGCGAATCTACTAAGCCAGCATGCACCTGGACATTACAGGCAATTTAGCATGGCCAATCCATGTAACCTGCACACCTGTGGATTACTGGAGAAAACCAGAGCACACCAGCACAGACAGAGGGAGAGCGTGCAAACTCCAGCAGACAGTTGCCAAAGGCTGGAATCAAACCTGGGACCCTGGTGCTGTGAGGCAGTAGTGCTAACCACTGAGCCACCGTGCCACCCTTTAGGGTAATAAACGTTTATGTTGTTTTGTTTAAAGTACATTGGCAGCCTCATGTGAATATGTTCAGCGCCATGGGAACTAAACTGCAAAATTATGATCTATGAAGCCAGGTTTCATTCTGGGTTCTGACATGTCCAGTACTACCATCAGCTGGGGTCATAACACAGTCAAAAACTGTGAAACCCTATAACTACACCAAGCAACTGCAAGTGGTGCCGTCCATTAACTACAAGTTAAAGAGATGTGGAGATTTCAGCAAATGATCCTTGTCAACTCCAGAAAGCTAAAGAGCAAAACATTGATCTTGTCAATCTCAGTTTGTCGGATTAGCTGAACCATGTCAAATCCCTTGCCAGAAATACATATCTGCCATCATCTCGATGAGAGCAGATTTTAAAAATTGATGGCAAATCCTAACATGACAAGCTTTATTTGAAGTCAACGCTTGTGATACATGCCAAACACATCGGTATGGTAAGTAGCACAGTGGTCTCATGGACTGTGCAAAGTATGATTATGTGAGATTGACACCAACTGTTATAGTGACATGTTAAGTGGCTGCTCTTTGCAGTACAAACCACTCCTGCCAGAAGCATATTTCCCAAGCTCTCTCTACACATACTGACATAAAATCTTTCCAATATTTGGTGACTGTGCAGACATTGCATCTTGAATCATTGATGGGGCTTTGGGAGAGCATACATGTTGTACCTGTCATGAACGTTTAGAAAAACGAGGTAAGGCAAAAAAAAACTTCCAATGCTCAATTTCAAGCGCAAGACCAGAGAAAATTAATTTTTGAGAATCATGTTTAAAAAAAAAAACCCTCATAATTGTCACGGTTGTCTCTTGATGCTGAGTCACAGCAAACAAGAGCAGAGAACTGAAAAATTAAAAATGAAGTGATATATTAATTGGCTCTATTTCAGTCAATGGATGCATAATGGTCCAGCTTGTCCTAACTGAGATTTGAGAACTTCCCATTCATTAGCAGTTGAGGCAGCAGAACCATCAAGTCACCATTTTGGATATTCTGTAGGAACTTCTTTATCAGTGATTGCTACTGGATTTGCATTAGGTATAAATTAGTAATGAACTAACATCATTGGAACAGAAAAACTCATTCCTGTTGGCCTGTACTTACCTTTGTGCTCCAGATGAACTTTAACCCATCAGACTACATCCAACTGTACCTATATAGCCTTCAATAGCTTATTTTCTCACGCACTCATCTTGCTTCAGCTGAAAAGGCTTTTCTGCTATTCTCTCAAATACCCAAAACACTAAGCAAGTTCCACAGCAAAAGCATTACATTATTTTGAAATACTGGTGGTCTAGTTGAGGTAGAAACAGTTCTTGCTATCCAGTTTGTTTGGGAATACCTGTTGCTCTTCAGTAGGCAACAGACACTAGTAGCCTAGAGGGAGGGAAGATGTAGGAAAATTAATCAAGAGGTAGCAGTGCTTACATTTTTCAGAACAATCTGAAACGGCCCTTTGATGTTGGACACTACCAAAAGGAGAAGAAAAATGAGAGCAAATAACGTCATTTGTTAATTAGCTCAAACTAAGTTTGGTTTTTAGGAAACTTGAGACAATGAGTTCCATGTCTAGGGGTTTTATTAAAGGGGAAATAGAATAGAAATCAGAAAAGACTTCAGCTTCACTAGATTTGAAAGTACCAGTTCTTTCTTAAATTAATTATCCAGAAAGTGTGGGCTTTGCTAGCATTTATCAACCACCCCTAAATGATCTTGAGTGATGGTGAGTTGTTTTTCTTGAAATATTGCAGTCCAATGTAATGTAGGGATACCCAAAGTTCGGTTATAGGGAGGGGGTTCCAGGTACCAGCAACTGTGAAAGAATGGTGATATAGTTCCAAGTCAGGATGTTGCGCGTCTTGGAGGGGAACGTGCATGCAATAGTGTTTTCACGCATCTGGTGACATTATTGTAGTATGTGGTAGGGCCCATGAGTTTGGAAGATATTGTCACAGGAGTCTCGGTGAGTTATTGCAGTGCATCAAATTGCCACTTTGCATGGTGTAAGAGGGAGTGAGTGTTGAAGGTGCTAAATAGTGTGCCAATTAACCAGGTTACTTTGTTCTGAATGCTGTCAAACTTCTTGAGTATTGTTGGAGATGTACTCATTCAGGCAAGTGGGGAGTATTTCATTGGACACTTGACTTCTGCTTTCAAGATAGTGGCCAGGCTTTGGGGAGTCAGGAGGTGAGTTACTTGCTGCAGAATTCTCAGCCTTCAGCCTGCTCTTATCATCATTGTATTTATATGACCATTTCAGTTCAGTGTCTGATCAATGGAAAGCCTAAGGATGTTGATAGTCAGGAAGTCAGTGATGGAAATGTCATTAAATGCCATGGAGTGATGGTTGGATCTTTCATGCTGAAGATGGTCATTGCCTGGCATTTGCATAGTATGTATGTTACTTGCCATTTTTCAGCCCAAGCCTGAACGTTGTCCAGAGATTGCTGCATTTGGAAACATACTGTGAGGAGACAAAAAAAAACTGCAGATGCTGGAATCTAAAGTAGACACGCAGGAGGCTGGAAGAACACAGCAAGCCAGGCAGCATCAGGAGGTGGAGAAATCAATGTTTCGGGTGTAACCCTTCCTCAGGACGGGGGGAGGATGTGGGGGGAGCTGCAGATAAAGGGGTGGGTGGGGGCACGATAGTGAAGTGGGGATAGATGAAGACAGGGAGAAGGTATGACCTGGTTGGTCAGTGGGAGGAATGAATCTGGTTGGTGGCAGGGAGCAGCTAGAAAGGGAGTCAGGGATGGGGACCAATTTCAAATAACCTCCCTGCCCATCTCCTGACTTCCATCCTAGCCCCTCCCTACTACTCCTCCCTGCTACCAACTGGATTCATTCCTCCCATTGACCAACCAGGTCATATCCTCTACCTGTCTTTGCCTATCCCTACTTCCCCTCCTACCCTCTTTATCTGCAGCTCCCCCCACACCCACCCCCATTCCTGAAGAAGGGTTACACCCGAAATGTTGACTTCTGTACCTCCTGATGCTGCCTGGCTTGCTGTGCTCTTCCAGCCTCCTGCCTGTCTACTCAGTATGTAATGAAACAAGACTGGTGATGATGGTTGTGCAACCATCAGCAAACATCCCCACAACTGACCATATGAAGGAAGGAAGGAAGGTCATTGAAGAAACAACTGAAAATGATGGGACCTCAGTCAATACCCTGTAGCGAAAAATATTAATCTCCAATAACCACAACCATCTTCCTTTGTTCTCAGTATGGCCCTCAAGCGGAGAAAATGAGGGAGAATGTGAGCCTTGCTCTCTTCAGACAAAGTCTGAGTTTTCAAAGTAACAATGAATGTGGAAAAAAAATGAAATTGGGCTGAGAATGGACAGATGCACTGTAGGGCCCTTCAGTTTTGAAAGCCTGTTGTCCTTTGCTCGCCCTCTGACCTTAATTGGCCATTCAGGCAAAATTAATATCAGGCTGTTGTCCAAACACTGAAAGTTCATTGGATGACCCAAAAAGCAAAACCCCACCCTTGAGTTGAAAATGTTGTCAAAAGTTTACATAAACTAATGACATAGAGGAATAATTTGGATTGGTCATTGTAACGCTTGCACCAGTCTGGGAACAGCATTACAAATTGTGATTCTGTAGTCATATTATTATATATGCAGTGCTATCATTGCAAGCAAGTTTAGTAATGGGTCATAGAGTAAGGATATTCCTGGATTGTTGTCAGACACTCTTTCCCTTATTTGCCCTCTCTCCTGCTTTCTAAAGCCAAACTTCCCTAGTATAGCTCTTCTTTTCTGTTTTATATACTATCAAGAGGGATCTCTCCCTACTCCCCAAGATATGTTATTACTGAAAATGCAAGATGGAAATCTCAAGTTCACGGCCCAGATATCACTAAAGTTCAAACAAAAAGATGCACGGTCTTTCTGCATTAAAATTCAATTAATTTATAAAATCTCCATTCATACTGCTTAGAGCATTTGTTCTTTCGCGTGTTTAAACACCTCCCTGGTGTTTCAGACAAAGGTACCAAAGCTACACCGATCAGGATAAACCCAGTCTCATTGAGGATCCCACTGAGATCACACTTGGAATGCTGAAAACAGTTCGCATTTCCATCTTATGAAGAAAGCTGAAGAAGCGCTGGAGTGGGTCCAAAGTAAGATTTGCAAGGATGATACCAGAGAGGTTATAGCTACAGTAATCTTCCTGGTATCACACAAGAGTAAGGCATATGCTTGTGACATGAATCCAGCTGTTGTATGAGAAAAATTATTGGACAAACACAACACGTCGCTGCCACAGGATGACAGTACATTTTAAAACCTAGCAGTACAAACCAACGGGTTCCCATTTCAATCTGGGAATCATCATGAGCATGTAGGGGAAGCTTCAAGGTCTGGCTTGAACTAGCTTTAATAAATCACCTGATCCATCATTAGCTTCCAATTGCTGATACAGTAAAGACCCATTATTCAGATCCCAAACATCCAGAATTCTCTTTTTCAATCTCAGATGCAGGTTGTCTGAGAATTCCAGATGCTTGGGATCCGGAAAACAGAGTCTTTACTGTTATTTAACAAGAGCGAACAGGTCAGGACTTTTAAAAAAGAGAAGGGGAGTTGTCATTTATTAGATGTCTTAAAACTGACATAACACTTTGTTGATATAAACCAAGGGAATCTTCCTCGTTGTGATGAAAACTGAAAACAGCACATAGTTACTAATAAATTTAACAAGAATTTAGGAGAAATTGCCAAGAGAGTGGATGATATTTTTTGATCTGATTTGATTTATTATTGTCACATGTACTGAGATACTGTGAAAAGTGTTGTTTTGCGTGCTAAGCAGACAAATCATACATTACATAAGTACATCAGGGTAATAGAACAGAGCGTAGAATACAGTGTTACAGCTACAGAGAAGGTGCAGTGAGAGATCAACTTTAATATATGAGAGGTCCATTCATAAGTCAGATAACAGCAGGGAAGAAGCTGTTCTTAAATCTGTTGGTGTATGTTTTGAAACTTTTGTATCTTCTGCCCTGTGAAAGAGGATGGAAAAGAGAATAATGTGCTTGCACTTAATATTAAAGAAACTAGCACAGGTACATTTCTGGAGAAGCTAGACTAAGCATGAGAGGAAACATTATGCTGATAATGCAAGGTATTAAGATCATTACTAATGTAAACTGGTTGGGTTGAAAGGCCAGTTCCTGTGCTGTAGATTCCATATAATTCTAAAAATGCACCGGGCAGAAAAAAGCTGATTTGAGCTGGATTCCCATTTTATACTCTGGACAGTTTGTTTCCAATGGCTACAAATAGACAGCCACACTGAATAAGATTTAAATTGACTAGTCCACTCAAAGTTGCTCATGGTGAGTTAGATAAGAATTAATTCCCTTGATTTGTGTTGCATTATCTGATTTCAGCAGACATAGCCATGGAGGGAGGGGGGGGGGGGGGGTCCTCAGCATTCCTGTACTAAGCAAATGGAAGTGTCTGGTTGGGAATGAGCCCAGTTGTTTTGCTCTGAATCTACACAGAGAGGTCCCTGCTAAGAATGGGTGAGAATGGGATCAAACTAGCTATGGATCCCCCTGCTGGACAAGCACACCCATGTAAAATCGGGTCCGGTATTGCTGAAGATCTGACACTCGAGGGAGCTGCACCTGATTAAATAGCAGCACCTTGAGCTGAGAAGGGGAAAATCCAGGGGAAAGAGAAACTACCGTTGACGCACATCAAGACAACAGGTGACTGGCATCACTTTCAAATTAGAAACTTAAGGTTATGCAGATTAAGACATTAAAAATAAATTAACATGTCAGTAGGTTAACTCTTCTACAAATTACCTTTAAAGTCATTAGAAGATTAATAAAAAAGGCAGCTTGTTGCAATTCATCAGCAGAATGGACTCCGAACCAGTGTTGGAAGTGAAAGCAATTATTATACCCCCTAAAGAGTAACCAGATTGCAAATCCTCCACATTGGACAACAATATTGCAGCACAGATACATCGTTGAGATTTACTGTTCTAAAATTGCATGTAATGCTCATGTGCATAATCAGACAGATGAACAGAATACCCAACAGGGGCATTTATAAAATTATAAATATAATTGAAGCTTAATGGAACTTACTGGAAATGATTGCTATATTGTAGTTGTCTGTCCTTATTGGCAGGTTCTTTATTTAAATCAAGAGAACAGTAATCTTCATGACTGGTTTTAACCCTTAGGTGAGCTAATGCTTTAGTCTGGGGTATATTCATTTGTCAACAGTTCCTTTAATGTGATTCATAAATTGCACTGGGAACACAGCGACTGTCACTGTTGTGATGCTTGGTTGGTTTCCAATGATTCCATGTGGAAGTAAATTTTGAGCCCATCAAAAAAACACAACCTTGCTTGCAAATTGAAAAGTTTGGATAAGATAGAGATAGAAAAATAAGATAACATTAATTATTTGAGTTTTTAACTGGTACTGAGCAAGGGAGAGATAGGGGAAGGAACAGACATAACGACCAGCAGATGCTAAATTCCAATGCAAGTTATTCTTCAGGTTACATTTTCCAATGCAAAATTGGCACTGGATTAGATTTACTGCTGTAATGTTAATTGCTGTTATATTTTTCTTGATTCCCACACAGTAGGAGCTAAAAATAAATGGAATCAGCTGGCCTAAGGAAACAGAAATTTTCCCCGGCCTGTTGGCAACCTAAAGGATTTTCGCACCCGAAGCCGTATTACAGTGAATCAGCATCATAACTGGAAATGGCAGCTTTGACCAAGAGCTTGTCTGTCACTGGGCAAAATTCTCAAATGAAAATGTTTCTGAAGCTGAAGGTGGGACATTAGGTCAACCTGTTAAAAAATATCATGGAATAATGTGCTGCACATCATCACCATGATGATGAAGGTAATGCACAGGAATATTATCAGATAAAATGTGAAACTAAGACAAGCATGGTAGAGAACCAAAAAAATTTTTAAAAGGTGTTTTTTCAGAGGGTCTTGAAGGAGGGTAAAAAGATTTAGGGAGTTAGTTCCAGAGTTTCAGGACTTGGCATCTGATGGTGCAGCCACAGATAATTAAGCAATTAAAGATGAGAGATATACAAAAGGTCTAACCTGAGGATCAGGGATATCCCAAACCATTGTAGGAAGTCATAGATAGATGTGGGGGATGACAATTTAAATGCAGGGATGCGAATATGATAATGGAGAAGCCATTTAATCAGTATAGGTCAGTGAGCACAGGGATGATTGATGCACAGATTTTGAGTGAGTTTGCTCACAGGCAGAGTTTTGGATGCATTCTAGTGAGGGTGGAGAATGGGAGTATGCAGAATAGTCAGTCCCTTAGGGTCTCAGCAGGTGAGCTGAAGCCTGGATAATTGGGTAATTCATCGAGGTGAAATTAGGAAGTCTTACTTCTCAGGGTTCAATTTGCAACACTGCTTGCAAACAATGTGACTCAGTCTCTAAGAGACCAAAAGGTTCAAAGCAAAAAGACCTACTTATTAAAAAAAAATTCAAAATTGCACAAGATTTTATTTTTGGACCTTAACCAAAAGCCCTCATGCCATTCACCAAGGGCACCACAGAACCATGGATAAGTCTGAAGAGCTGTACTTAAGTCATAAGTCATTATCCTCAGCTCTAGAGAAAGGTAGAATTCTGGTACCCTCAGCATCCAAGATTGTGGTAAAATATTGAGGTTGATTCATAACTGGTTCCCAGATCCTTGCATCTGGAACATTCAGAACTCTCAGTTTAGCTATAAACCTCACCACTTAGGAATATCAGGTTGATAGAGTGTACCCTCATTTTAATCCAAATGGGCCTCAGTTGATTTGGCAAGCATTTATTTACTATTCTTAGTTGTCAAAAGGGCAATTAAGGGTCAGCCACATTGCTGTTGGTCTGGGCTGACATTTTGGCCAGATCAGATAAGAATTAGAGATAAGAACATCTGCTGATGCTGGAATCCATAGTAGACAGGCAGTAGGCTGGAAAAACACAGCAAGCCAAGCAGCATCAGGAGGTGGAGGATTTGACATTTTGAGTGTAACCCTTAATCAGATCCTTCCCTAAAGGGCATTAGTGAACCACACAGGCTCTTTATCTGATGATCAGCAATGGTTTCATGGTCATCATTACTCTCTTCATTCTAGATTTTCATTGAATTCCAATTTCATCATCTGCTGAGGCGGGATTCGAAATCAGGTCCCATAATATTATCTGGTTCTCTAGATTAATAGTCTAGCATCACCTCAGTCTCATAGTCTGAAAGTCTGATCTCATCTGCTCTCTCAGTTTGACAGTCTCATCGTCTCCCTAAAGGGAGGCTGGGGCCTTCAGTTTAATCCATTGACAGTCAGGGTTAGCTTTTCAAATCTTTTTTCTTCCTTGACCAATTTTACAGTTGGCTGCATTTTAAAGAGAGTCTCGATTTTCTCATTGCTGAAACCAATTTAGTATAAACGAGAGCACTATGTTCTGTACTGCTGATGTTTGAGGTCACTGGGATTCAGGCAGTTGTACGAAGTGTGCTGACTAACAGAACATGGTCAACAAGGCTAGGTTTCATTCCTTTGCCTTTGAATCACAGGACTGTCTTAAAACTGGTTCCGTCTTCCACTTAACAATCAGCAGTGAGCAAGACAGGGCTAGTGTCAATTTTGAATCTCTCTTGCTTCCCCTCGTAGTCTGTATCCATGTAGCATTTGTCACACCGTTGCTGAATCAGCTTTGACCCATTTTCATCCGGCTTCCAAGGAAATTCACAGCTATAAAGCTACAAAGGCAGGTCAGAGGTTGGGAATGCTGTGACAAGTAATTTACCTCCTGATTCTTGAAAGTCTGTCCACCATCTACAAGACACCATAGAATACTAACATGGTTCATTATTTCTGCAAGTGAGAAGGTGAACTGATATTTCTGACAGTTCCTATCACAAACACGGTTTTTGTTACAGCCACAGGGTCAAGGGGTTGTGCCCTGACATATGGACGCCAATCCTGATAGTACCAACCTGTCTACAGTCAATCAAAAACTGGCATCCTCAAATACAATCAAGCTATATAGATTATTGAGTCAAGATTGCATTGCTGTTTGTGAAATCTTGCTGTGAGCACACACTGCCTGCTGTGTTTCCTACATTACAACAAGGGTTTGTTTCAAAGACATTTCATCAGCTGTAAAGTGACATGGGACATGTTGATTGTCCGGATCACACACGCACATTCACTCACACACACTTACTCACTCTCTCACACACACACATTCACGCACAGACACAGACACACACTCTCTCTTATACACATGCGCGCGCGCGCACACACAGACACACTCTCTCTCTCACATACATGAGCACATGCACACACAGACACAATCTCTCTCCCACACACACACACACCTCTGAGCTGAAATTCTGGTCTAACGTTGTTGTCAGTCAATGTCTATCTCCAGCAGTGTCTCTGTCACCATCACATTCTCATCTCCTTTCTCTTTTTCAATATGTCACTATCCAGTCTGTCAGCAGCTGCCCACTCTGCACAGCAGTTTGATGCAGTGTGTGACAGTTTTGAGTAGTTCACTACAGAGAGGGGAAAACAAATTGAAGCAGTGCATTAGTTCATCGATGATGTTACCATACAATTCTGAAGACAGGTCAGCCATATCAGGATGATTTTGACTGGAGCTGAGAAGATGAAACAGTGATCTCTGAAATCTTCAAGGCTTTTAAGGATTATAATCGAACCAACTAATGATGGACTGATTTCATTGCTCAGTGAGATGATAACCACATATATTCGCTTTAAGATAATGGAACATCCCAAGATTCCTCACAGGAGTGTTATAAAACAAAGTATGACATTGAGGAGATATTAGGCCCGCTGACCCAAAACATAAAATTGGTCAGAGCGGTCAGCTTTAAGAAGGTATAGAAGCAAAGAAGTGGAGAGGAGCAGGAAGCATAATTCCAGATCTTTCTATCTAGGTAAATGAAGGCATGGCCATCAATGATGGAGCGATTAAAATTGAGGGTTCACAACAGACTAGACTAGAAGAGCATGAGATCTCAAGATGAGACAGGTTAGATTCCAGAAGGATGTTCCTGATGGTGGAGGAGTCCAGAACCAGGGTGTCCTAGTTTCAGGATAAGGGGTAAACCTTTTAGGGTCGAGATGAGGAGAGATTTCTGCATCCCGAGCGTGGTGAATCTGTGGAATTCACTGCCATAGAAAGTGGTTGAGGCCAATATATGATGTGTTTTCAAGGAGATAGATAAAGCTCTTGTAGCTCTATGGTGCATATGGTGGGAGGGCAGGAATAAGATATTGAGCTCGATGATCACAATGAATGGTGGAGCAGGTTTGATTGGCCTTTATCTGCTCCTACCTTCTATGTTTCTATGTTACTACATTTCAGAGGGTTGATCAGAGAGAACAAATTTCAAATAATGAGAAGAAATTTTAATGTAAAACTTATAAACAATATCCTTCCAGTATTTCATATTGAAGCAGAGACCACAAAAAGATATACTCGAGAATTTTACAATTCTTAAGGACTTTGGTTGAGTGAATTGCGTAAGCAGTTGAGAAGTTAATTAACTTTGTCACTAACAGTGAGGAGCGACACGAGAGGAAACCTTTTTACACAGTGGGTTGTTAGAATATGCCTTACGATAGAAAGCAGTAATGACAGAGAGCCATTGCATCTTTTAAAAGGGACAAATGCCTAAGTATGCAAAGCAAAGTAGGATACATGAGAAATGAGGAGAAACCCAGGCAGTGAAATTTGTTTTTGAAAGCTTGGCACTAGCTCAGTGTCCGAGAGATTCAGGAGAGATGGAGTGAGCCAGAGGCTGATTATAAATTGAGCTTTCAGTTCCCTGTCTGTCTTTGTTGTCTTTCAGTATCCAGTTTTCTCCTGTCTTTGAAAGTACCTTCTTCTCAATGCACACTGAATGTTAACAGTATTATCTCGGCCTTTTATCTGTCCACATATCTATAATTGAAGTAGATATGTATATATACCGTAGGAAGAGAAAACCAAAAAATGAATAAATATGACTTTCAGCAAGAATTACTTGAACTTCTGACAGGGAAAGAACCTTCAAACAGGTGACAGAACATCAAACTCCAGGTTGATAAATTGAAATGTGTATATTAATTTATTGTATACCATATACATTTCTTTAGAAATCAGTTCAGGATTTCTCAGAAAGGACTTTACATACGATTGTAATTCTAAAATCATGAAAGTGATACTGCAATTCACATTTGAGAAATTTTGCACACAAGCAGCCTACGGTCTGACCTTTCACACACTTTGGTCTTGATCGAGCTAACTGGTTGTACATTCCCCTCTCAGGCCCAGACAACTCTTTCAGCTGGGAGTTCATCCCTTTAGTATCAACCAGTCTCAAATAATCTGGACAGTGCAATCAGGAAAATGGGATGGATGGTCTCGGTGTTTGTATTGCACAAGATATAGTAATGCTGTGTTAGCTCCATATAATTCAAGTTTGGAATTCACATCCTCAATAAAACACAAAAGAACATTGTCAATTGCATAACACTGATTGGCAAGGGATGTATGCCAAACACACTCACTTCAATGATGAAAGCCCAACTTTTCAAGACATTCAATAGAATCCAAGTAATGCACAGGGAAAGAGATACAAACATAAAGGGAAGCAGAGAGAGTTTCAATCTTTCAGCATCTCTTCTACAGTCTTATCCCTTCTTCCTCTTTCTTTGCCTATTCCTATTTATGTATTTCCCATAGGTCTGTCTGTGTGTCATTCTTCACATCAGGCTTTAAAAACATATAAGATACCCAACTGACTGCAATGCACTTTAGAGAAAGTTTCAAGGTCATGAAATGTACTTTACAAATGCAAGTATTTCTCTTAACCTACAGCTCTCCTTGCTTCACTCATCTACCTCCTTCCCCCTATTTATCCTCCTCTTGTATCCGATCTCACCTGTTCCCTTCCGTCCAGGTCTATGATTGGTTTGCATATTGCCAATTGCTCAGGGCATATATGGGTTGACTTTATTGATGCTGGAATACAAAACAAACTTCAAGGAATCTGACCACCATCAAAACAAGCCTGGCATGTGGAAGAAGAGATATTCCCTGGTTCTGTCTTGGCATAATCACACTAGATAAAAAGATTTTTTAAAAATATATACAGCTGGAGTCAGAATCCCATCTGGATTCTAACTTGCTACAAAGAATGTGCTAAGTTTTACTTTTTTTATGATCTCTTGATAGGTTTGCTTGAAGAAGGAGCCAATTCACACATTTACGTGAGGTTGTGTCTGATTGGCTGGGCTATTTAGTGGAGGGAACATCTAAAATCATTAGATCAAGGCTTGATTTGGAGATGCTGGTGTTGGACTGAGCTGTACAAAGTTAAAAATCACACAACACCAGGTTATAGTCCAACAGGTTTATTTGGAAGCACGAGCTTTCAGAGCACCACTCCCCCACGCTGATGAAGGAGCGGCGCTCCGAAAGCTAGTGTTTCCAATTAAATCTGTTGGACTATAACCGGGTGTTGAAAATGTGTTGCTGGAAAAGCGAAGCAGGTCAGGGAGCATCCAAGGAACAGGGGAATCGACATTTTGGGCATAAGCCCTTCTTCAGGAAGAAGGGTTTCTTCCTGAAGAAAGGCTTATGCCCGAAATGTCGATTCTCCTGTTCCTTGGATGCTGCCTGACCTGCTGCGCTTTTCCAGCAACACATTTTCAGCTCTGATCTCCAGCATCTGCAGTCCTCACTTTCTCCCATCATCTGGTGTTGTGTGATTTTTAACTAGATCAAGGCTGTTAGCTTACACAATTGGAAATTAAAACAAAACTACTTATAAATTAACTACAGTTTCTGGGGGAGACAATGGCCTAGTGGTATTATTGTTACACTACTAACCTACAGACCGAAGTAATGCTGGACACCCAAGTTGAAATCCCACCGTGGGTAGATGATGGAATTTGAATTCAATTTTAAAAGTCCAGAATTAAGAATCTAATGATAATTATGAAACTGCTGTTAACTAATGTCATTTAGGGAAGGAAACGGTTGACATACATTTGACTGTGGGCCCACAGAAATGTGGCTGATTCTTAACTGTCCTCTGGGAGATTCGGGATGGATAAAAAACATTGGCTTAGCCATTGATACCCACATCCTGTGAATGAATAACAAATTAGTTTAGCATGCAGATTATATCCCTTTTGAGTTAATTACTTCTAGATCTGTATTATGTATAAAGATTGAAATTGCTATATGTAAAGTATATGCTCATTTTTAGCTCCCCATTAAATTCAAGGCTGACATTGTGCTGGTTTGTGGCTTTTCAAAGATGTAACGCAATTCCTGTGCAGACATAGAATATACTGAGTAGCTGAAACAATTTACAGACATTTTTACCTCATCAGATCGATATTTAGGTTTCAAAACCAGTAAAATGACTGTCATGGAGGAAACTGACAATCAACTAGCAGAGTGATTTAAAGGATGATGGGCCAAAGTGTCTTGAGCTAAATTGGCGCAAAAGACTTACACAAAGATAAAGGGAACTGTCAGAAGGAAGACCTGCAACCACGAGTAGATTTACCAGTGATAAGCAGCGTAGCTGGGCTACTGGGAGGTGTCCATCGCACATTCAAAGACTACAAATATTTCAGGATTTGACTTATTGTGTTACTCATGAATCAGGAAGGTTGCATCTTTACAGAAACACTTCACACAAGACAAACAACAGCATCGCCTCATCATGACATGAAAAGTCAAAGCAAAGTGTCTCACACAAACATTCACCATTGCAACAAACCAATATTTAAAAGGGTTATTGGATACAGAGGTCATTGCACTCACAGTTGGAATGATCCCATTAAAAGATTTCTCCTGTTTTGAGATATTATCCATAGAATAAAAATGTTAACAGTAAAGCTGAGAACTTGAGTTTCCAGCTGTTTAAAAGTCTGAAAATGTTTTCGAGGATAATGCCTGTGGGATCTCATTATTGCTGCTTAAAGGCTGTAAGATCCTATAGGAAAGAAAAACTGCAAACGTGCCTGTTTTTTTTAACACAGCAAATGTCTGTCCTGGACAGTGATATGGAGTGTGATCTACACACCTTCTGAACCTGTAGATCTGGGTTTCAGCACCGCATATGATGGGTGGGAGATAATTCAAACAGTCTAAGAGGTTACAGATGGACCAATCACTTGGTCAAGAGTCTTTACAACCAGTTACAGTCAGTCCTGTTTTACTCCAGTTTCAGCTCAGTTGGCTGGACGGTTGGTTTGCGAAGCAGTGTGATTCCAACAGTCTGGGTTCAATTCCCATCACCAGCTAAAGATACCACGAAGGACTCTCTTTTTCAACCTCTCCCTTCACCTGAGGAATGGAGACCCTCAGGTTAAACCACCACCCATCATCTCCCTCTAATGACAGAGCAGCCCCATCGTCTGGTAAGACTATGGTGACACAGCCACTCCACCAGACCTTTCCTGTCTACCACAGCCCAACTGCCCCCGTCCCTTGGATGGAGGTTGAAAGAATTTGTGATGTTGTGAATTTCCTGCCTATTTTTCACCACAAACAAACACTTAACACCAACACAACCAGGCAGAAAACCATGGGACATCCAACACAGGCTCTAAGATTGATCCATAAAAATAGTTGGTGCACCAGACAAAAGTGTTTACATTTCCAAACTCTCTTTAATACAGAAGAACTTCTCAGCCTGTGTCAAAGCTGGGCAGGTGCAAAACGGAAGCCATGACAGGAAAAAAGGACAATCAAAAACATGGACAAGGAGGTGAGTTTGGAGGGGATTTTTTAATGGAAAGAAATGTGAGAGGAAGTAGGACCTGGGTGGTTGAAGAGTCTGTCTGTGCAACCGGGTGGGCAGAGAAGGGTTTCCCAATAAGATCATTGAACATAGGCAGGACCTCAAATTGATAGTGGCAGAAGGGGTCATGTGATTAACAGGGCCAAAGTGAGGGATTCAAAAGGTAGTCTGGAAGGATCCTGTCATGAGCCTTGATTTCACCGAATGAGATGATAAAAGCAACCCAACTTTCACAGAGTCTGGAGGTGAGAGTGGGAAATGGTCAGAGATGATCTCTCACTGAGAGAGCGGGAGACCAATGGAGTAATTAACTGCATAAGTGGAGGAGTTATTATCGAGGGTAACACGGGAAAAGAATGATGAGTGCTGAAGACAGACAACAAGGGAATGAGGGGAAAGATTAATATTGCTGAAGATGAGAATTTGCTTAGTGCATAAGCAATGTTGAAAAGAACAGAGGGGTCATCGTGGACATCTGCATGAGCAATAAGCCGTGAGAAGTTTAAATCAAATGTGCCAAAGGTAGCAGGTACCATGACAAGTTAAATGATAGGTGAAAGCTTGACATGACTCAAACCACTACTATAGTAGTCTGGGTAGGACAGGTATGAAATAACTCGCATATCAAAGAGGTTTTGCTAAACTGGGAAGGATTTATTGCATGTGGGACAAGCCTTTGCAGAAATCTGGCTGTTGATTTCTATTGGCACTTGCCAATAGTAAGGTTGTGGATGGTAAAGTTGAGATGTGCAATGGTTTAATTGTTCTGCATTCGATAATGTGAGTCTGACAATTCATCTTTGCTTACTGAGCTTGATTGGTTAAGACAGAGTGTAAGCTCAGAGCAAAAAACTATTAAAAGCTGAACAATAGAAGGACTGCAGCCATTTTCTGATTGCAGATGTATTTTAATATTCCTAGAAAATATACCTGTTGCACACTTCTAACTATCTAACTATAATGTACTATTTGCATTTCTCTCTGAAAGACAAAATAAACCAAACAGGGCCTTGTTCACAAATGAACAAACATTCAGGAGGTTAAGATGGATGGGGAGGCAAAAGTAGAGAGCAGTAGGCAGTGGTGCAAAGTGAGAGGGGTGAAGAAAATAAATCCTTCAACTCTTCAGCCAGAAAGCACACACAAAGAGCCCAGCATGTTCAATCTTCAGAAAATCTCATTTTGATGTTCTAAAGAGGGAGAAGTTAAAAAAAGGACAATAAGAGCTTCTTTAAATGTGTAAAAAGGAAGACACTGATCTTAAGCCCTTTAGAAGATGAATCTAGGGAGGTCATTTTAGGAAACAAGGGAATGGCAGAGAAATTAATTAGTTACTTTGCACTAGTCATTAGACAAACTAATGAGGTTAAAGGCAGATAAGTCCCCTGACCCTGATGGCTTGCATCCTAGGATCATAAAAGAGGTAGTTACAGCGATAGTGGATGCATTGGTTTTAATTTTCCAAATATCATTGGATTCTGGAGAAGTGCCAGAGGATTAGAAAACTGCTGATATGACACTCCTATTCAAAATGGGAGAGAGGCAAAAAGTGGGGAACTATAGTCCAATTAACCTAATATCTATTGTTAGAAAAGTATTGAATCAGTTATTAAGAAAGTAATGTCAAAACATTTGGAAACTTATAGCCTAATCAAGCAAAGTTAGCATGGTTTCTTGAAAGGGAAATTGTGTCTGACGAATTTATTAGAGTTTTTCAAGGAAATCTCAAGTAGAGTGAACAGAGTGGAACCGGTAGATGCATTCTATTTGGACATCTAAAAGGCAGTCAACAAGGTACCTCACGAAACATTAAGACATAAGATAAGAGCCTATGTGTTGGAGGTACTATATTGGTATGGACAGAGAATTGGCTCACGGGCAGGAAACAGCAAGTGGAATACCGTGACCCGTGACCAGTGAGGTTTCAAAGAGATTAGTACTGGGTCCAGAACTTTCACAATATATATTAATGACTTGGAGGAAGGAATAGAATATAATGTAGGCAAATTTGGAAACAACTCTAAAATTGCTGGAAACGTACGTTGTGAGAGGGATACAAACAGTTCACAGAGAGATATTGATAGTTAAGTAAGTGTGCAAAAAAACGGCAAATGGATTTTCATGTGGGAAAATGCAAAGTTGTTCATTTTGGAAGGGAGTACAGAATACTATTCGAATGGAGAAAAAATACATAAAGTTGTAACACAAAGGGATTTGTGTGCACTTGTACATGAAACACAGATAGCGAGCATACCAGTGCAGCAGGTAATCAGGAAGGCTACTGGAATGTTGGACCTTAGTTAGGTGCATTAGTCAGGGGTAAATATGGGGAATGTATCTGGGTGGTTTACTCTTCGGAAGGTCAGTGTGGACTTATTGGGATGAAGGGACTGTTTCCATACTGTAAAGAATCTAATCTAATCCAATCTAATCAATCGCAAAGGGGTATAAGAGTAGAGATGTCTTACTGTAACTGTACAGGTTGCTGGTAAGACCACAATTGGAAGTACTGTGTGCAGTTTTGGTCCCTTATTTAAGGAAATATATTATTTCATTGGAAGCAATTCAGATGATCCCCAGTATGGAAAGATTGTCTAATGAGCAAAGGATAAATAGGTTGAGATTCTATTCATTGGAGTTTGGAAGAATATCAATGAGAGGTGATCTCATTGAAACACGTCAGATTCTTAATATTCTCCGAGTCAATGCTGAGAGGATGTTTCCCCTCATGGGAGAGTCTAGGACCAGAGGGTACAGACTCAGAATAAAGGGATGCCAATTTAAGCCTGAGATGAGGAGAAATTTCTTCTCTCTGAAGATGGTGACTTTTTGTATTTTCTTGCCAGAGAGAGCCATGGGAGCAGAGTCCTTGTGTATTTTTAAAGCAGAGACAGAAAGATTCATAATCAGTCAGGGATTCAAGGGCTATGGGAAAGGCAGGGAAGCAAACTGAGGAATATCAGATCAGCCATGATTGTATTAACTGATGAAGCAGGCTCGATGGGCCGAATGGCCTACTCCTGTTCCTATTTCTTACGTTCTTATGGTAATTTTGAATAACAATAGAGCTGCTATAGTTGGCAACAACATTTGATTAGGGAGGGAAAGACAGTCAGGATTCATATATAAACTGACAAGGAGAAAATAATAAAGAGAAATAGGGCAAAATTCAGCCGGGATTTTCCTCTAAGTGGCCTGATTTAAGTCAAATAAAATAATGTCAGGAAACATGAGCAAATTGGCACACCTTCACCTTGGCCTCAAATTCCCTCCCTAGTTCTTTAGCCAGGAAGACTACAGGCTGCTTTTTTATATTTACTTCCTTGCAGTTGGTGAACATTAACTGGGAATTCACTGGTGTTCCCATGACAGACATTCCCATAGATAAATATTTTGAAACTGTAGTTATTAGTTTAGGATACAGTTGCATCTAATGTGTAACTCTGCAAATTATTGCTTGCTAAAAAATATTGTAAAGATTGCCTCCAATTCTGACATTTACATTGTCTGCCTGTAGCTACAAAAGTGGAGGTAAATGGAAATACCATCCAAACCCTTCTCTCAAAATACAGCTTTTTTGGAAAAAATATTGTTTTTCCAAAAAGTGATGAGGCAGAGAATTGTCAGATATGAAGTCTGTATTCAATACACAACTTTGATCACAGTGCCCCTCTGTGAAAGCCTGAATTTGGGTGAGATTATTGACTACATGAAGGTATTATCAGAGAGGAGTGTCACTCATTGCCACGCAGCCTGAAGAAAGGAAACCACAATCAAAAATACCTTGCAAAGGCTTGATCTAGTCTACTGGAGGAAATAGTTCAAATATTGGAGGAGAAATTGGACCCTATACTTTCTGTTTTTCAAGTATCCTGTGTCCAAGGGTGCCTAAAACACAACTCACTCTAAATTGGGAGCTACAGTATGGGGCTGCTTTGCTAACATTTGCAAATGAGCTGTATGATGCTTGTATTAGCCCACCTTCCTTACGCTGGACAGCACAGAGTAATTCCTTTGAATGGAAATTGGGGCCTGAGAATATATTTGGCTGATTCAACCTGGAATAAGTAACTGTTGACACACTCTCACAGGTGTCAGTAAAATATGATCTATAAATCAATACACTTTTCCAACAGTCATCTCTCCATTCTCCATTGATTCAGAAAAGAAAATTGCTTTGAAGTTGACGGCTCCAGAAAATGAATTACATGTTGTACCAAAATGTCAAATGTTTTGTTGTAATCTCAATGGAACAAATAAGGGGCCTCCTGCCGAACCGCACAATTGCCAGTGAATGGTACTGCCTGCAAAGTAACAACAAAGCTGCCTGGGGAATTAAAAGCCAACAGTTGTTTTCACCTCAACCCTCACCCTCGTTCTTTTGCTTCTTTTCCCATCCTGCTTTCGCACATTCCTGACGTTCCTGGGTCTCACCAGCATTCTCCCTTGTGAGAGATTATCTCGTGCTCCTAGCAGATAATTCTGATGTAGTTGTCAGATGAAAAACAATTTCAAACAGTGTCACCAGAAAAACCAAAGGTTCCCTCTCATGCATGAAGCACTATGATACTCTTCCAGCACCCCAGCTATTATACATAAACTTTCACTCTCCTTATGCACAGTGTGCCTTTCCTTTTTCATGCTTTAGGAATCTACTCTCACTGGGCTAGATCAAGATTGGAAAATTACAACAGAGGCACTTAAAACAGTCAACATATTGATCTCTGCCATTTTACCACAACTGTTAACCAATCTCTTGAACTGCGGAGATTTCAGGTGTATCTACTGAACAGCTGTGTCCTGCAGTTTAATTTGAGGACCCAGATTTTGTTTAAACACAGTTTGTATTCCAATACCTCAACCTACTGCACACTTAAACCACAGGATTAACGACTTCTGGTCCCACCTTCCTAAATGTAAAGTGTTTTAATTATTTCTCCAAATGGTTATTTTAACAGCTCATTAGTCACTAAGTGCCAGAGAGCAACCATTACAAACATCAGATTTGCATTATTTCAAATTGTCCTATTACTGTAATTATAAAACAGCAGGTTCCTACGTAAAATTGCTTTTTGTACTTTGTGGTGTGACGGTCACAGCAGTGTGTACTTCAGATAAAACATGTCATACGTAATTATAGGGGCAGATAATGCACTGAAGTGCTCTGGGGGCCCACACCCCTCCCCCACTTAATGAGACATTGAGGCTGGCAATACACTCCAATGGGTTCAACACAGGCCAATATGAATAAGCAGTGAGAGCTTGAATTAACATTAAAAATGCCAAGCTGTGCTCAAGTGCCTGAGCCTGTTGTTTGGAGGAGGATGTGACAGAAATGACCAGTTTGGGTTTGCCTTTCAGTAACCCTCCAGTATTACCCTCACTGCCCTAACCCCAGTGACCAAAAAAAAAACCCCTTCTTGTGTTTCAGGAAGCCATCAGTCCCTCTTTGGCACCCCCTACTGTTTCCAGTGAATATTTCAGGGAGTGTCTGAAAAAGATTGAAATGAGCTGGCTTCATGTTATTGGGCAAGGCCAGCTTTCTCATGCACTGAACACAAACAGCACCCAAGGGTCATTTATCAGCCCCATTAAAAGCAAAGAATATTCCAGCAAAGGCAGCTTCTGCTGGTTCTATTCTTTCTACACGCCACGAGCCTAATCCCACTCTCTTCATTTCCTCTATCATTCCTTTTGTTTGTAGCCTATCACAAATTCCTTTTTAACAGTATTTATAGATTCTGCTTCAATGCAGCGAAGAGTGGCGACTTTCTAAACAATTTCCACATAAAAGATTCTGGAAAATAAAATTCCATGATGTTTTCGCAAATATCTGAAATTTATTTCCGCTTAGCACCGTCTTCTAAAGCAGTGACAAAGATCTGATGCTATTTACCGCTTGTTCTATGCTCAAAGCCTGTCAGGCAATTCCTTCATCTTATTAGACTAGAATCCCTACAGTGTGGGAACAGGCCCTTCGACCCAACCAATCCACACCAACCCTCCGAAGAGTAACCCATCCAGACCCATTTCCCTCTGACTAATGCACCTAATACTATGGGCAATTTAGCATGGCCAATTCACCTGACCTGCACATCTTTGGATTGTGGGAGGAAATCGGAGCACCCGGAGGAAACCCGCACAGACACAGGGAGAATGTGCAAGCTCCACACAGACAGTTGCCAAAGGCTGGAATTAAACCTGGGACTCTGGTGCTGTGAAACAGCAGTGCTAACTACTGAGCCATCATGCCACCCTCTATCTGGATTGGAACAGAAACTCAACTTCCAAAACTGCTCTTCACAAAATGGAGCAAAGGAGGTAGGTGGAAATTGGATGGAGATGCATTAGATATTGATACATGAAGGGTAAGTTGTTCTCACTAGCTGCTGGCAGAAGGACCAACAGTACTGATTTAAGGCTTTGGGTGAAAGAAGTACAGAGGGATGCAAGGATTTTTATTTTACGTGAAGGGGGTGGTAATGTTTTGAAACTCATTGCCTATGAGGGTAGTGGGAGTGCGAAGAATTTCAAAGGAAATTGAAGGGTTGGGTGACACTGAAGAGAAATAAACTTGCAAGGTATGGAAATAGGGAGAGGGAGTAAGACTGATTGGAATGGTCGACAACGAGCACACATGGACTCCATGGGCTGAATGGCCTCCAACTATGATGGACTCAATAGCCGTTGCAATTATATTGTTGTACTATCTAAATGTAACACCAAAAAGATAGGTGGATTCCTTTAACTTTGTCATGCCTGACTAGGAAGAGCATGGAAATCAAGCTTCTTGTTGAGTTAATGGTTAAAGGTTTTAGCAAAGTATGCAAAATTCCCCATTTACCTGTTTTTAAACCCAGAAAGCACTGCACTTCACAAAACTGACAGAATTTCCAAGTGAATACCATACTAGTTCGTGAGTGATTGCTGATGAACACCAATTAAATAGATTTTAAACGACAGATAATTATCAACCATCGATATGTACCTCTACTAGTTAATACTCTGACCCCCTTATAGATTCTCCCTCTACACACACACACAGACAGAACAACACAAATAAGAAAAGAAAAAATCATGGACAAAGGGAAAGACTGGGCAGGCAGTTCAGTGGTTCCTTGTCAATGAGTTTTGCTGAGATGATCAGCTCGGTTTCTCAGTGATCCTTCACAAGATTCTTTCACTTGTTTGCAAGAAGCATGGTTCACCTAAAAGAGAAATTTGACTTAGCAATCAAAAGTCACAGCTTGCAGCAACTTGAAAGGGAAAATAAATTTACTAGTGTCTATCTTGGGGTGCATTTTACTTCCTTCCTAAAATGGCCTCTACCAGACATTCAAGTGTTTCTTCGCCATATCATTCAAACCCCCAAGTTGTTAAACCATCCGGAGGCCAATCACATAGTTATTGGGTCAACAAAAGGACAAAAGGTCACCCATCAGCTACATATTGCAAGCCAAAGTTCCATTTGTAAACACATCTTGGCACCAGCTCATCTGCAAACTCAACTTTGAGGTGGTATGGTGGCTCAGTGGATAGCACTGCTACCTCAAAGTACCAGGGACCTGGGTTCAATTCCAGCCTTGGGTGACTGTCTGTGTGGCGCTTGCACATTCTCCCTGTGTCTGCGTGGGTTTCCTCCAGCTGTTCTGGTTTCCTCCTCCAGTTCAAAAATGTGCAGGTCAGGCGAATTGGCCATGCTAAATTGCCTATAGTGCTAGGTGCATTAGTCAGAGGGAAATGGGTCTGGGGTATTACTCTTTGGAGGGTAGGTGTGGACTTGTTGTGCCAAGGGGCCTGTTTCCACACAGTAGGGAATCTAATCATTACTATTTGAACAAGCAGCTGTGTAAACAATGCTAGCAATCACTGTCTGATTAATAAGTTCAGTAGTCCTTTGATAAATAAACAGTTCTTTTCACATTTCAGTCCATAATCAAAATTACAGAAAAATAAAAATATAATTTATTTACAGCTTGATGATCACTGGTTATCTTTATTAATATGAATAATTAATATTAATGTTAATATACACAGTTCAGAGGAATGTCCATGAACAGTTTGTGTCTCAGATGCTTCAGGCTGTAGTTATATGACAACATCTGAGTATTTGACTCACTTGCATGTTGATGTCTGAAAGGAACATCATTCTAAGGGTGATAACACACCTTTTACCCCTCATCCATTGTAGAAAATGTTTTCATATGGATGAGTATAAATAACAACATATGAGGATGTTTGCACACACCCCAAGCACAACGGGAATAAGATGTATGGCCACAATATTCTCCCCTCCAATGGCCACTTGGAAAATGTTGCCATGGTTGACATGGTAGCTCTGTGGTTAGCACTGCTGTCTCACAGAACTAGGGACCTGGGTTCAATCCTAGCCTTGGGTGACTGTCTGTATGGATTCTGCATATTCTTGTGTATACGTGGGTTTTTCCCAGATACTCTGGATTCCCCTCACAGTCCAAAGATGTGCACGTTAGGTAGATTGGCCATGCTAAATTGCCCATAGTGTCCAGGGATCTGCAGGCTAGGTGGATTAGCCATGGGAAAGGCACAGTTACAGGGATGGGAAAGGAGGGGGAGGACATTGGGTCTGGGTGGGATGCTGTTTGGAGGGGCAGTGTGAACTTGATGGGCTGAATGGCCTGTTTCCACTCCGTATGGATTCTATAAACTCCACATGGAAGGGTTTGAGTAGCAATTAAAATTGTAAACAACTTCTTTGTCAAAATATTAAAATTAAAAATAGAAAATTCATGGCAGTGGACAACCAAAACAGCAATCATAGTGGTAGAGATCCACAGCAGAGAAAAAGGCTATAGAGTCCATCGATTCTGCACTGGTCAAAAATAACCACCTAACTTCTAATTCCAATGGGGCGAAATGTTTCACAAACAGAGGGAGTCCTCTTGTAATCTTCCATCATTGGGTCCAGCAGGTACAGCAACATAACTGGTAATAGCAGAAAAGTGTGCGTTCAAGGGCAAACTGTCAGGGGTGATGCTGGGAGTGCGTCGGAGAAGCCGTTTATTCTGGACGGCAGTTAGAAACTGTCCGAGAAGGCGAACAGACTTATTCAGCGCAATTTGACAAAGAAAGAATCAAGTGCAACCTTGAAGGCATTCCCACTTCAGTGCCTGATCTGATTACACCGCTGCTGCTGCGTTAATAGCCAGTGACCACAGCAAAGATGCGGAATGTTTCTGAATGCCCCAAGACTCTTATTCACTTAAAAGTAAAACTCGAGTAATATTTGCAGCTGCAAAAGCAGAATGAGGCAGAATGGTAATGAGGCAGCGAACAGCACGTACATGGTGGCACAGCAAGATATCAGATGCCACACGATGCACACGCTTTGCTAAACTTTAACTGAGCTGCTGTACAATATTCAGGAATAGCAACAGCATTCACGACACGGATGGAGTTGTTTTTTTTTAAATATAAAACCTGATTTAGCTTTGCAGCGAGGGAGTTGTTTTGCATTTCACAAACACTACATGAACGATGCACAGTACACACATAAACAGAGTACCACGGCACTAGAGCGTTTCCACACCTTTGCTGCTGGCTCTTTGATCAACAAGAGAGATTAAAAGAACATTAGACATCAAAGCGTGATCAGTCATCAAAGGTGGAATTAGTGAAAGCACAACAGAAACAGCAGGGGGTGGGGGAGAAACTGTACCCTTAGCCCAAATCCAGAGAGGAAGGTCCATTGCAAGAGGTTCAATAGTCAAAACAAATCGGTCCACAAGCGGAGATATTTTTCTTCTCTCGGATTTATTATTTCCCTAAATTCCTTGGTTTATCCCAGACGCAAGGGGAGGAAGGGCCCCTCAGCCATTTGTGGAAACCACCCATCTCAGCAGCCTCCCAGTGGACATCTTGGTGAACACCCTGACACAGAGGTGGTCCCTCGTACCAAGCTCCTCGCCAACACCCAAAACCATCCCAACCCCAGCCCTTGTCAGTGTTTGTCTGAGGGGACACATTAATTGCAGTTACAATCCATATGTACAATCCCTATGTTCCAGCGGCTGATGTCCTGACCTTCCTGGGAAGGTATGTCCAAGTTGAGGGAGAAGCCACCGAATGTGATCGACCCCTTTGGGATCTGGAACAGTAAGCGGCAGGTCAGGTCTGCAATGGGAACATTCTCCACCCACCCTCAAGCTTCGCAATTGGAGGGAACAGAGGCTACCTGACATATGCAAGGCAGCCGAAAGTGTGCCGAACCTGTGGGAAGTCGGGACACGTGGCGGCGGACTGCAAGGTGACCATCTGCAGGAACTGCAAACAGGAGGGTCACCTGACTAAGGACTGTCAGGAAGCAAAGAGCTGCAACCTGTGCGGAGAGGCGGGCCACATGTACAAGACCTGCCCAAGACGGGGGGGCCCCACTTACGTACAGATGGCTGGAAGTGGCAATGCGAGCCGTGGACCCCCAAAGATCACCTGACTAAGGACTGTCAGGAAGCAAAGAGCTGCAACCTGTGCGGAGAGGCGGGCCACACGTACAAGACCTGCCGAGACGGGGGGGGCCCCACTTACGTACAGATGGCTGGAGGTGGCAATGCGAGCCGTGGACCCCCAAAGACCAGTAATGTGCACCCAGACAGCAGGGAAACAGAGTCTGGTGGCACCCAGAAAGAAGACCAGGCCGGAGTGGAGGAGGTGGCAACCAGCGGAGAGACACAGCAGCTGATCCTAGCTCTCGCTGGGCAGATGGAAGCAATGGAGGAG
>NC_057745.1:11005421-11018544 GCF_004010195.1 Chiloscyllium plagiosum | reverse complement strand
GACCACAGTGAGAGCCTGGATAGCTACCTCAGCCCAGCGAGGGTCCAGCAGTTCATGCTCACCATAGGGATGCAGACAGCTTCCCCAGAGACAGGACAGTCAAATGGACAATGGTAACCCCATAAACTGGGATTAATAAAGGTTCATTTGCTATCGTATAACAGGGCACCCACTCAGTAGTTGGGTGCTGCTGAAGCCACAGCTAAATAATAAGAGACTGGATGGTTAATAAAGGGAACTGTAAATAGGATAACTGTAAATTCGAGTAATTCAATCTGTACTTTGTAATGTTAAGACATGCAATGTATATATCAATGAACGACATGACAAATTGTACAAGTACCAAAGATTTATTTCTATGAATAAAGTATATTTTGAAATTTAAAAAAATCAATTGCAGTGCCCTCCTCCTCCTCCCCATTGCAATCCCAGCAGTGACCACTAATCCCAGTGTCACTACTGAGGCAGCTGAGCTTCTGGCCCTCTGATTGGCTGGCCATTGCTGTGGGGCAGGCAGCACTCCTTAATTATTTGACTGCCAAATTACAGCCCAACTTGTGTCAGAAACCATCGCCACTCAACTCTCCCAACCCGTCACAAACCCCATTCACCCCATTCTTGGTTTCTCCCCATGCATTGAACCCTAAGAACAATATCTAATTCTTACCAGAAAGCAATCAATGTTTCGGACTCAGTTGCTTTCTGTGGCAGAGAATTGCACAGGCTCACCACTTTGAGTGAACAAGTTGAATTGAATTGAATTTATTGTCCCGTGTACCAAGGCACAGTGAAAAGCTTTGTCTTGCGAGCATTACAGGCAGATCACAGAGTTAAGTAGCATGTGTAAGTAAATAATAGGTAAACTGCGGCAAAAACAAAAACACAGGTACAGGCGAATGTTAAGAGTTTGTGAGTCCATTCAGTATTCTAACAACAGCAGGGTAGAAACTGTTTCGACACCGGCTGGTGCGTGTGTTCAGGCTTCTGTACCTTCTCCCCGATGGTCGACGTTGTAGAAAAACATTACCAGGGTGGGATGGATCTCTGAGAATGCTGGCACCCTTTCCTTGACAGTGGGCCTGGTAGATGGGAGGTTGGCCTTTGCGATTGTCTGGGCTGAGTTCTCTACTCTCCGTAACCGTCTCCGATCTTGAATGGTACAGCTGCCATACCAGGTGGTGATATATCCAGATAGAATGTTCTTGATGGCGCACCTATAAAAGTTGGCAAGTGTATGTATTTGCCATCATGCCAAGTTTTCTCAGCTGTCTGAGGAGGAAGAGACATCGTTGGGCCTTAGAAACCGGTGCGTCCACATGAAGAGTCCAAGAAAGCTCCTGACCACTCCCAGGAGCTTGACACTCTCCACTCATTCCACCTTTGTGCTCTAAATGTGTAGGGGGCATGAGTAACATCCTGCCGAAAATCAATAATGAGTTCCTTGGTTTTGCTGGCATTGAGAACTAGGTTATCCTCAGTGTACCATTTTTCCAAGTCTTCCACCTCCCATCTGTAGTCTGTTTCATTGTCCTGTTTCAGGACTGAGATGAGTTTCTCCTCCTCTCAGTCCTAAATGGCCTACCCCATACACTTATATTGTAACCCTGATTCTGGAATCCCTGGTTATCGGAAAAATCCTTCCTACATTGACCTTGTCTAGTCCTGTGAGTGTTTTATAGGTTTCTAATCCCCCTTCATTCTTCTAAACTCCAGTGAATATTGTCTGAACTAATCCAGTCTGTTTGCTTATGTGAGTCCATAATGCCATCAGGGAGAGTGTTATGGGATTTTAGACACTGAGAGAATCCCAAAATATTTCCCCAAGTCAGGATGGTGAATGGCTTGGAGGAGAATTTGCTTGTGGTGTTGCTCCCATGTATCTACAGCTCTTATCCTTCTAGATAGCTGTGGCCATGGGTTTGGAAGGTGCTATCTAAAGTGATTTTCTGTAATGCATCTTGTAGATAACTGTGGTTATTGCTGGCAGTGTACAAAGTAAATGTTTGTGGATGTGGCACCAATCACATGGAACGGTGTCAATCTTCCTGAACCACAGTCATCCAGGCAAGTGGGGAGTATTCCATCACATTCCTAACTTGTGCTTTTTTAATGGTGGACTTGCTCTGGGCAGTCAGGAGATGAGTTACTTACTGCACAATTAAGCGAATATGCAAGACTCCAGCAGACAGAATTCAAATGAAACAAAGGTGATGTTATCCATTTTGGACTGAACAAAAGATAGATCAAGGTACTTTCTCGATGTTATGAAGTTAAATACAGTGGACGTTGAAACAAACTTGGGGTTCAGTTGCATAGATCTTTAAAATGTCATGAACAGATGCAGAAAATACTCAAGAAAGTTACTAGAATGCGGGCCTTTATATCTAGAGGACTGGAGTACAAGGATGCAGATGTTACATTGCAGTTATGCAAAACCCTGATTAGACCCCACTTGGAGCACTGTGGGTAGATCTGGGCACCTCATCTTTGGAAGGATAGAGTAGTCTTGGAGGGAGTACAGTGTAGGCTTACAAGAATAATACCTGGACTTCAGGGATTAAGTTGTGAGGAGAGTTTGCATAAATTGGTCCGTGTTTTCTCTAGAATTTAGAAAGCTAAGGGGTCATCACCAAAACCTTCATGTTATTAACAGTAAATGACAGAGTAGACAAAGATAAACTATTCCCACTGGTTCAGGATTTGAAAAATTAGGTGGCATGGTCTGTGAATGAGGGCCAGAACAACCAAGAAACATGTTAGGAAGCATTTCTACACACAAAGGGTGGCAAAGATTTGGAACTTTCTTCCATAAACAACAGTGGATGCTGCATCAGTTATTCATTTTAATTATTTATTATTTATTTATTTTTGTGGGATGTGGGTGTTGCTGGCTGGCCAGCATTTATTGTCTGTCCCTAGTTCCCGTTGAGAAGGTGGGGGTGAGCTGCATTCTTGAACTGGTGCAGTCCACCTGCTGTGGGTTGACCCACAATGCCATTAGGGAGGGAATCTGAGCTATATAAGTTTTTGTTAAGTAAAAATATTAAGGAACATGGGATAAAGGCCAATATATGCAGTTAAACCACAGATCAGCCATGATCTCATTGAATAGCAGAACAGACTCAAGAGGCAGAATGGCTACTCCTCTTCCCATGTTCCTTATAGTCATAATATTTATATGGCTTGTCCAGTTCAGTTCCTGGTCAGTCGTAACTTGCAGGATGTTGATAGTAGGGCATTCAATGGGGCAATGCCATAGAATATCAAGGTGTGATGGTTTGATTGTCTCATGTTGAAGTTGGTCATTGCCTAACTCTTGTATGGCATGAATGTTACTTACCACTTGTCAGCCCATTTTGGATATTATGCAGTAAAGCAAAACAAAAGTCCACCGATGTTGAAGATTTGAAACAAAAACAGAAATTGCTGGAGGAATTCAGCAGGAAGAAGAAAGGTCACTGGACATGAAACATGCACTGTCTTTTCTCTCCATAGATACAATTTCTGCTTTTGTTTCTGGATATTATCCATGTATTGCTGCATTTGGCCACAGACTTCTTCATTATCTTTGGAGTCCAAACTGCACCCAACATTGTGCACTCATCAGTAAATATCCCCGTTCTCACCTTATGGTGGAGGTAAAATGCATGGTTTTCATAGTTGCCTGCCCATAGTAACAATCACCTGTGAGAGTGAAAATGGTCTGGAGCACAGGCTATTGATGTATACTTAAAAATTGAGGTTCATTTAACTAGTCCATAGAGAGAGCAACCTTTAAAAACAAGAAACACCAGGTATAGAGTCATATAGCACAGAAACAGGGCCTTCAGCACAACTCGTCCATACCAACCAGGTTTCCTAAACTTAGCTGATCCAATTTGCCTATATTTGGCTTATATCCCTCTGCACCTTTCCTATCCATCTATCTGTCCAAATGTAAGATGGCCTTCTATTATCCTTAAACAGTAGTGTATTGCACTTGTTCTCCAACCCCTCCATCAGCTTGGACAGTAGCTCCTATCTTCTTAGACACACCACAGATCTCTACATTTAACAATTTCAGATCTTTATGTTGGCCTTTCTTACTCATATCCATAACCATATTGGAGCTCTGTTCAGCACAACCCCTCTAGATTTTCTTTCAAGCCCTTTTTATCACCTAAATGAGATGCTTTTGGCCATCACCCAGCACTTTCCACCTGTTTAAAACCTACTCAGAGGCAATTAACACTTCAGCTGCTTCCTTGAGTTTGGAATTAGCACGTGTTTGCACTTGGCATCTGTTTGTTTTCTTCTTTGTTGATTTGGACAGTCTGTAAAAAGGTTACTGCACATAGCTGCATGAGTCATAAGGAAACATCTCCAACTGAATCACTGAGCACTTTAAGACACCAGACGTGATTCAGTGGTCGCGCTCTTGTCACTCAGAAAGGAGGCTATGGTTTCAAGCTGCACACTAGATCCTTGACAACCATTCCATCCTGACATTCTGAAAGAAAGGTTACATTGTTGGAGTTGCTATCTTTCAGATGAGATGTCACACCATGGCCCCATGTGCCCTGTCAGTTAGGCACATGCAGATGGAACAGGAGAGTCGGTGTTTTGAGCATAAGTTCTTCATCATTGCTGATGAAGAGCTTATGCACAAAACGTCGACTCTCTAGCTCCTTGGGTGCTGCCTGACCGGATGTAATTTTCCAGCACCACATTTTTCGACTCTGACCTCCAGCATCTGCAGTCCTCACTTTCTCCGAGGCACATGCAGGTATCCACAACCCTGAGATACTCGGACTGGTATGTCAATGGGCAGGTAGCAGTAATGCCTAAAAGCATAAGGTAAAGTAGATTGCAAGGCAGTGTGTCCTGGAAAGGTTACACTCCAGTTATTCCAAGTAAACCCAAAGAGATTGGCAGCACTTACTTATGTAAGGATGCGATGAAGGACTGGGTGACTACTCTTTACCCAGTGTTTACTTCATTTCAGAGCGTCATTGAAAGGAGAACAACTCCAATAAAAACTGAGACACAGACGTGGAGGGAAAACTTTGAGCAGCTGCTGTTGGACACAAGGCCGGGAATTCCTTCAGGAGTCTGATGTAATTGGCCTGAGAAAGGCACTGCCAGTTCGAAGGCATCCAAGTGAAGATGAGCTACAAAACCCGAGCCCACTGCAGTTTATTTTGTAAACACAGTCCTGCATTTTGTACACTGCTTCATTGTAGCCTCCATTGCAACACTTACCCCTTCACTGCACAAAGGGCTCAGCACTCAGGACACGGGAGTTTAATGCAAATTAAAGTTTTAGAATCATAGATCTTTAGCAGTGCAAAGGAGAGCTTTCAGCCCACCACGTCCATACTTGTCATCAAACATCCAGCACACGACCTGCAGCTTTGCACGCTATGTGTTTCAAGTACTCATCTAAACGCTTCTTAAATGTCTTGAGGGTTCACGTCTCTACAGTGCATTCCAGATACCCACCATCCTCTCAGTGAAAAAGAACTTTCCTCAAATTCCCTCTAAGCCCCTTGTGCCTTACGTTTAAACTGTGCCCCCGCCCCCACCATTACTGTCCACTCTGCTAAGAACTTTGCACACCTCAATCTGATCTGCCCCTCAGCTTTCTCTTCTTCAAGGAAAACAACACCAGCCTATCAAGTCTCTCTCTTCATAGCCTAGTTGCTCTAGTTCAAATAACATCCTAGTGACGCTTTTCTATATCCACTCTAGTGCATACATATCCTTCCTATAGTGACCAGAACTGCAGAACAAGTGTGTAGATCATGCAATGAACTACAATGATACAGTGACATAGTACTCCAGCTGTAGCCCAACTAATGTTATACACAGTTCCATCATATTTTGCTTGCTAATGGATTCACTGCCTTGACCAATAAAGGCAAGTATCCCAAATACCTTCTTAGCCATATTATCCACCTTCCTCTCCTTAACTCTTACTTTTATCAATACCTTAGTATAGACAGGCTGCCCATTCTTCAAAAGGTTTCCTGAAGAGGGCGAGCTTAAGAGTATTTCTTAGAAGCACCTTCAACATCTCAGAAGCATGTCAGATACAACAGAGTTACTTTGAAAGGCAGTAGCCTCACTTGCACAGAATAAATAATGGAGCAGCCGGTTGATACACAGCAAGATCCCAAGCACAGGCAAAACAAACAACTTGTTATTCTGTTGGTGGCGGCATTGTGATCTCATTGGTTCGATGAAGGTTCCTCACAAAGCCAACTGGGAAGTTTAAAGCTGTAACATTCTGACATAATTGCAATGCCACTAAAATTTAAGGTTGAGCCCATTTCAGAACTTATGCTTTTAGTTTATGAATATCTCTGACATCTGGAATAAAAATAGAAAATGTCAGAATTGAATCAGCAGATTGGGAGAGAGGGAAATGGATTCACGTTTGCGGTCTTCACATTTTAAAACATTGGTTTAAAAGGTCAGAGAGAGGGCACCTCCATGTTGAAGTGCATTCCACTCCATCTTCCACATTTCAAGCTCGAAAACCTCCAATGATTCTTTAGGTTTCAAGCAACCACTCGCTTCCCTTTAATTAAACAGGGACCCTGTCTCCATGTTATTAAGAGACCCTCTCAAATCCTAATAATGGATTGTTTCCCTGCTGCAGATTCAAATCAGCACCTGGAAAGAGTCACAACACCTATTTCCCACATCCAAAAGGAACATCCTGCTCCTATTCCCAACCATAAATTTGATACTGAGTTGGATTCAGTCTTGATCCCGAGAGGCCAATATTTATTTGGCTAGTAACAGTGTTTTGTATGATCATGACACTTGATTTGAAGACCAATAGATATTGATACGCTATTATCACTTCAAGCTGGGGAGTGCTGAGAGCATGAAGAGAGAAAAAGAAAGGGATGGAATATATAGGGGGTGGGGTATTGTTGGGCAGGAGCTAAGGAGAGATCAATGATACAGTTCATCACTTACAATTCATGAGTAGCTAGAGAAGTAGAAAGGCAAAATTGTTTGAAAGTAACTCTTAGATGATGATGGCTAAAATATTAATATCTGATGTGGATGCACAGACTGGGAGAGACCAAGCATTCCAAATCAGAGGGGTAGAGCAATCAGGGCTTGGTGTGTATGGAGGAGACGAGGTGCAAGACAACCAATTACGTTTACTGTGGTATGTATTTATTTACTCACCCAGAGCCCTGTGGTTTCAGGGGTTTGAAAGAAGAGTATCTGGAATAGCATCTTTTGGAACCTTAAGATCTCTGAAAGCATTTGACAGCCAACAAAGTACTTTCATAGTGCAATCACTGTTCTCACATGGGCTGATATGAATACGTAATTCATACACAGGTCTGTGGCAGCCTTCCTTCTTTTGAGATGAAGATTTCCACTGCAAAGTTAAACTCGGTGTTGAGCATCGCCTGGTGTTACTCAGGAACCCAACTCTGACACAGCAGTCTCTGTAACAAAGGAAGGCAGCAGGTGGAGAAGGCTCATGATTTCCATTTTCCCTGGATCCTCTGCTTGGCTTCTGACGATGTTCTTCCTACTCACCTCTTCCAATACCCTTCCAGACAGCCTCCAGAAGTTACAGCCATCAGTGATTGTCTTGTAGTTGCCAGTGTCAATATCCGCCATTGTCATGTCTCACTTCATTGCCCTTAAAGTGAAGGTGTGGATGCCCAGGAGGTCAGGACCCACTGGGCCAGTATACAGAACAACAGGTCATTGTGTGGATAGCAGATATCCAGCCAGTGAGCCAGTGCAGGAGTTATTGATTCACAAACAGGAAAAGCCCACAAACAACAAGGTGGATATAACCAGATGATGCATCAGTTTGAAGAACATCATTAAGCAGGGAAGCAGGAGAAACAATTGCTCATCAAATACTCCCAAGGGATCCAGCTAAGAAAGTAGATTCACAATGATTTAATGATTCATTGGCAATACTGCAATGAAGTAGTTATCTAGATATTTGGCCAAGGGGGCAACACTCAATTCAGAGTCCTATCATTCTGACTGTTGAAGGAAACTTTGGTTTTCCATTTTGCATTAAGTCTGAAGTCTCCACAGCTAAAAATTCACAAGAAAGGGAGAATGTTTCATTTTCACAGATGTTGAATTGGTGGTGGAAAACCATTAGCCAGGGTAATATTTCTTGCTATCTTGTAATTGCATCTGCCTCAGGCTCCCTCCATTATTAACACACTCCTGCTTACTCTATACACAGATTAAATTATTCAAATGCAGCACTTCTCACTGAAAGAAATAGCCTGCTGTCTTCTGCTTATGTTTGTGTACCAGGGATTGCTCGTCTTCTTGACGAATTAGAAAGTTAAGAAGATTTGATAAAGTCGTGTTGAGTCAGCAGGGATTGTGTGACAGCTCTGTAAACACACTGATCTGAACATTTTCTGTGCCTGACCTTTCACACACTGCTGCTCTCGTACATGATGCTCCAGATTAAAAAGTTTCCCGGATCCAAGTTGTGCACAGGTGATTGGGGTCGGGGAGGTGGGGGATGATGTGGACAGAGGAGGGCAAGAAGCCCAGAGCACAATGCACAAATTTATAAAAGAACCCAGGAAAAAAGGAGTAGGCCATTCAGTCCCTCAAATCTATTCCTGATCATAGATGTTATCTATCTTAATTCTATTTGCATGCCTTAGTTTCGTCACCTTCAATATCCTTGCCTATCAAGAATTTATCTAACTTGGTTTTAGAACATACTGTTGAACAAAGACATGCATCAACAAACACTTACATTTATATATTGACCTCTGCATTGAAGACATTTGAATAAGGACGTGATAGCTTCTGAATAGGCAACAGCAGAGTGGCTGAGACAGGTTGCGGGAAGGGAGAACGTGAGAACTGCAGATGCTGGAGGTCAAGAGTCAAAGAGTGTGGCACTGGAAAAGCACAGCTGGTCAGGCAGCATCCGAGGAACAGGACAATCGACGTTTTGACCATAAACTCTTCATTAGGAATGCTGGAGATCCAGATTGGTGGAAGAGTTATCCAAAACTGGTGGTGAAGGAAGCAAGGTCGGTACTTTGAAAAGGTGTTAAAGGAGAATCGCAGATGAAGAGTGACAAATGGTCTGGGTTTTGGACCAGTCGGAAGGAGGGAGCCAATTTGTTCAGAACAAAGAGCAACCACATACAAGAACAAGGAAGAGGGGTTAAAGACCACAGTGGACGAAAAGGAGGACAAATACCAGAATCATAGGCGAAGGGGAATAGAGAGTAGAAGATAATTGAAGTGAGACTAGGATTTCAATTTCAAGAAGGCAAACTATAGAGTGGACAAAGGCAGAAACACACTGGAAGATAAAGACAAGAAATTTACAACTGATGAGATGAGGTATAAGTGACAATGAAGATGTTGTATATGTATCTTGCTTTAAAGCAAAGTCACTTTTAAAGACTCCATGTGCTATGCGTATGAAATGTTATGACAGAAATCAGTTGGTTTGGTGTATAGACTACTTCATGAATTACAATGTTTTGAAATTAACCCAAAGATTTGGTCAATCCCTGATGAGTGATTGATTATTAGATTATTATCAATAGCTCCTGGTAAACAGAGCTGAACAATCAGCAAGCAATATACTCAACAAGTGGAGCATATGTTTGACAGTATTAAACTTAGCTAACATGTGGGAGCCAGCCCTTGATGTCTTTATTCATTACATCATCACAGAGTACTAAAAACTCAGCTTGCTGGTCAACTATCAAATTCCTATCGAGAAGTCAGTTTAGCTCATTTGAGAAAGACAAGTGATCATGAAGTTTTTCAGATCAATAGCAAGCAAGGAAATGTTGTAGACATGCTATAAGAAAATTCCCCAGTTTAAATTGGGACACAGCAGACCTCCTGACACAATTTGCTGTATTTTTTACATTGCACTCAGTTTGCTTTCATAGAATGTAGCCATCACAGAAAAAGCCACATTTGGTGCCCAGCCCTAATTGCCCTTGTACTGACCTGCTTGCTTGGCCATTTTCAAAGAGCAGGTAAGAATTAATAGCATTGCTGAAGATTTAGAGTCACATGTAGGCCAGACTGGGTAAAAATGGCCAATTTCCTCCCTGACAAAGATATTGGTAAACCAGGTAGCCTTTGCATATCCTCATGGCAATATTACTGAGACCTGCTTTCAATTCCAGATCTTTTTATTAATTGAATTTAAATTTTACCAACTCCTGTGTTAGGATATGAACAAATGAATAAGGAATAGAAATCGACCATCTTGCTCTGCCAATCAATAAGATCATCATCGATCTATTTGTGTTCCAAAGTTGACATTCCCATCAACCCTGAGAAACTGGGTTTCACTTGCTCATCAAGAATCTATGTACTACCACCTGAAAACTATTTAATGGCCCCACCATTATCTGGGGTACAAGTCACACAGCCCTCTGAGACAAAAAGAAATTCTCACCTCAGTCCTCAAAAGGAAGCACCTAGTTTTAAACCAACAACCCTAGTTCTGGACTGACCCATGACAGGACACATCCCTTCTTCATCCACCTTGCCAAGATTGTTCAGGGTCTTATATTGAGTCATCCTTCTCTCTCTCTCTAAACTCAAGTGAAAACAAGCCCAATCTGTCCAACTTTTCCTCATAAGACAACCTGTTCAGTCTAGGTACCAAGCTTTAAACAGTCTCTGAACCACCTGCAATCCATTTCCACCCTTCATCAAATAAGGAGAGTAAATCTACACACATAATTCAAAATGTGGTCTCATCAACGTCCTGCATAACTGAACCAGAATATCCTAACTTTGATGTTCAACACCCCTTCAGAATAAACAATAGCATCCCATTAGGGTATGACTGTGATGGGTAGAAAGCATTGTAATCAAGGCCCACTACTCCACCATTCACTCGATGAATATAAATGATTTCATTTATTCAGCTGAACAGCCAGTTGTTTCCCTTTTGTAATGCGACCCAGAATAAAAAAAAGTCTTCCACCAGGCTTCTTTAATGAAGTCAAAACAATGGGCCAGTTTTTCCAAATCTCATGCAGGTTCCCACTCTGCCTCTTTTTTTAACAATGGGAGAGAGCTCCGCATTTCTGCAATGAAATTTCCATCAGAGGAAATGCAGAGCTCTACTTCCACTCAGACAGTTCTCTCGGATACAGAGAGGTAAACCATGTCTACGTTTCACAACAGCCAGCTGCTGTATCCTGGACTATAAAAGTTCAGAATCACAAATAACCACTTTGCCAACTGCTGTCCAGTGATAAGTCCGTAATGTGAGGATAGGATACCAAGTGGGTAGGGGTTGGTGAGCCAGCTGGTCAGGATGCTAAGTCCATCGAATGCCATGGAGTCTGGTTTAAGGTGGATAGAGTCTAACGCTGTTAGGTGGCAGGAGGGACAGGTAGGTGATGCAGTGATTAGAATATGCAGCAATGGGCGGGAGATATCGGGTTTAATGGACAAGGTTGTGTGTTCGGTTCACAGGCAGTGGGAGTGGATGAGGTACCCTATGGGGTTTAGAACAAGGGTCTGGGGAGCAGTAGGTGTACAACAATGGTATGGGGAACAGTGGGTTTAGAACAAGGGTATGGGGAGCAGTAGGTGTAGGTATGGGGAGCAGTGGGTTTAGAGCAATGTTATGGGGAGTAGTGGGCACCAGTGGGTTTAGAACAATGATATGGGGAGCAGTGGGTTTAGAACAAGGGTCTGGGGAGCAGTAGGTGTACAACAATCGTATGGGGAGCAGTGGGTTTAGAACAATGTTATGGGGAGCAGTGGGTTCAGAGCAAGAGTATGGGGAGCGGTGGTTTCTGATCAAGGTCACGGGGAGCAATGGGTTTAGAACAAGCGTATGGGGAGCAGTGGGTTCAGAACAAGGGTATGGGGAGCAGTGGGTTACAACAAGGGTATGGGGAGCAGTGGGTTTAGAACAAGGATATGGGGAGCAGTGGATTAGAACATGGGTATGGGGAGCAGTGCGTTTAGAGCAAGGGTATGGGGAGCTGTGAGTATAGAGCAATGGTATGGGGAGCAGTGGGTTTAGAACAATGATATGGGGAGCAGTTGGTTTAGGACAATAGTATAGGGAGCAGTGGGTTTAGAGCAAGGATATGGGGTGCAGTGGGTTTAGAACAAGGGTATGGGGAGCAGTAGGTGTACAACAATGGTATGGGGAACAGTGGGTTTAGAACAAGGGTATGGGGAGCAATGGGTTTAGAGCAAGGGCATGGGGAGCAGTGAGTTTAGAGCAGTGCTATGGGGAGCAGTGAGTTTAGAACAAGGTTATGGGGAGCAGTGGGTTTAGAGGAAGGGTATGGGGAGCAGTGGGTTTAAAGCAAGGTTATGGGGAGCAGTGGGTTTAGAGCAAGGGTATGGAGAGCAATGGGTTTATAACAAGTGTATGGGGAGCAGTGGGTTTAGAACAATGATATGGGGAGCAGTTGGTTTAGGACAATGGTATAGGGAGCAGTGGGTTTAGAGCAAGGGTATGGGGAGCAGTGGGTTTTGAACAAGGGTATGGGGAGCAGTGGGTGTACAACAATGGTATGGGGAGCCGTGGGTTTAGAACAAGGGTATGGGGAGCAGTGGGTTTAGAGCAATGTTATGGGGAGCAGTGGGTTCAGAGCAAGAGTATGGGGAGCGGTGGATTCCGATCAAGGGTATGGGGGGCAGTGGGTTTAGAACAAGGGTATGGGGAGCTGTGGTTTTCGAACAAGCGTATGGGGAGCAGTGGGTTCAGAACAAGGATATGGGGAGCAGTGGGTTCAGAACAAGAGTATGGGGAGCAGTGGGTTTAAAGCTTAAAAATGTGTTGCTGGAAAACGCAGCAGGTCAGGCAGCATCAAAGGGGAATGAGAATTGACGTTTCAGGCATAAGCCCTTCTTCAGGGAACAAGGTTATGGGGAGCCGTGGGTTTAGAGCAAGGGTATGGGGAGCAGTGGGTTAGAACATGGGTATGGGGAGCTGTGGGTTTAGAACAAGGGTATGGGGAGTAGTGGGTTAGAACAAGGGTATGGGGATCAGTGGGTTTAGAGCAAGGGTATGGGGAGTAGTGGGTTAGAACAAGGGTATGGGGATCAGTGGGTTTAGAGCAAGGGTATGGGGAGCAGTGGGTTAAGAGCAAGGTAA
>NC_057745.1:10996266-11005312 GCF_004010195.1 Chiloscyllium plagiosum | reverse complement strand
GTGGGTTTAGAACAATGACATGGGGAGCGTTGGTTTAGGACAATGGTATAGGGAGCAGTGGTTTTAGAGCAATGGTCTGGTGAGCAGTGGGTTTAGAGCAAGGATATGGGGAGCAGTGTGTTTAGAACAAGGTTATGGGGAGCAGTGAGTCCAGGATGGTGGCATAGATTGGTCTTCGGGCCCAGAGTGGGAAAAGGGGTTGTTTGGTATGTCCTGGGAACAGAAAGATGAAAGCAGATTGTATCCACAATGGGAGAATGGTGGAGGAAGGAGGAGAATGGAGACTGTGCCTGAAACCTGGCTTATCAGGTCAGGTCTGTGGTGTGTAAGTGAACTGGGGGAGGTGTAGTTGGAACTCTAGTACAAAAAAACTTCTTAATTTAAAAAGTCTCCAAACTCTTTATTATCACCTAATTTTTCACATGACCTTTAAATATAAATATGTAATCCCAAAAATTTGCTTTCTTATCTACTTCCTGAATTTCTGTGTCCCATGCAGTCGAACACCTCAATCAATCTGTACCTCAGAATTCCTCATTCACTCTCCTTTGAATATTATCCTTTTTTAAAAAAAATTCTTCCTGTCAACATGAACTTCTTCACATTTTCCCACAACATACCATATCTGTCAGAGTTTTGCCCACTCACTCACCCTCCATGTCCTTGTTGTGTCCTCTGTGCATCATACTTTCATACCCATCATTGTGCCATGGCCATATTTAGTTACTGTGCCTTCACTACCCTCACCTAACTCATTGATATGAATTAAAACAAAGTTGAGGTCCCAACACAGATTCTTGTGAGACCCCACTCATCACATCCTTCCAATCAGATAAAAGACTGCATTTACAAACTCTGTTTTCTGTCAGCTGGCCAGTCTTGTATTTTGAAGACAGGAAAGCCATCTATTGAGCTTCTTCAACACTGTTTTAACCCCAAGGTTGTGTCAGGTTCATTTCTAAACATACTGATAATCCTAAAGAAAGAAACAGTCCTACAGTCAAATGGGTCTTTATGAAAAATGCGATTGAACATAGGGGCGCCCGGATTATTAATTTATGCCATTCCCTTCTCTACATTTGTTTTGAACTGTGTAAATTTCTTTCATGTTTCAATTTTGGTACATTTATGCCACTATATCACTTCAATAGAAGACCACAGCATAAACAGTGCCCATTTCAAACATGTCCACACTGTGAACTCACTTACTTGGAAGAGTTTGACAATGTAATTAAAAATGCCACTGAACACATATACATCTCTCTGACTATGCAACGTCTGAAAGCAAAGGGTTTGTCTACACACACGGCTTTAGTTTTGGTGTGTCTTCATCCAGTATCAAAGAGGAAGAGATATTTGCTGAGTTTAAACATCTCTAATCCCACCACAAACAATATCACTGAAGACAATGAATCCTCAAAGGTGCATCTAGCATTTGGAAATTCAGGATTACGAATAATTTAGCCAATGTTCACATGCGACATCAATGTCTGGCAGCACCATGAAGCCTCAGTGCTACTTTGGACATACATACCAGTGAATGTGCTAAAGAGACTGGTATAGACATCCATAGCAGATCTTACTATATGAACAAAATGCAGGCCACTCCTATAGATGAGTCCAAATTTGCACGCACTGGACTTGCAACTCAGCATAACTGAACGGCCTCACTCGAAAACAAATTAAAATTGCATTCGCTGGATTTGTGTAAGAACAATGAGTTGCCAAGGGACATAAATAATAGGATTAATCCTCACGGTTCATTGCATTCCTATCGAGAGGTTGTTTTCTCTTCCAGCAGAATTCAGAAGTCGGGTTGACTATTTTAAAAGCGGGGGTCATCAATTTAAAACAACGATTAGGCAAAATGTTTTTTCTCAGAAGGTCATGAATCTTTGAAATGCTCTTCCTGTGAAGCTGATGGATGCTGAGTTGTTTAATAGTTTTAAGGCAGAGATGGATCAATTCTTAAAAAAACAAGGAGTTGAAAGATTATCACGGATAGACAGGAATATGGATTTGAGGTTACAGATATGATTTTATTGAATGTCAGAACAGCTCAAGAGGTTGATTGGCCTACTCTTGCTCTTAAGCTGTATGGTTGTCCAGACAGGCTGCCGAGGGAATGTAAAGATATGTCCTATCTGAATAAAACAATGAACTGCGGATGTTGGAGATCTGAAACAAAAAACAAATTACTGGAGAAACTCAGCAGGTCTGCAGCAATCTGTGGGAAGATAGCCGAGTTAATATTTCAAGTCTGGAGACTCCATCAGAATTCGTGAAGATTCTGATCAAGAGTCACCAGATTTGAAACATTAACTCTGTTTATACCCCCACAGATGCTGCCAGACCTGCTGACGTTCTCCAGCAATACCTGTTTTTATGTCCTATCTTATCTATGTCTTTGCACAATTTCAACTGGCCAAATGGTTTAGTAGATTGCTATAACCAGTTCTGTGTAAAATTTCCACTTTCGTGGTGAAAGATTCCTTCATATTTGTGAAGACCATACAAGACTTGCATATTGATTGCAATGCAGTGGTTCATGTGCTCAGTTGACATTGCTCACCTATTCATCAATGTACCACTCAAAGAAGACATGGACATTTGCACTGCAGCACTATATCATGGTGATCTAGACCCACCACCATGTGTGAATCAATGCCATTGAACTTATGAAAATTGGAATATCTAGCCTTGACTGCTTAGGGTATTTTCTCTAATTCTCTTCCTGCCATTCTCTGACCTACTTTTCCTATGCTACCATTTTGCTCTCCTGCTTCAACTCTGCCCTTTAATTTGCTAAATCTACCCAAGATTAATGGCTCACTCACCTCTCCCAAGCCTTTGTTTAGTTTAGTACCTCCCTACTTCCTTGGTTATGAGTTTTGCTCGAGCTCCAGTCCCAGCATGTTTCAGAAAGAGACCATGGTGTTGACAGTACCACTGTCATCTCCTGAATGATGTACAGGCAGGCTGTCTGACATCACCATTTGACTCCAAAACTTCATATTGACCCCAGAAGTCTTCTGGAACATCCTTCAAAGCCAGGATTTAGATATTGAGAACTTCTTTGATAGGGGCGTCAGTAACAAGATGTGGGGAGAAGGGAATCCAATGATAGCAGCTGAAGATGTGGACAAAAAGCCCTTGAGCATGGGGCACAACAAACAAAGAGAACCACAAGGAGGGAACTGGCTAAGCATCTCATCACCAGAATTAGTATATCAAGAAGATGTGGACAGCTCCAGCTAATGAACTAATGTGCAATTAACACCTCTCCATCCATCACTGGGACATGGTGGGGTGAAGTTTAAGTTCGACATGGGCTACTGTGTATCATGTAGTTCTTTCATCCCCTGCCTGATCTTCCTTTTCATTATGGTCAATGTAAGCCCATCAGTGTGTTTAGCTGGTGAAGTCTATGGGGCTTATAAAGGGTGAGATGTATACTAGGAATGACGTATAACAATTGGTGCTTTGAACATAGAGAGTCGAAAACACTCAGGGTGCATCATGTGTACCACAGGAAGGAAGTTTATAATTGGTGGCAAATCGACCATGACCAATGTTAATTTGAACAGACCATGGCCCATCTCAAACATTCCCTTAAAATATCTCTCTGATATTGTGTTCATGGCAGGCCTAAGAAAGTTAAAGGGCCTAGGTATTTGAATAAATCACCTCACACATATTAAAACATAAACTCAGAGGATACATTGACTATCATCTGTTCACACAACTGCAGAACACAACATAAGCACAAAATACCTCCAATTTTTTAATGTCCATTATCCCCACTTCTCAGAACACTTGCTCAGATATTCTAATGGCCAGACAGTTGTTGGAGTAGCACAGACTGAAGTTGAAAATGCAGAATCCCTATCTTAGCTCACTTTGTGGGAATTGCTTGGGAAATAAATTCTCCATCACCCGGAACCTTTCGACAAAGCATCCTAAAGTCAGAGAAATAAGAGTGTCAGAGTCACGCAAGCCTAATAATTACACTGGAGAGGTTAGAGGATTCATAACATACAAGGTAATGATTGAAATGTGTGACCAAATCACCAATGATACCACAACCATGAAGATGCTTGACTCCTGACACACCCGTAGACTTGACAATCCCCTTCCACCATGGCCCCATGACCCCTGACAAACCTAAATTGAACAAATACTGGACCTAAAACCCATGCTCCCCCATTCTAGTCAACAAGACCACCCCTGCACACTGCACAAGACACTGATCCTACCTTGGTGGAACTGAGACACCACTGTGAGCTCCCACCCCAAGGACTGAGCCTTGCTGAGACACACAACACCCTCACAACATGACCCTCCCACCCAACCAACCCTGGGCACTAACCTGGCACCCTCATTCACTGGTACACAACCTCCTCATCCATCTGATATAAACCCTCACCCCCTCACTCACCTAGTACACAACCTTCTCATCCATCTGATACACAACCCTCACCCCCTCACACACCTGGTACACAACCTCCTCATCCATCTGATACACAACCCTCACCCCTCCACCACCCTGCCTCACACACTTGGTACACAACCTCCTCAACCATCTGATACACAGCCCTCAACCCCTCACATACCAGCTATAAAAGTTCTTCGTACACCACTCCCTTACCCCTGTCATCCATCTGATACATAACACCCTTACCCACTTAATTGCCACCCTACTCCCTCACATACTTTACACAAATCCCATTCCTCATAGTGACTGGTACCATTAGCTCCTGGGGAACCGCAGAAAGTGCTTTAAAAAATCAGGGGTCACTGTCATAGCCAGCAACACTGTTCCTGTGCTGAGTAGAACTCGGCACATTCAAGACAGAGGGAAAAGTTCCTGAAGGAAGGCTTATGCCCAAAACGTCGATTCTCCTGTTCCTTGGATGCTGCCTGACCTGCTGCGCTTTTCCAGCAACACATTTTTAAGCTTAAACCACATTAAAGACAGACCAGACTCAGATTCTCCATTGGAAAAAAACAGCTGAAAGCAAAATGGATCATTTAAAAGAGGGTCAGTAAATCAAATCTTTTCTGATGACAGATGATAGTCTGGGCCAATAACTTCACACATTGTAATCCTGAGATGGGAGACGGCACCAGGTCTTCTCTTTATTTCATCTGAACTAAGAATGTCTGGTGGAGTGGAGGAAAAGAACATAGTTTCCATATCAAAGCATGGTGCCCCTGAGTTGGGAGGCATTGATGTGAGAGAGGGAGTTTCCCTTTGTATATGCAGCTGCCCCTTGACTGAGTGACTAAGTGAGTGAACGTTTGAGAATTTCACCTTCAAAACTTAGAGTGTTTTATCTAGAAGGTTGCAAGGTGCAGCCGTTTCCTTTGGGTGAGGAATCATTCCGTATTACATCTTTTAGCTTCTACTCTTGATAAGTAAACTAATTATTTATTCTGAAGAATCAAACTCATCTGAGTTTAATGACTGCCACCCCCACAGCAGGCATGAAGTGAAGCGTTTACATACAGAAAACCTTCCCATCAACAACACGTTTACTTCACTTTGATAGTCCTTTAATGGAGAATGACCCAATTACTTCACTAAGCTCACCAACAGTCTGCCAAGTCTGAGAGATGATGCTATAAGCAGCAGCACATTGAGCTCAGCAGACCCTGCAGACTCTAATTTTATAACCAGCCTTGAATCCCCCAACAATTTTATTCATCTCACTGCTATCTTTGAGGGCCTCACAGACATTTGATGAAAATGGATCAAATGATCAAGTGATGAATTATCACTATGGGAGGATTTTTCAGCCCAGCTTTTCGTACAGATCAACACATCATCCACCCACATTCTCATTACATCTTCTAACCCTCGCTCCCTTTCACAAGGTCACTGTATAACAGTGTAACTTGAACTGTGCCTTCATTGAAATGACTTGTTTTATTTATTCATTTTGTGGGATGTGGGTGTCACTGGCTGAGTCAGCATTTATTGCCCAGCCCTAGTTCCCCTTGAGAAGGTGGTGATGAGCTGCCTCATTGAACCGCTGCAGTCCACCTGCTGTGGGTTGACCCACAATGCCCTTAGGAAGGGAATTCCAGGATCTTGACCCAGAGACAGTGAAGGAACGGAGATATATTTCCAAGTCAGGATGGTGAGTGGCTTGGAGTGGAACTTGAATATGATGATGTTCCCAGATCTCTTGCCTTTGTCCTTCTAGAGGGAAGTGGTTGTGGCTTTGGAAGGTGATGTCTGAGGATCTTTGGTGAAAGATGCTTGCCTCCAGTGAGTAAAGGTGACATTACTGTGGCAATCCAAGAGGCGCATCGCTAACGTATCTTACTTCTATCTCATAATTACACGTTCTTACACCTCCCCCCAGCATCGCCCAACATTCTCACTCCCCAACCTTCTCATCATTCTCCCTAAACTCTTCTGTCTAGGAACAGGTTCAATTCTTGAGACAAGTTATGCACACTCTTCTGACCTGATGACTTAATGTACAGCTCTTTGCTCTATGATATAATCGAGGCAAAAAACCCCAAGCTTGGGTTAAACAAAGCAGCACCTCTTCCACTCTAAAACAGGCTCACTGTTATATAGCGTTTTTCACAATTGTGGTGGGTTCTCTCAAAGTGATTAGCAGCCAATGAAGTTCTTTTCAAAGGACAGTCCATTTGCATGCAACCTGCTCCCACAAACAGCAATGTGGTCGTGTCCAGATAATCCATTGTGAAGCTGGTTGATAAGATTCCCCACAGCGTGGAAACAGGCCCTTCGACCCAACAAGTCCACACCGACCCTCCGAAGAGTAACCCTCTGATTAATGCAACAAACACAATGGGCAATTTACCATGACCAATTCACCTCACCTGCACATCTTTGGACTGTGGGAGGAAACCGGAGCACCTGGAGGAAACCCACGCAGACACGGGGAGAATGTGCAAACTCCACACAGACAGTCGCCCAAGGCTGGAAGCGAACCTGGGATCCTGGTGCTGTGAGGCAGCGGTGCTAACCACTGAGCCACCGTGTTGGATAAATGGTGGGTAGGACTCTAAGGAAATACCGCCCCCACCCTTCTCATCTATGAAATAGTGCCAAGGGATCGTTTACATGCATCTAAGCTGGTATGGGGTATCAGTGTATTGTCTTAACCAAAAGACAGCATCTCTGCCTGGGCAGCATTCCCTCAATAATACACTGAAGAGTCAACCTTGATTGTCCTAGAGTAGCACTAGCACCTACAACCTTTTGATTCCGAGATAAGAATGCTCCCAGCGGAGACATGACTTGTGAAACATTGTGCGAGGTTTAGCCTGTTGATGAACAATCCTAATTTTACACATTATTGCAGTTTCAAGCTAAAGGACAGTCACAGGTCAGAGGAAGCTCAGTCGAGCTTTGATCAGTACATGGAGCAGCGAGAAAATCTCAATCCTCATCATGTTATTTGTGGGCAGATTAATTAATGACATTTCATGGAGTCTTGCTATTTTTAGGAAGCAGCGCTAATATGCCAGTGTTGAAACAACACGTCAGAGAAATGAAGGATAATTACTTTAAGCTCTCAGTCTCAGAAAGGCCCTCAGCAGCCAAGCAGACAGAGGACACCTAGATGTCACACTGACTGCTCTAGACTTTTCCTTCTGTTACCTTTTGCTGCTTCTATCAACAATTCAAAATAATGCACTTCTGAACAGAGAATTGGGTTTTGAAATGTTGCAAATATCAAGTTTAAGGCTGCCATTTACTTTTCAACTGACTGGTAAACCTGAAACAGATTTAGTTCGATGTGTGAATTGGCTCCTCCCAGACTGGCAGCTGATCAGACCTTGCAAAAGCCAGTCTATGAGAGTTGGCAAGGCCCATCTTAAGTTGGGCACATTGGTGTTGCTGGCATCTAACAGAGAACAGTTGCTGTTTCAATGAGAAAAGGAGTAAATCTAGAGGCACAAGAACAGCAAGGGTTGGATAATGGTGCACGAAGACTAAGTATGGGACAAAAGGTAATCACAGCTGTCAACAGTCATTAAATTTTCAAAGTGGCATTTACAATCAGGAAGAACGACATAAGCCTAAAAATTATGGCTTCTGATAATAGCAGTTGAATGTTTAATGTATTTACAACATTACTCTGTCTGCTGTTATATTGAAGCACTAATCCATTTAAACAGGTTGATGCTTCCTTAAAACAGCAAAGAGAGGAATGTCATGTAAACACATTAAGCATTCATCCAGCATCATGCAGAAACTGTAATTCTTAGATCATTGATTGATAACCTGTTTGAACACAGCGGTGATGTTTATCTTCCCCAGCGATAGATATCAAAATATGTGACAGGAAAACATAATCACTGTCAGTCCCACTTCCTGGTTGCTCTGTACCGAGGTATAGGTGTCTCCCCGGGTTGGATTCTCAATCTGTGCTGTCAGCTGACATTGGCCAGGCTGACAATAAGCTGATTTACTGCCTCCAGTGAGTGTCCCAGGCGTGGGCAGGAAAGAACAAGAGAATCAAAGAACTGTCATTGGACACAAAACATTAATTCTTCCAATTTCACCAGAGATGCTGCCAGACCAGCTGAGTTTCCCCAGCTCCAGTGTTTTTTTTTTGTTCTAATGAGATGGTTTTTCACTTGGATACTCTCTCTTGTTGGATAGAAAACTGGCTAACCGGTCGAAGTCAGAGAGTGGTGGTAGATGGTAAATATTCAGCCTGGAGCGTTACAAGTGGTGGAGTTCCGCAGGGATCAGTTCTGGGTCCTCTGCTGTTTGTAATTTTTATTAATGACTTGGATGAGGGAGTCGAAGGGTGGGTCAGTAAATTTGCAGATGATACGAAGATTGGTGGAGTTGTGGATAGTGAGGAGGGCTGTTGTCGGCTGCAAAGAGACTTAGATATGATGCAGAGCTGGGCAGATGGAGTTCAACCCTGCCAAGTGTGAGGTTGTCCATTTTGGAAAGACAAATAAGAATGCGGAATACAGGGTTAACGATAGGGTTCTTAGTGAGGTGGAGGAACAGAGGGATCTTGGGGACTATGTTCATAGATCT
>NC_057745.1:10968510-10996011 GCF_004010195.1 Chiloscyllium plagiosum | reverse complement strand
CTGCCTGTGGTAGTGGTAGAGTCAGAATCTTTGGTGACCTTTAAGCGGCAATTGGATAGGTACATGGATGGGTGCTTAAGCTAGGACAAATGTTCAGCACAACATTGTGGGCCGAAGGGCCTGTTCTGTGCTGTATTGTTCTATGTTCTATTAAACACAAGTATGAGTGCTGCAGATTTGACCTTAACAAGGTCAACTATGAATGGGCAATAAATGCTGGCTCAGTCAGCGATGCCCACATCTTATGAATAGATAAAAAAAAGCACGTGCCACAAACTCAAATTCAAACTATAAAATAAATGAGCATGGTGGCTCAGTGGTTAGCAGTGCTGCCTCACAGTGGCAGGAACATGGGTTCGATTCCATCCTTGGGTGACTGTCTGTGCGGGTTTCGTCCGGGTGCTCTGGTTTCTTCCCACAGTCCACTGATGTGCAGGTTAGGTGGATTGGCCATGGGGAAATGCAGGGATAGGGTCGAGAGGTAGGTCTGGGTGGGATGTTCTTCAGAGGGTCAGTGTGGATCCAATGGGCCTATTGGCTTGCTCTCACACAGTAGGGGTTTTATGTTAGAATGTAGATTAATCACACACCTGACATCACAGTTGGAATGACCAGGATGCTTTATGAGAATGATTGGGCAGACTGGACATGCTTTCACTGGAGTTTGGAAGAGTTGGGGATGACTTGATCAAAGTGTGTAAGCTCCTGAAGAGTCTTGGCAAGGTGGATGTGGAATCGATAGATGCATAGAGTCATCCAGCACAGAAGGACTTTTTCCCAAAACATCAACTCTCCTGATCCTCGGATGCTGCCTGTGCTTTTCCAGCACCATACTCTCGACTCTTCAGTCAAACTTGCCCCTGCCGAACATAATCCCAAACAACACCAGTCCCGCCAGCTTGCACTTGGCCCGTATCCGTCCCAACCTTCCCTATTCATGTACTCACCTAAATGTTATAACTGTGCCCGCATCCACCACTTCCTCAAGAAGTTCATTCCACATGCTGTGTGTACAAAAATTGCCCCTCATGTCTTTTTTAAATCTCTCTCCTCTCACTTTGAAAATATGCCCCCTAGTCTCGAAGATGTTTTCTCTTCTGGGTGAGTACAGAAATACAGGGCACCGTTTAAAAATTAGGAGTTACCTTATTACAGAGATGAGGATGGAATGCTTTTCTCTCAGAGAGTTGTGCAATTTTGGAACTCTATCTCAGCAGGCAGTGGGGGTGAAGTCGTTGAATGGGTAGATAGATTTTGGTTGAAGAGGTGGGTCAAAGGTTATCAGGAGTGGACAGGAATGTGGAATTTCAAAATGAAACTTATTGAGTGGTGGAACAGTTCAAAGGGAAAATGGTTTTCTTTTGCTTGTAATTCATGTTTTTTGTATATTGGCCTCAGCCCAACTTCCCCTGCTGGAGGATCGGGGGGCAGGGTGTACATGCCCTCACTTGGCTGGATCGCTGGCAATGAGTTATTGGACACTGGAGTTGTTCAATGGTTCAGGGTTAAAAGGGTCCTGCACCAATTTCTCCTGCAATCTGGGGGTAGATCCCACCTTGGAGAACCACTGACCCATTAAACGGCTACTCTTTAACCCCAGCAGCGCCATCGAGACCAGTGGCCAATGCTGGGAGTACAAGCAATTCCCAATGCTGGTAAATGCAGGGTTTCTCTGGGGCCAGGCTGACAAGACCCAGTGGGTGGCTGGATGTGGAAGGCTGATGTGGTTAGGGTGGGGGGAATTGATTAGTAATGCTTAGGGAGCAGGGTTGCCTTCATTGAATCCACAAGCATCTCGACAATACCAGTGATAGCAGACTGAGGGCCTGAAGTGGCTATTAACTGGACATTTGGGGCCTTGATTAGCCTGAGAGCAGTGAGATGCCCAAACATCTTCTACCTAGTAAAATACCACAAGAGGTGGTTAGATGGGGAGAGGGGGGGGCACCAATCCACTCCAGGGCACCCAATTTTCTGGCTCCTTCCTACCTGTCAGGCTGCTCCCCCAGGCTGTAAAATCCCACTAGTAGGATAACACTCAAGGAGGCCATTCGGTCCATTACGTCTGTGTGGCTCAAAAAGGATCCTCTCATCCAAATCCCACTATCCAGCTTTTGATCCCTTCCCCTGTCACTTATGGAAGTTCAAATGTGCATTCGTCCTTTGAAATGTGACGAGGATTTCGACTTTGAGATTGCTATTGAGAACAGGAGGAATAACTGTGCACATCAGTAATGTTTCTGTAGCCCAGGTTCAGCCTTCAGAGAGCTCTGTCATTTTGTTATTGCTTGTCTGAAGATATATCACTGGACATTGTGGTGTGGGACTGAAATGTGCTTTGAGATTCACAGCACGCACAGGTCAATCCAGTTTTAGCTTGTGCAGACTGCAACCTTAACCAAAATAAACAATTCTTTGCTCCCTGTGTGAGCTCAGTAATATCAGCAGCCGCGAGTAGAGGGGAGCTAACAGGGACATGCTCACAGAGGAGTTTGAATCAGCTCTCTGTTTAGATTGCACTTGGAGTGTACTGGAGCTCAGTGCTCTCCATGAAGACATACACATCTGACCTTTTAAAGCATGATGTAAACACCAAGATAGTGGTGTGCTTAATCACACAGAATGGCTGCAAACACTTGGGGAGACTGGTCTGCCTGACTGCCTGTCCTGATAGTTTTTTTCAGATGATTATCTACTGGTTAGAATCTCTCACTCTCTACCTCCCTCCCCTGAAGACGATGCCCTTTATTTGACACACAGTCAGATAGGCCTTGTCCGAGTGCCCAAACCTTTGTGGCACACCAGACAGTGACTGGTCATAGGCCTCAGGGAGATCCTTGTCCACATCCACATATAACACCAACACAAGGGTCACTTGGCTGATACTCCACACTGGAAATGCTGGCAGATTAATGTTTTGTCTCTTCCCTTCCATTGCCCAGGGTCATTGAAGATTACTCACCAATACCAGCTGAGATCGGCTAACCCAGTGCAGTCTTTCAGTCTTTCACACTGAGCGGGTCATTGTATTTCCTCATTGGTGTTTTCACTTTTTCTCTTCATGGGATGTGGGCATCGCTGGCAAGGTTAGCATTTCCTGCCTGTCCCTAAAGGCCCTTGAATTGAATGGCTTACCAAGCCATTTCAGAGGGAAATAAAGAATCAACCACATTACTGTGGTCTGGAGTCACATGTATGCCAGACTAGGTAAGGATGGCAGATTTCCTTCTCAATTCACCCTTAGAATTGTGTTGAAATAAGGATGTAATAAACAGGAATTGGGGTAGAACATTGGCCTCTCAAGCCTGTCCCACCATTCAGTCTGATCACAGCTGACCTTCAGCCTCAATTGCACTGTCTCTTCTGTTTCTTCCATCCCTGAAGGTCCCAAAAACCTGTCTGTCTCAAGCGTAACTGTACTGAAGCTGGAGCATTCACAACCATTTGGGATAAAGAATCCGAAAGATTTGTAACCCTTTCAGTGAAGAAATGTCTCCTCATCTCAGCTCTAAATGAGAAACCCTTACCCTGTGTTTCAGATTCCTCAGCCTCTGAGTTTCTACCCTATCGAGCCCCCATTATATTTAAGCAGTTAGTTACTGGATGACACACATATTATGGGGCTCAGTCTAAACACAGGGGATATCCCTTTGAAGTTCAGGTCAGTGAGAAGGGTCAGGTACATTTTATCCCCATTATAGCAAGTCTTTTCTTTCTTTGCAGTTACGGAATAAGGGAGTTGCATGGGATAAAAGAGCCCATGAAAGAATAGCTGTACTTTCCCTTGCTATAATTACTTGGAGAAACTTATTTGTCATGCTTTCTCTTCACGTCCGCTGTAACAATCTGACCATCAGGAATTTACTTGCATGAAAGTTAGCATAAAAAACAGAGGCAGGGGTCAGAGTGGGTCATTGCTCCAATAGTGAAAATACTTTTGTCTTGTAATACCAAAATAACTGTCAGACGGGAAAATTAACCTTTTGGCATTTATTTTTAAAGATACACCAGCTTCCAGTAATTCAGTTAAGCAATCATTATTAGTGCAGGGCAAGAGGTTAATTGAGGTTAATTGAGGAACACTGTATTAGTCAGTAATAGGAAAACAGCAGTGATGACAGAGGATTATTTATTAAAGCAAAGTTACGTAGTTTTATAATCAAATGGTTACTTTAAAACAATTGGAATAAAGTAAAATGTCTGGAATTAATGCGGTTCAATGAGTAATTTGTTCCAATTCCATCATTTCAGTTTTGTTCTTAATTATGTTCTAATCATTTCTCAAGAAACTTCTCAAAGGCAGTTTCATGCAGTTGGTTCAATTAATCGATTCGTGACAAGTTTATTTGTGCAAAATGTTTCTTCAGTGTATCTGTGTTTTCATATCCTCTGCACTATTGACTACATCTAATGATTTTGCCACATTTATTAATGTCCTTGAGAGGAGACAGAATCAATGGAGATGGTTCTAGAAATTAGAAATCTAAGATATGAGGAAAATTGCACAAAATCATATAGTACTGAAGTGATCATTTAACAGATCAGGTCAGTGCTGGTGTTAATGCTCATCATAGCTTCCACCCATCTTCTTCACTTAACCTGATCAACTTTCCATTCTTCTCTCTCATTGATGTGGTTAGCCAATTTCCCCATGTGATTTTCCTCTACTGGCAGTTGCAATTGCTGCTCTATTACAGAAGTTGTATTTGTCTGAGTTATCTTACTGGAAGCACATTATGCAAGAATGGGGTCCAGTTAATTCTCAACTTTTGAGTAGCCTGCCAACATGTATTTCTAATGATGAAGGGCTTATGCCCGAAACGTCGATTCTCCTGCTCCTCGGATGCTGCCTGACCTGCTGTCCTTTTCCAGCACCACACTCTCGACTCTGACCTCCAGCATCTGCAGTCCTCACTTTCTCCTAGCATGTATTTCAATCTCACAGAAAATTATTGAAACCTGAGAACAAGAGGAGACTGCTCACCTCATTTTTTTTTTCTTCATTCACAGGCTTAGGGTGTTACTCGGCCAGCATTTATTGCCCATTCCCAACTGTTCAGATGGTAGTTAAGAGTCAACCACATTGTACACCAGACCAGGTAAGGATGGCAGATTTCCTTCGCTAAAGGACATTAGTGATCCAGATGGGTTTTTCTGACAATCAACATGATCATTATTTAGACTGTTAGTTCCAGATTTTTTTTATTATTAGCCTCTTTCTATTAATTCCAAATCAGAGTTCCCATTCCTTTGCACTTCCTTTGCATTTTGAATGTAGCATACTTTCTAATTTAAGATACCCAAAACTTGGCACCATAGCCTACTGCAGGTATAATCAATATATTGGCATGGCAATACCGACTCTTTTTCTACTCTGATTTATTAAACCTAGGATCTTGGTTTTTTATTACAATTTAATGAACTTGTCCTCTGACTTTTAAAGATTTGTTTCGATGTAGCATTTTCTTTTTATGCTGTGTTCATAAGAACGAGCATCCAATATATTAGTTTTTCACCTTAAATCAAACTTAACCCTCACTATTAAATTTCTGAAAGTAACAGGCTTCACATTAAATTGAAAGAAAGTTAGTAAAATACGGTGCACTGTTAAATTTCCAGTTACACTAAGATTACATGTTCCATAAAGCAGCAGGCAGGATTTTCCTTTTCTCTACTTTTTTTAATGAGATGTGAGCAATTGCTGGCAAGGTCAGTGCTTCTTCCTATTTATAATTATCTTTGAGAAGAAAAAGAGTCATTGAATCATGGAATCCCTACAGTATGAAAGCAGGCCATTTGCTCCTTCGAGTCCACACTGACCCTCTGAAGAGCATCCCACCCAGATCCACTCCACTAGATAACCCACCGAGCTTGCACATCCTTGAACACTATGGGCAATTCAGCATGGCCAATCCCACTTTACCTGCACATCTTTGGACAATGAGAGGTACCTGAAGGGAACCCACACAAACAAGGGTGGAACTGAGCCTGGGCCCCGGGTACTGTGAGGCAGCAGTGCTAACCACCAAGCCACTATGCACGCTGTGAGAGTCTGACATCATCTTGAACTACAACAGTCCATCTGCTAGCAGGTTTGCTACAACTGAGCAGCTTGTTGTTCGGCTATTTCGCTGTCACTTCACCTGACAAAGGAGCAGCTCTCTGAAAGTTTGTGATTTCCAATAAACCTGTTGGACCATAGCCTGGTGTCATGTGACTTCTGACCTTTTCCATCCCAGGCCAACACCGGCACCTCCACATTATTCTGTAATGTGATAGATGAACTGAATATTCGTACCTGTTTCTGTTATAAAGTTATTGACTCTGTTATTGACTCTGCACTCTTCCTTTTGCATTCCCACCTGTACGAATGCTGGCTTCACACCTGCTCCCTTCCCCCATCCCCCTTCATCTCCATTCACTGACCAGTGTGTAAATAAACTGTTACTATTTAGTCTCTCACCTTCTTGATAATTTTGTCGAATTTTACAGAATGTAATTCAGTCCATTGTGGCTTCTATCTCTGGAAATGCTATGCAACTAGGCCTATTTTTGTGTTCTTTCTCCATGACTATCACTAAGAGTCATAGAGATGTATGGCATGGAAGCACTTTTGATTTTTTCAAAAGTTATTGTAGGTTCTGTTTCTGTCATTTGTTTCTACTAGGATTCTCCACATCTCAACAATTCTCCTTGTAAAGAGACATGTTAGAACATAGAACATAGACCCCCCCTTAATTTAAAGCTATGCCCCCTTGTAATACCCGACTCCATACGCGGGAAAAGGTTCACACTGTCAACCCTATCTAACCCCCTAATCATCTTGTACACCTCAATCAAGTCACCCCTAAACCTTCTTTTCTCTAATGAAAACAGCCCCAAGTGTCTCAGTCTTTCCTCATACGATCTCCTGACCTCTTCCCTCATTTATGATCTGAAGAGAAACACCTTCGAGGTATAGGTGTAATGATCAGTGGAACAAACTCCCTACTGATCTACCTAATGACTGTAAACACCAGATAAAAGGATTTTAGTCTACTCAGAAGAAATTAGTAGATTGGCGAGGGAATTAGAGGGGTTGAAGTCACAATTACAAAGGTGACTGTGGAAGAGATTATTAAAGTTGGGATGGTTTATAGAGGGAGTTCCAGAAGGAGGAGATTTAATTGGCTAAACCTGTGCCATTAATTTTGGGTTGATAGTTGTGCAGGCTGGGGAGGAGGGCTGGATAATATGATTTGACTGAAGATGCTGCAAATTAGGGTGGCACAATTAACGCTTATGCCTCACAGCACGAGGGACCCAGGTTCAATTCCAGCCTTGGGTGACTGTCTGTGTGGAGTTTGCACCTTCTCCCTCTGTCCACGAGTTCCCCTCCACAAACCAAAGATATGCAAGTTTGGGGATTTGCCATGGTTAAAAATCCCATGTGAGGATTTGTGGGTCTGAGTAGGATATTCTTTGGAGGGTCGGTGCAGAATCAATGGTCTGAGTGACCTCTTTTTGCACTGTAGGGATTCTATGTCAGGTGGGATAAACTCTTAACAGGGGTTGTAAATCACCATTAAAAAAATTGATTGCAGTGTTAGAAGACAAGATAGTGAAAGCCAACATTACAAGACCTAGCGCAGAATTCAGCATTTAAGGTAAATGGGACAGTGTTGGGTCCCATTGTTGTGCCATCCATTTGAGAAGGCACAAGTTGAACTAACAAAAGGACAGTCGAGGTTTTCAATCACTACAAGGACGTTGGGACAGAGATGCAAAAGGGCTTCTAACTGTCTTAAAGATGGTTGCGATATGAAGTTTAAAACTTTGCTAATTGAACAAAGTATTTATTTTACATACTGCCTGTTTAAGTTTGAAGTAACTGGGACTAGAAGGGGAAGGTTTGCAGGGGCAGTTCAGGGGACATAATCCAGGCAAGAATATGAAGTCTTTAGTGGAAGCTATAGAAATGACTTATATATTTTGATATTATCTTACTAGATCTTTTCTGTGCCTTCTATTTGAACTTGACATCCTTTCTACAGTAAGACACCCAAAACTAGGCACAATATCCTGCTGCAGGTATAATCAACATATTGGCTTGGTAATACTGACTCCTGTTGTACTCTGATTTATTAAGCCTATGATCTTGCTGGCTTTTTATTACAACTTAATGAATATGTGCTCTGACTTTTAAAGACTTGTTTCGATGTAGCATTACTTTCTTACGCTATGTTCATAAGACCTAGCATCCAATGTATTGGTTTTTCACCTTAAATCAAACTTAACCCTCACTATTAAATTTCTGAAAGCAACAGGCCTTACTATAAATTGAAGAAAAGTTAGTAAAGTATGGTGCACTGTTAATTTCCCAGTTACACTAAGGTTACATGTTCCATAAAGCAGCAAGCAGAATTTTCCTTTTGATATTTTTTTCATGAGGTGTGAGCCACTTCTTGCCCACCTGTAATTATCTTTGAGAACATGAGAATCATAGAATCCCTGCATTATAGAAGTGGGCCATTTGGCCCATTGAATCCACACAACCCCTTCTGAATAACATCCCACCTTATCCGTGTAATTCTGCATTTCCCATGACTAATCCAGCTAGCCTGCACATCCCTGAAGACTATAGGCAATTCAGTATAGCAAACCAACCTAATCTGCACATCCTTGGACTGTGGGAGGAAACCGGAGCACCTGGAGGAAACCCTAACAGACGCGGGGAGAATGGAAAACTCCACATGGTCGCCCAAGTGTGGAATTGAACTGGGTCTCCAGCACTGTGGGGCAGCAGCGCTAACCACTGAGCCACCATGCCAGTCAGCCCCTTTCTTGAACTACAGTAGTCCATCTGTTCACAGGTTTGTTACAACTGAGTAGTTTGCTGTTAAACTATTTCAGAGGGCAGTTAAGAGTTAATTACATTGCTATGGGTCTGGAGTCATGTTAGGTCAGGTCAAGTGATAACAGTGGATTTCCTTCCCTAAAAGACATTATTGAACAGTGTTTTTTATATTTAAAATGACAATTGATGGTCATTTCATGGCACCATTACTAAGAATATATTTCAGATTTCCTAATTAGTTGAATTTAATTTCTACCAACTGCTATAGTGAGGTTTAAGCCCTGTCCCCAGACCATTAATGTGGTGTCTGGAGTACTAGACCATTAACATTATCGATAAAGCACCATTTCTTGTCTTCCTGTTTAGATCCAAAATCTCATTGTACATCCGAAAGGGTAAAGTTGCTATGGTCCTTCCAGACCATAAGCTGGTCACTGATTAAAGAGGGAGAACTGATGGTGGTTTAACCTGGGGGTCACCATACTTCAGGCAAGCAGAGAAGGAAAATCCTTCAGAGTAATCTCACCCAATTTTTGTTAGTATCACTCTGTATTACAAACCAGTCATCCAGCCAACTGAACTAACCAAGCCCCTGTTTATAGATTCCACAGAAAAAAAAAACAAGCAAGTATGGAGTTTGGGGAACTTTGTTGTGGTACCTTGCTCGATATTTTAGGAGAACAGACATCCAAGAATCAAAGAAAATCCTCAAAGTCAATGACCTATCAACATGTCTTAGCAGCAGGATGATGAAATATTCAGGATGGATAAATGGATGGGTGGATGGATGAATAAATGAATGAGTGAATGAATGAATGAATGAATGGATGGATGGGCGGACGGACAGACGGATGGAGGGATAGATGCAGCTAAAAAGGCAACCAAGAATCCTAACATGCTCCAGGGCACAGCTGTTTGTTTGATCAAAATATCCACCCTACTCCATCACTGGGATATTTTGGCTTCAAAAGAACTAAAGAACTGTGGATATTGGAAATCAGAAACAAAAACAGAAATTGCTGAAAAAAACACAGCAGGTCTGGCAGCATCTGTGGAGAGATAGCAATATTAATGTTTGAGGTCCAGTGAGCCTTCTTCAGAACTGATTGTAGCTGGGAAAAGGTTGGTTTTTCTGCTGAAAATAGTCACTTAGGTCAATCAAAGGAAAGCGACAGGTTTGGATGGAGACCCCAGCCATGTACTTAGATCCTCTGTGAACCAGCTGGTGGAAGTGTTCACTGACATCTTCAACCTCTCCCTTCTACAAGCCGAAGTCCCCACCTTTGTCAAGAAGACCACCATCATCCCCGTACCTGAGAAAGCATGTGCAACGTGCCTTAATGACTACTGCCCAGTCTCTCTAACCTCCATAATCATGAAGTGCTTTGAGAGTCTGGTCATGGCCCACATTAACTCCAGTCTCCCAGCATGCCTCAATCCCATACAATTTACCTACTGACATAACAGGCCCACAGTGGATGCCAATTCCCGTGCTCATCCCAGGAACACCTGGACAACAAGGGCACCTATGTCAGACTCCTGCTCATTGACTACAGCTCCACCTTCAACACCATTGTCCCGTCCAGACTGATCTCAAAACTCCATGACCTTGGTCTCAGTTCCGCCCTCTGCAACTGGATCCTCAGCAACCTGACCCACAGACTGCCACAGTAAAGACAGAGAACTGCGCCTCATCCACGATAACACCCAACACTGGAAGCCCCCAAGGATGACTCCTCAGCCCCCTACTCGACTTCCTGTACACCCACGACTGTGTTTCCAAATTCCAAAGGAACATCATCGACAGGTTTGCTGATGACACCACCATGATAGGATGGATATGAAACAAAGATGAGTCAGAATGTGAGAAGGAGATACAGGGTTTGGTACAATGTGAACAATCTCTCTATCAATATCTGCTAAACTAAAGAACTGATCATTGACTTCAGAAAAGAAGGAGGAGAACATGCCCCCATCTACATCAACAAGGTGGAGGTTGAGAGGATGGACAGCATCAAGTTCCTAGGAGTGACTATAACCAACATAGGAGTAACATGTCCTATCTTTCCACGTAGATACGAAGGTCAAGAAAGCACAACACCTCTTCTTCCTCAAGTGCCTCATGAAATTTGGCACATCCATAAGGAACCTCACCAACTTCTAAGATATATCTCAGAAAGCATACTGTCTGGGTGCATGACAGCCTGGTATGGCAACTGCTTTGCCCAGGACCGTAACAAACTACAGAAGGTTGTGTGCACAGCCCAGATCACCATGAAAATCAACCTCCTATCCATGGGCTCCATTTACAGGTTCTGTTGCTATGGAAAGGCTGCCAACATCAAAGACCCACTGCATCCTGGGAACGCTCTCCTCCAACATCTTCCATCAGGAAGAAGATACAGAATCTATTAGGAGGTAGTGACATAATACAATAAGCTTCAATCTGCAATTTGAAAGGGAGAGGGTTCAATCGGTAGTGACAATATTTCAGATGAATAAAGGGAATTATGGAGCTCTGAGGGAAGAGCTGGCCAAAATTCAATGGTGCAATACCATAGCAGGGATGACAGTGGAGGAACAATGGCAGATATTTCTGGGTATAATGCAGAAGATGCAGGATCAGTTCATTCCAAAAAGGAAGAAAGATCCTATGAGGAGGCAGGGGTGGCCATGACTGACGGGGCAAGTTAAGAAACATATAAAGTCAAAAGAGAAAAAGTATAACATAGCAAAGATAAGTGGGAAAACGGAGGACTGGGAAGCTTTTAAAGAACAACAGAGGATTTCTAAGAAGGAAATACGCAGAGAAATAATGAGGTATGAAGGTGAACTGGCCAAAAATATAAAGGAGGATAGTAAAAGCTTTTTTAGGTATGTGATAGGGAAAAAAATGGTTAGGACAAAAATTGGGCCCTTGAAGACAGAAACAGGGGAATACATTTCAGGGAACAAAGAAATGGCAGAAGAGTTGAATTGGTACTTCAGATCTATGTTCACTGGGGAAGATACAAGCAATCTCCCTGAGGTAATTGTGGCTGAAGGACCTAAACTGAAGGGAATTTATATTTGCCAGTAATTCGTGTTGGAGAGACTGTTAGGTCTGAAGGCTGATAAGTCCCCAGGGCCTGATGGTCCACATCCCAGGGTACTGAAGGAGGTGGCTCTATAAATCGTGGATGCATTGGTGATTATTTTCCAGAGTTCAATACATTCAGGATCAGTTCCTGCGGATTGGTGGGTGGCTAATGTTGTACTACTTTTTAAAAAAGGAGCAAGAAAGAAAGCAGGAAATTATAGACCAGTTAGTCTGACCTCAGTGGTGGGAAAGATGTTGGAGTCTATTATAAAGGATGAAATTACGACACACCTGGATAGCAGTAATAGGATAGGTCAGAGTCAGCATGGATTTATGAAGGGAAAATCATGCTTGACTAATCTTCTGGAATTTTAGTGCTGGGACCGCAGCTTTTTACAATATATATTAATGATATAGAAGATGGTATTAATAGTAACATTAGCAAATTTTCTGATGATACAAAGCTGGGTGGCAGGGTGAAATGTGAGGAGGATGTTAGGAGATTACAGGGTGACCTGGACAGGTTAGGTGAGTGGACAGATGCATGGCAGATGCTGTTTAATGTGGATAAATGTATGGTTATCCACTTTGACAGCAGGTAGTGAAGAAGGCAAATAGCATGCTGGCCTTCATAACAAGAGGGATTGAGTATAGAAGCAAAGAGATTCTTCTGCAGCTATACAAGGCCTTGGTGAGACCATACCTGGAATATTGTGTGCAGTTCTGATCTCCAAATTTGAGGAAAGACATTCTGGCTATTGAGGGAGTTCAGCGTAGGTTCACGAGGTCAATTCCTGGAATGGCGGGACTATCTTATGTTGAAAGATTGGAACGACTGGGCTTGTATACCCTTGAATTTAGAAGACTGAGAGGGGATCTGATTGAGACATATAAGATTATTAAAGGATTGGACACTCTGGAGGCAGGAAACATGTTTCCGCTGATGGGTGAGTCCTGAACGAGAGGACACAGCTTAAAAATAAGGGTAGGCCATTTAGGACAGAGATGAGGAGAAACTTCTTCACCCAGAGAGTGGTGGGTGTGGTGAATGCTCCGCCCCAGAAGGCAGTGGAGGCCCAGTCTCTGGATTCGTTTAAGAAAGAGTTGGATAGAGCTCTCAAGGATAATGGAATCAAGGGTTATGGAGATAAGGCAGGAACAGGATACAGATTGAGGATGATCAACCATGATCATAATGAATGGTGGTGCAGGCTCGAAGGGCAGAATGGCCTACTCCTGCACCTATTGTCTATTGTCTATTGTCACACTTACTAGGAGGTTCAGGAACAGCTTCTTCCCTGCCATTAATAGACTGATGAATGGACTCTCCAAATTCAAATAATGTTGATCTTGTTAATGTTGATCTTGCTTAGCAGATGTCCTTTTCAAACCTGTCTGTCTTACTCTGTCCAAGTTCTTTTCTTGCCCTATGATCTATATGTCCTTGCTTACTATGATCTACCTGTATTGCTCACAAAGCTTTTCACTGTAATTAGGTCCATGTGACAATAAATCAAATCAATCAATTGAATATAGTGGACTAGATTGAGTGAAGTGCAGATAAATTGCTGCTTCACCAGAAAGGTGTTTCTGAGGTGTAGATAGTGAGGAGGGAGAAAGTATACTGGCAGGTGTTACACCTTCTGTGTTTGCATGGGAAGGTGTGTGGAGATGTGGGGCAATGTTAGGAGTGGTGGAGGGAGCAGTCCCTATGGAAGGCTGACAAGGGAGGAGAGTGGAATATGTGGCTGGTAGTGGCATCCCACTAGAGATAGAAAAATTGTAAGTGGGAAGAGAGGGGGGGCGAGGGCCAAAGTGTGGGAGATGGGTCAGACATTGTTCCTTTGGCTGTGGTATTATTTCTGGCATAGAGAATGCTGGAGAAACTCAACTCGTGTCCAGTGTGACTTGTTCGCAATGAACTTGAAACATTAACCCTGTTTCTCTCTCCACAGATGCTGCCAGACCTGATGAGTTTCTCCACCGCCATTTGTTTCAGAGCTCCTGCATGTTTGGTTTTTCAATTATGCCTCCCTCCCTCCAAGCTCCACAACGGAAAAAATACAAGAACAGGATATTACAAAACAAGTGACTCACGTCATTCAACATACGGTTCCAAATTTTCTTGCGACCTCTCCTGTCATCTTCACGGAAATTAGTTTGAAAGTATTTAACATCTCTGCATTGAAACCAATGACAATGGCCATTTTTCCTGCATTAAAGTTTTCACTTCACTGCCACTCAAGGCTTAAAAAGAATAGTGCTACATTCCAGACACTGGTGTCTTATTAGCTTTATAATGCATTCACTGAATCAGACTTTTACTGTTAGATGACTTTTAAATGATGCTGAAAATAATTTTGAGCTCCTAAAGAATTGGTTTCCTGTTAGAATACAAATGATAACTATCTCTGAGGCAAAGACGGTTGGGTCAGCAAAAAACCTAAAGCCCAAGAAACACAGATTGTATTGTTTTGGGTATAAACAAACAGTCATAAAACATCAAAGTGTCATTTACACCAACTGGCGCACATTTATCAGTCCTTTCAGACTTCAAGCTAAATCGAGCTTCAGCGAACATCCCCTACTGCCTGCTCTGAGAGCTTATTACTTTATTTCTATTTTTTCATTGAGATTATCATCGACCTTACAGCTCAAATGAAACACACAATTATTCAATGAAAATACAATTAAATAGAGGTAATTCAGCAATGTCAAACCTCTTCCTTCTTGGCTTTATACAGTGTGAGAAGCTTAGTGAAAATCACAATCCAAACAGCTCTTTAAAAGATACTAAACTGTACCATCAAGTTGTTTAATTTTCAGCATAAATCTGCAGATTCTGATCTTGCTTTAGGATAATTCTGCTCACGATTTGCAAGAAGAATCAAGTCCCCATGAAAAGTATTGAAAGTGGTTGTTATCAATTCACTTTCCCCCAGAGCAAATTTCCTCATTACCCATCAGTTGTGCCACTCCTGATTTGTCCTTAGGTTTGCTGTAGTAAGTGGGAGAATCAGTTCATTGGACAACTGGTTTGTAATGCAGTGTGATACAACAGCAGGGGTTCAATTCCCAAACGAGTTGAAGTTACCACAACAGACTCTTCTTCTCAACTTTTCGCTGAACCCGAGGCGTGATGACCACCGTGAAACCACCACCAGTCACCTCTCTATTGATCTCTAGTCAGAGGGCAACCCACTGGTCCAATAAGATTATGATAATTTTACCATATGGTGAATGCCCATTTGTTTTCCAAAATTTAGCACCAGTTCATCACTGGAAGATCAGCGGATCTAATGGTCTAGTTCGAATAGTCATTTTCAAGCTCACTATTATGGGTAACCTGGGCCACTGTTCAAATTTTGGCTTCAAATATCAAATTGTGGCACATTTCCAAAATGCTGGCAACACCATGCAAATCATCCAAAATCTCCCCAGTCTAATGTTTCTTTCCTCCAACTGTTCCTAAACCGATTATTGTAGTGGTTCCCAACCTACGGCCCACAGGTCACAGTATTCCACATAGCCCAATGTGTGCCATTTCCTGACATCATGGCCACCATTTTTCATCCCACTAAGTAGGAGATGGACTGGAGTTGGAAATGCCTTCTCCTAAAGCAGCATACAGGCACAATCAGGTATGTCAGACCCAGAGACAAGGCTGTCCCATCCTGGACTGATGAAAGGTTCCCCTCTAATGCCATCTTGGTGCGACAGAAAGTCACACAATGGAGGTCATGCACAATGACTGAACTTGGAGCTGTGGTACACAGTGCCATTGCTGGGTGGTACAGTGTTTTCCTCTGAACATGGGCCCAAAATGAAGAAGTCCTCAGTGAGCTCCCAATACATTATTTATCCATTTCTGTCCTGCTCAGTTGCTTGTAACGATCCAGGTCTGTGGTGTTGGCGAGCCCAGTTTTTCCCTGCTCCCTCTGTAGGTGACTGCCATCTGCCAAATGACCATGCAGTGGGTTATAGGCCAACAGTACAAGCATGCACAGCTGTTCAGCTTGGGTGTTGTATCCCTCCCAAAAACCTGAACCCTACAGCCCCTTACCACTCAAAACTCCTAACTCTATGGCCCCTTAGTATATCAACATCTTTACTCTACTGTCCCATGCTAATCTCTCTCAAAGTACATTAAGCATGAATAAAACTGATTTCAGGTTGGCGGACATGAAAAACAAATGAATATCTTTACAGCTTTTACAATCATATGAAATATTCCAAAATATATTTTTGTGGCTGGTGTAAGGATATGCTTTGGCCTCTGTGACCCATCAGTTTGAAAAGGTTGGGAATCCTGAATTACTGTCTAATTTACACTCTTGTGTACTTGAGTCTTTCTCATCCTGTAATAAAGCTACAGACATAATACAAGTCTCGACAGGTTCACTGCAATAGCATTGCAACTACTGTCCCCGATTCCTATAATAGGCACATTGTGTGAACATGATTCTCTCACTATATATGATGACTGGATACAATGGGATAGAACTGGAATTTGGGTGTAAACGTCCTTTTGTTTTTTTTTGCAACTGCGGTCTTAATGAATTAATTTTGATTGGATTATGAATTTGTCAATTCTCTTTACTATAATTGCAAAGTAAATGTGAAATATAATGGCGCACAATCCCACCCACATCCAATCAATCAGACTGAATGTCTGTGAAAAGAGCTTGATCTCAATCCAGAAGTGACCTGTAAGTTCAAGTTTCTATATTTCTTATTGAAATAGTCAGACTGGGGCAACTTGTTACCATGAGCTGAAACCACATGATCTGCAGAAATTGTCTCTTGATATGGCACATATCAAGGGTATAGATTGTCTATGAATTACATTTCATATTTTGCAACAATGGGATAACTGGCAGCTGGTGGCTTTAATACTGGTTACATCCTACTACATATTTTTGCAAACATTAGTTGCTTGGTTACACGGTCTCCTTTTCAGTTTAAATGAAATAATGCTCCTCATTCATCAGCGTGAAAAAGGAAGACAATTCAACAAGTTAGAAGAGAATAGAGACATAGAGTCATACAGCATGGAAATGGACCCTTCAGTCCAACTAGTCCACATCAATTAGGTCCCCAGAGCAATCTAGTCCCACTTGCCTGCACTTGGTCCAAATCCTTCTATGCCTTTCCTATTCATGTATTTTTCCAAATGTCTTTTAATTGTTGTAGCTGTACCTGCATCCACCACTTCCTCTGGCAGTTCATTCCACACTAACCACTTGCTGCATAAAAAAATTGCACCTCATGTCATTGAGTCATACAGATGTACAGCAACTTGTCCATGCCAACCAGATATCCTAAATTAATCTAATCCCATTTGTCAGCACTTGGCTCATATCCCTCTAAACTCTTCCTATTCATATACCCATTCAGACGCCTGTTAAATGTTGTAATTGTACTAGCCTCTGACAGCTCATTCCACACATGCACCACTCTTTGCATGAAAAGGTTGCTCCTTAGTTCCCTTTTAAATCGCTTCTCTCTCACCCTAAACCTGTGCCTTCTAGTTCTGGATTCCACCACTCCAGGGAAAAGAACTTGTCTATTTACCCTATCCATGCCCCTCATGGTTTCATAAACCTCTCTAAGGTCACCCTTCAGCCTTTGATGCTCTCGGGAAACAGCCCCAATGTGTTCAATCTCCCTTTTAAAATTTATTTCCTCTCATTTTAAAAATATACCCCCTTGTTTTGAATTCTCCCACCCAAAGGAAAATACCCTTGCTATTGATCTTATATATGCCCTAATGATTTTATAAACCTTTTTAAGATCACCTCTTAATTTCTTCCGCTGCACTGTAAAAGTCTCTGCCTATCTTTGTAACTCAGATCTGTTTCTCCGTATACATAATGTATAGTTATATATCACATGATCATGGTTTTCTGTACACTGTTAATCTATAGTATTAGGTCACACTAACACACAGTCTCCTGTACACTTTCTATGTAATGTTGTTTCAAACTGGCATTCAATCTTCTGTATATTGTTGATGTATAGTGCTTTATCAGATACTGACGGTTTCCCTGTACAATGTTAATGTATAATGCTGGATCAGACTGACACTTAGTCTCCCTGTACACGTTAGTATATAATGCTGTGTCAGACATGACCTATTTCCTGTACTCTGTTAACATATAGTGCTGTATCAGACAGGCACAGTCTACCGTACGTTATTAATAGTTCCTACTTGCAATAAGCAGAATGCTTGGAACATTGAAAGTGCCAACTTAGAATTGGGCATCAATGCAAATGGATTCCAATTTTTGATTTTGGGAACAGCCTAATTTTAAAATATATGTTTAAACTGATGGGGATTGCACTTCTCATTGAACATCATACAGTTAGCTTGTGATCTCATGACGTTAATTGAAATGTCAAAATTTAATGAAATAAAAAAGAAGTTCACTGACTGAATCACCTTGAAACCAATATGTTGCTCAGAAATCTTTATTCAGTGCAGATTTCCAGTTGCTTTTTGAATTTTCAGCATTTCTTGGGGGTATCAGCTTTTTAAAGCTTTTGGGAAGCTTTAAAAAGTATAATTGGTTGACACAAATTGCATCCATTACTAATGTCCTTCAGGGAAGGAAATCTGCAATCCTACCCTGGTCTGGCCTACATTTGACCCTAAATCCACAGCAATGTGGTTTATTCTTAACTGTGCTCTGGACAACTGATGACAACAACATCCCAGACGGGGATAAAGGAAAAAAATAGCAGATACCTTCTACAAGTAAAGATTCAACTTCCAACACGTACAAATCTGCTGGGTATTTGCAGAATTTCCTGGCTTTATTTCTTCATTTCCTTCATTGGTATTTTATTGCTGTTTTTTTTCCTCTCAGAAAGTGAAATTATTATGGTGGTTTGGTTGTGAAATCAGACTCATGAATGCAGACATTGCTCAGTCCTCAGTGCCTGGGAGAAACACTAGTTAGACGATTTGATTCCTCACAGCTTGCCATGAAATAACAACTTTAGTGTAAACACGGATGGCTAGTTCTTTGGTGAAGAAAGTGCAGAGTGGCACCTTTTCATTACTGGGCCAATGCAATGGTGTATTGTTAAGTGCTATAATTTATTAATGCTGTGGCTTCGGTGTACAGTGATTATAAATCATTACTCTGGACCCAGTCTCATTACAATCACACAATGTGGAATTAACTGTATTTGTGTGAATTTTATCTTCTTCATTACAAAACTCTACATAAGGTTGACACAGCTACCATTTGTTTTCATTTTGCAACAGAAGAATATGGGGTGGCACAGTGGCTCAGTGGTTAGCATTGTTGTTTCACAGTGCCAGGGACCTGGGTTCAATTCCAGCCTCGCTCAACTGTCTGTGTGGAGTTTGCACATTCTCCCTGTGTCTGCGTGGGTTTCCTCCCACAGTCCAAAGATGTGCAGGTTAGCTAAACTGGCCATGCTAAACTGCCCATAGTGTTCAGGGATATGTAGGTTAGGTGCTGCAGTCAGTGGAAATGTAGAGTCATAGGGAAAGGGAATGGGTCTGGGTGGGATACTGTTTGGAGGGTCAGTGTGGGCTTGTTGAGCCAAATGGCCTGTTTCTACAGGATTGTAGGGATGCTATGAAGAATGAAGTTAATATTTTAAACTGGCCATGCTAAACTGCCCATAGTGTTCAGGGATATGTAGGTTAGGTGCTGCAGTCAGGGGAAATGTAGAGTCATAGGGAAAGGGAATGAGTCTGGGTGGGATACTGTTTGGAGGGTCAGTGTGGACTTGTTGAGCCAAATGGCCTGTTTCTACAGGATTGTAGGGATGCTATGAAGAATGAAGTTAATATTTTACTGACCGCACATTTCATTTGGAAGAGCTTTCATTCACTTTTTCATCAGATTTGCTGCCCGATGATTTTCAACTCATTTCGTTTTGAAGCCATTTCTGGCTTGTAAGTTTGCAATGGTTCAACTGGACAGGATGAGAGTCCCTGAAGGTTAGAAACATTGACTCACAAATTAACAGTGAGGGCTTATGGGGCTTGCCATTATTTATATGCAAATACTGCAGCAACTTTAGACTTCAGGATGATGCACAGTTAAACATAAAGTACAAAAGCTGTAATTTAAATTGTAGCATTTCATGTCTGGGTCACCACTGAAATACAATGAATGGCAGAAAGTGCAATACTTGCAGAGTCAATGTGAACCAATGACACTACTGAAAGTTAGATCAACACACTTCAAGTCGAAGTATCCTTTTAATGACTTGATAATTGTTAATAAGTAAAATTGAGGCACCCTCTGGCACTGAAAATTACTTTATACAAGTGTTGGGTCACGCTTCTTCATGTTTTAACTGTTTTTGGAAGTAAGACAATTGTAAAAAGTGTGATTTTCTGACATTTTGTTTCCTGTTTCTTTATCCAACCTTTCCCTGACATCATTTTCCTTGCTGCGCCAAATTGGACATTGACTTTACACACAATATTTTAAACTCCCTCTTTCTGCTCTTAATTTTTCCAATCCTTCAATCCGGTTGCTTTAACATATTACACAGTTGCACGTCATGTTCACTCAGACCCCCTGATACCTTGCTATGAAGAGATAAGCTCCCATTTTCAGCAACTTTCCTTACACAAGAAAAATCTAACTTTTTTCTGATTTAGTTTTTTTTAAAACATACTGACCACCACCAGTAAAACATACATGTAGCCAATTGAATACTTACAAGCAAAAGTCAAACTTGCAATAACAGAATTAATTAATGGCAGATGCTATTAAGTGCCCTGTCCATGAGATCATCAAATTGGAGAGTTCTGAGCTTAAATGGGAGCTCTGTCATGAAAATACTGACCAAACACTAGAGTTTGGATATTAAATGCTCCTGTCTTTGCTGGATACCTCGCTCACCATCTTTGATCTCACTTAGGATAAATGAGTTGTAGATTGCAGTTGTAAGTAAATAATTAAAGATTAATTGAGTTTATTTAAAGTCCAATTGACCCCAATATTATGCTGATTGCACACAGGGGTAATGTCCCTAGTTCTGAACTAGGAAGCCAGGTGTATAACAACATCACTGAACAGGTTGATTAGAAATATCAAGAAATGTTAATGTGGGTCAGGCTGGACCGGGATTCCCACACCTTTTTTAAAAATGTTGAAAGCAGCAGGAAGAAATGAGCCATCACTAGCAGCAGCCCCTAACCTCTGCAAGAAGACAGTATCCTCTTCCTTTCTCATGCACTAACTTTAAAATCAATTCCCCAAACCTCTGATGCCCCCACCATCTCTGCCCCTGAGAGGTGTCAATAAACATTCGCCCAGTTGCTGCCCAATCACCCGCCTCACTCCGGAATCCATTGAGCCTCTTGCATGCGTCTGTCCAATACCCAGTTGTGCCCGCCATGGATCCCTGGCACTACCAGGTTGACTATTGCTTTCAGCAGCTAGCTCTGGGGGGATCAGAGATCTTCACATGACGAGGTTGGAAGTCCAGATATCCATCCATTTCGCCCACCTTATGGTGGTCAGCTGATTTGTTGTCGGTCTGTTGGCACAATGCCAATGTTTTTCACATGGGTGTGGCTAGCAACTCTCTGCCTCCAAGCCCACCACCAACTAAGTTTCTCCTCCATGCTCCAGGCTTTAACTCTGCCAGGCTGGTAGGAAAAAGAGACCCATGCCAGGTACTGGTAAAGTATCTGCAGCCACAGTGGGGTGGGGAGGGATCTTGTGGTGATGTCCCTATTTCTGGGCCCAGGAATTCCAGGTTCAAGTCCCACCTGTTCCAGAACACACATTACAAATACCGTTGGCTGAGGTGGGAGTAGGTTAGCTCAGTTGGCATGATGCAGAATGATACCAACAGCCTGGGGTTAATCTCAGTACTGGCTGTGGAATGCCTCTGCATTGGTCCATACTTACAGAGTGGTGTCTTCCACACCCAGGCTATGTATAATCGATTGTCTCCCTAGAATGAGGAGAAATAGCTCTGGTGCTTTCTGAAGAATATCTGATTTCCTTGCTTACCTTTGCAATTCCCCACTGACCATCATTTTAACTGTGCACTTTTCAGAGTCTCTGCAGCAGAGACTTTTCTATGTGAGGACAGTGATATTTTTCTAATAATCTAATCAATGCTGTTATATAACTCTCGAGTAGATAGAACTTGAACCTCAGTCTCCTGGCTTTAGAGGTAGGAACTCTACCACTGCACCACTAGAAGCCCTAACTGTGATTTTCTTTTACCCTATTTGCCTAAGTTGAAACTTTATTGCTATTTTCTTTTCCCCTATTTGCCTAATCAAACCTGTCCACAGATGTTGTTGTACACCTTTGGAGCAGGTGGGACTTGAACCCAGGCCTCGTGCTCCAGGTGCAGGGACAATACCACTGTACCACAAGAGGGCCCTTAGCCCTTAACAATGGATCTTACAACGTTCACTCAAAACAGCTGAGTGTTGCTTGAGATGCTGGAGGAACCTGAATTTCAGTGTAGCAAATACACATTAGTGTCTTTCGAGTTCATTCTCTGCCTTCAGTTCAGGTCATACCTTCATTGAGCTGTCTCAATCACTTTGTTGTGCTATTTGTTATCTTGTTCAGGTCCTTTTAGTTACAACAAACTTATGAACTACATCAAGTTGAACCACTGACCATCCAAATGTTTGATTTACTCCCAGTCATGAAAAAATCGCATCCTTTTAATGTTAATGTTTTGCTTCTGCCTCTTTTGTTTACTTGCGATTTCACCACAGCCTTGGCACTGCTCCCCAAAACCTTTACACTGCCAGGATCTGATTACTCCACTGGCACACAGTGACTATGGTCCCCTCATTGTCAAATTGGCTTCATTTTAATAGCTATGGTGACACAGCGGCTCAGTGGTTAGCACTGCTGCCTCACAGCACCCAGCTTTGTTTCCAGCCTCAGGTGACTGTCTGTGTGGAGTTTTCAAGTTCTCTCCATGTCTGCGTGGGGTTTCCTCACACAGTTCAAAAATGTGCAGGTTAGGTGGATTGGCCATGCTAAATTGTCCCTAGTGTTCACGGATGTGCAGGCTAGGTAGATTAGGCTTGGGAAGGGCAGAGTTATAGGTCAAGGGGTTGGGTCTGGTTGGGATGCTCTTTGGAGGGTCAGTGTGGACACAGTGGGCTGAATGGTCTGTTTCCACACTGTAGAGATTCAATGATTCTATGATGTTGGGGATGTTAGTCTTGAAAAAATTCTGTATTCAAGCACACAACACACTTGTCTGAATGTCTTCTTTGCTCTATTTAAGTGGCTACACGTGTTTACGTATTCACAAAAGAACCAAAAATGGAAGTAGAAGAAGGGTCACTGGACCTGAAACATTACACTCTGATTTCTCCCCACAGATGCTTCCAGACCTGCTGAGCTTTTCCAACAATTTCAGTTCTTGTTCCTGATTTCCAGCATCTGCAGTTTTTTGTTTTGTTTTAAGCAAAATGAATACTTAACCTTTAACCAAAATTATTGGTCAGCCAATTCCCATTCATTTCATCTTATATCTTTCTTACCAGCCTCAACTCGCAACCCCAATGATTAGTAGCATAGCAATTTGCATCAATATTGCAGTTTTAATTTAATAAACAATCACAAGATGTTTGATCTGTTATAACCACCCATGGTTAATTACTAGCTACATCTACCAACCCTAATCCTGGTAGCTATAAAACCAAGCTGGGAATTTGTGTTGCAGACGTTTCATCCCCTGACTAGGTAACATCCTCAGTGCTTGGGAGCCTCCTATGAAGCACTTTTGTGATGTTTTCTCCAGCATTTATAGTGATTTGTATCTTCCGCTTCCGGTTGTCAGTTCCAGCTGTCTGCTGCAGTGGCCGGTATATTGACAGGCCAAACAGTGAACAGCCAGGGAATTCCTAGAGGCATGGCACTCATCCACAGATTCAATCAATAGGCACATCGACCTGGACCCAATATACCGGCCACTGCAGCGGACAGCAGGAACTGACAACCGGAAGTGGCAGATACAAATCACTATAAATGCCGGAGGAAACATCACAGAAGTGCTTCACAGGAGGCTCCCAAGCACTGAGGATGTCACCTAGACAGGGGACGAAACGTCTGCAACACAAATTCCCAGCTCGGCGAACAGAACCACAACAACGAGCACCCGAGCTACAAATCTTCTCCCAATCTTTGAGCTATAAAACCAGTTCTATTCACCTTAACTTGCTACACTATAGATACATCAGTCTTAACTATTGACACCAATGAATAGATCTACTAGTGTCAATTATCAGCTCCCCCATTGTTACGCTGTCGCTCTCTCCATGTAATTCACTGCAAATAATGCAATATGTTCACAGCCAAAACGTTGTGATAATTTGTGAAGGTGGGTGTACTTTCCAACAGAGAAATAAAAACCTCAAGAAGGCAGCATAGCATTAAGGCTTCTCCAAGAATGATCTGAACAACAGCTGACTGTTAGTACAAAGGCAATGTCAGATCAGAGAAATAAAAGAGAGGGGGCGTTAATGTTCCCACTCATGTTTCATGGGAGTCAGAACAACCTTTAGCCCTCCTTCAAAATACAAGCAAGATGTATGAGGTGTATCCTGAGAGTTTGCTCCATTAAGGTCTCCTGAATTATTCTTGCAATTTCACAGAGGCTAGCTTTTCCAGCCTCATATTTCAAATGTGGATACTTTATCTTTCTAAATCTGGGTTACATCACCAGCTAATCGTCATTCCTTCTCACCTGCTAATGCCATCCCCCGCCCCCTCCATTTTCATATCCCCACAGCTGGCATGATCCTGTACAACCTGGTTTCTCCATAAGTCCCGCTGTCTTTCAAATACCTCTTCAATTCAACGCCATCTTTGGTCAATGACTTAAAATCATCGAATAAGTTTCAGCATAGATGGAGGCCATCTATGGCTCTCTGCAAGTTCAACTTAGAGAATCCCACTCCCCACTCTTTCTCTCGAGGCCAGCAGTTATTTTCTTTACCAGTGCTTAACCAATTCCCTTCTGAAAGCCCCAATTTAATCCACCTTTCAGATATTCCAGTCCAGATCTGAAACATTACTGCATACACACTGTTTGGGTCACATCTCTATCATTATTGCAGTAGGTCCTAGCGGTGACTGGGAGTTTAGGTAAGATCAATAGGGATTGCTAGAAGCTAGGCTATTGTTAAGATGACATTTCATTCAAGATCCCACTAAGGGTGGCATAATGGCTCAGTTACTAACACTGCTGCCTCACAGTGCCAGAGACTTGGGTTCCATGGCAGCCTTGGGCACCTGTCTGTGTGGAGTTTGCACATTCTCCCTGTGTCTGTGTGCTTTCCTCCAGGTGCTCCAGTTTCCTCCCACAGTCCAAGGATGTGCAGGTTGGGTGATTTGGCCATAGTGTTTAGAGGTGTGTAAGTTAGGTCCATTGGTCAAGGAAATGTAGAGTAATAGGGTAGGGGAATGGGTCTGGGTGGTTACTGTTTGGAGGGACAGTGTGGACTTGTTGGGCCAAATGGATTCTATGATGTATTTACAGGATAAAGTTTAGCAGGAGGCTTAAAACAGAACCATCTCTCATCAGAGTCTTTTGCCATGTTTACTGACTATTTACATATCTAACACTAAAACTTTTAACTACAATTTCACCACTGATCTTTTTGCCATCCACTTTAAATCATTTTCATCTGGTTCTCAAAATTTCAGCCAAAGTCAACAGTTTCTCCTGACTTACTCTGCCTAGTCTTCTCATGATTTTGAATACCTCAATCAAATTACTTCCCTGCCTTTTTAACAATTCCAGATTTTCATTTTAACACCTTACTACAACAGTGCAATGCGGAATTGAGTTTTAGTAGCTCAATCATATAAAGGGGTATACCATAATACCTCAGCTCGGTCATCTGTTTGAGGACACGTTGTGAATGAAGGCTAAAAGTCATGGACCAATCATCCCCTCGCAGTCTGTCCGACACCAGGCACCATTTCTGAGCATGAAGTTTATTCATGATGCTCTGGCCAAGTAAGCAGCTCAGTCACAACCCGTCATTGGAAGTTCCTCAGAGCATTTAGAGATGGTCACAAAATATGTTCTCACCAGCACAACCGGCATCCAGAGAATAAAAGGCCAAAGTAAAAATTGCTGGAATAGCTCAGTACAGGCAGCATGGTGGCTCAGTGGTTAGCACTGCTGCCTCACAGCATCAGGGACCTGGGTTCAATTCTAGCCTCAGGCGACTGTCTGTGTGGAGTTTGTACATTCTCCCTGTGTCTGTGTGAGTTTCCTCCGGGTGATCTGATTTCCTCCCAAGTCCAAAGATGTGCAGGTCAGGTGAATTGCCCACAGTATTAGGTGCATTAGTCATAAGGAAATGGAGCTGGGTGGGTTACTCTTCGGTGGGTCAGTGTGGACTGGTTGGGCTGAAGGACCTGCTTCCACACTGTAGGTGATCTAGTCTGGCAGCATCTATGCAGAGAAATCAGAGTAAACGTTTTGGATCAAGTGACCCAAAATGTGAACTCTGATTTCTTTCCACAGATGCTGCCAGACCTGCTGAGCTTTTCCAGCAATTTCTGTTTTTGTCTCTGATTTACAGCATTCATAGTTCTTTAGGTTTTTTTCCAAGAGAACAAATATTAAAAATAATTTATTCAAACATGGTGGCTCAGTGGTTAGCACTGCTACCTCACAGCACCAGGGTCCCAGGTTCGATTCCAGCCTCGGGTGACTGTCTGTGTGGAGTTTGCACATTCTCCCCGTGTCCGCGTGGGTTTCCTCCGGGTGCTCTGGTTTCCTCCCACAATCCAAAGATGTGCAGGGCAGATGAATTGGCCATGCTAAATTGCCTATAGTGTTAGGTGCATTAGTCACAGGGGAAATGGGTCTGGGTGGGTTGCTCTTCGGAGGGTCGGTGTGGACTGGTTGGGCCAAAGGGCCTGTTTCCACACTGTAGGGAATCTAATCTAATCTAATCTAATTTTAATAGCTGCAAGATTCAGATTATTTAAACAATGGGGTTGCTTTTATCCATCCATAACATTGATAGACGTGATTTGCTGCGTCAACATATTAGTCTGGACTCATGCTACCAAAACTTCCAGCCCAGTTACCTGATGAACCATTCATCAGATTCATAATGAAGGTTTGAAGATGTCTCCTCCAGATGTTATAGCACTGGGGACAACACAAGGTTGTGTGACGTTGCTGGTACTAACAGTTTTACAGCACATGGTACAGTTTGTACTATGTTTGCGACAAGCGGTGTTATTTTTAAAGAACTTGGACATTTATAGCAATGAAATTGGGTCATCTCCTCATGGGCTGCAACGAGCTATAAAACTGCAGAGCTCCACTGAAATCCAAAGAAAGATCAGCAGCAAAATTGTGGTTACTGTACTACAAATGCCATGGCTTTTAAAACAGGTAAAAACAATGACTGCAGATGCTGGAAACCAGATTCTGGATCAGTGGTGCTGGAAGAGCACAGCAGTTCAGGCAGCATCCAAGGAGCTTCGAAATCGACGTTTCGGGCAAAAGCCCTTCATCAGGAATAAAGGCAGTGAGCCTGAAGCGTGGAGAGATAAGCTAGAGGAGG
>NC_057745.1:10930251-10965550 GCF_004010195.1 Chiloscyllium plagiosum | reverse complement strand
ACGGCAGTAGGGGTGGCGGAAGTCACTGAGCGTGTGGCATCGGCGATGATGTGAGGGGCGGAAGTGGCTGTGGGAGTGGCCATGATGGGGGCAGAAGTGACATCATCAATCAGCGTGGGGGTGGTAGCTGCATCAGCCGCATGGCTAATGGTGTTTCCGAGGCCAGGGGAATCTTCTGGAATGTTTGAGGAGCGCTGGTTATGGAGGTGGGTAGATAAAAGTTTGTTGTACTTAGTTTTTGATGTTTGAGATGGAATTGAAATACTGTTTGTTGAGAGTATGAATTCTCCTGAGGATGTAGTACAGAGTGGGTCCTTTGCAATTCTGAGAGAGTGTGGCCCTCAGCTGAGGCAGGGCTGACTGTAGAGAGGTTAGGTGCCGGCGCATTGCTGCAAGCGTGGAGCGGAGGATTAGATTAGACTAGATTAGATTAGATTACTTACAGTGTGGAAACAGGCCCTTCAGCCCAACAAGTCCACACCAACCCGCCGAAGCGTAACCCACCCAGACCCATTCTCCTACATTTACCCCTTCACCTAACACTATGAGCAATTTAGCATGGCCAATTCACCTAACCTGCACATTTTTGGATTGTGGGAGGAAACCGGAGCACCCGGAGGAAACCCATGCAGACACGGGGAGAACGTGCAAACTCCACACAGTCAGTCACCTGAGGTGGGAATTGAACCCGGGTCTCTGGCGCTGTGAGGCAGCAGTGCTAACCACTGAGCCACCGTGCCACCTACCTTGAAGGAGAACTGTTGCTGGTATTTTTGAATCCACCCTCCTCTAGCTTATCTCTCCACGCTTCAGGCTCACTGCCTTTATTCCTGATGAAGGGCTTTTGCCCGAAACGTTGATTTCGAAGCTCCTTGGATGGCTTTTAAAACTGTCAACATCACTTTTACAGTTGTGAACTCATCTGGTGAAACCACACTCACTCTCGATCTCCACAAGTATCCATCAAGGTGGAGGAACTCTCAGTGTTGCCCCCAAACACCTTTCACTCATCTAAAAAGTCACTTACATAATTTCCAGAATTAGGTACTTTTATAGAGCCATGACAATCCCATTTAGTATTTATAGTTGGTTCTAATATAATGCAATAGTTCCATTCTCATGCGACCTTGCGTTATAAGAAAATCACACAATAGCCGGCCTGTGCAAACCAATGAGGCTGGAATCGTGTTATAGCCAATACAGTAATTCACATTCGACATATAACGGGCTAAATTCTTCAATTGCATTCATGCCAATCTGAGATGACCGAAACACACGTTATAGCAGAACCCACTGTAATTTGATTGGAATTTCTTTTAAATTGACTAATGGAAAGGGGCCTATGTAGCACAGTCATTCACTTCTTGCACTGACATTAACCATGCCAATCTTACTGTGGCACTTGCTAAGATCTTAGAGTATTAAAGAAGAGCTACACCAGACTCAAAATTTTGACTCAGTTTCTTTCTCCACAGATGCTGCAAGACCTGCTGAGTTTCTCCAGCATTTTCTGTTTTTGTTTCAGATTCCCAGCATCTGCAGTAAAGGGCAACCCCCGTATCCGTGGTTCCAGTTTCCACAGATTCAGTTACCCACAATTACCGCAGCTCAAACCCATTAGAGGGAACCTTCCAGAACCACAGACCGGGGGCTGCTGGGTAGGTAAATTTCCAATTTAAATAAATGGATTCGTACTTATCTGCAGTTTTGGGCTTCCACGGTAGGCCTTGGAAGGTATTCCCCGCGGGTACAGGGGGCTTACTATATTTTGCTTTTATTTTCAGACTGCTGTTACAGTCCTTCTCCTCAGACCATGAAACATAGGAGTAAAAGAGGGCCATTCAGCTTATCAAGTTTGTTCTGCCAACTGCTCCTGCTCCAATCTTTTTCCTGGGTTTTTCATCTTCACAGTACTAGGATCAACTTTTGCTGTTCCAAAGGCTTTAGGTTTTAATAGTTCCAGCAACTCGCCCCACAATTACTGGAGAGAGTAAAGGTCTTGCTGTATGAGCCCATTGTCATTATTGACCACCAGGATATATCAGGCAGTCTGCACTTTGCCTCATCACAGAATGGGTTTGCTGTCATCATTCTCTTAGAGGGTTATCTCTGGTGCCTGTTTGGTCTGGTGTGGTGGAGGAAAACCACTTGCTAGTCTGTCAAGAAGAGGCTGAAAATGTGTTGCTGTTCCTTGGATGCTGCATGACCTGCTGCGCTTTTCCAGCAACACATTTTCAGCTCTGATCTCCAGCATCTGCAGTCCTCACTTTCTCCTGTCAAGAAGAGGCATTTGTTTTAAACAAAGTGTAGTATGTTGCATGTAAGGGATCACAGATGAAGAATCACAGAAATGTGATGGTGTGGAAGGAGGCCATTTGACCCATCATGTCTGCACCAGCTCTTCAAGTGAGCATTATTACCTTGTGCCAAACATCTGTCTTTTCCCCAATACCCTTGCACATTTTTTTTTGATTTGGAGATCTTGGTGTTGGACTGGGGTGTACAAAGTTAAAAATCAAACAACACCAGGTTATAGTCTAACTGGTTTATTTGGAAGCACGCTCGAGGTCACGTAACTATTTAGCATGTGGGAGTCTTGTTTGTTATCGGAATTAACCAGACAAATCGCCTCACCAACTAAGAATGGCCACGCACTACCACCCACAGAACGAGAAAGGACTATCAATCTGTCAATCAGGAATGAAGGGCTTATGCCCAAAATGTGGGCTTTCCTGTTCCTCGGATGCTGCCTAACTAGCTGTGCTTTTCCAGTGTCACACTTTTTGACTCTGATCTCCAGCATCTGAAGCCCTCACTTTCTCCCTGTCAGCCAGATTAGGGAGATATCTTTCTGTAAAAGACATTAGAAAAACAGACGGCTTCTCCAACCATTATTAGTAGTTTGCAATTTTTGGGAAGATTTGTAGCTCAGGTTGTGGTTCAGGTTGTGAGTTTGCTTGCTGAGCTGGAAGATTTGTTCTCAGATGTTCATCACCATGCTAGGTAATACCATCCGTGAGGCTTCACCGGAGGCTCACTGATGATGTTACCTGGCATGTTGATGAAACGTCTGAGAACAAATCTTCCAGTTCAGCAAGCAAACTCACAACCTGAATCATTAGTAGTTCCTTGGTTGCCTTTCAGATGGTTTTTAATCCAGATTTTTATCAAAATCAAATTTCACCATATGTCAGGGTGGTATTCAAACCTATGTTTCCAGAACATTAGCCTGGTTCTGGATTCCTAGCCCAGTCGCAGCTTCTGTATCCCTCTAAGTTAACCCTTTCAGATCCTAATGCAATTACACAACATCGTCTTGCAAGCACTTTCTTTCTCATGATTACTATCGTACATCAGTATGTAATTTTACAGTTACCTCTACCATATCTACTTTCTGCCACCTGCCTCTACCTCCACCAACCTCACATTCTCTGACATTATGAATTCAGGCAGGTTTCACTATTCCTTCAGAATGCATTCTCTCCAGACTTGGAAGATTGGGCATTTCTGGGTTTTAGATTAGATTACTTACTTAATTACTTCGGCCCAACAAGTCCACACCAACTCGCCAAAGCGCAACCCACCCAGACCCATTCCCCTACATTTACCCCTTCACCTAACACTATGGACAATTTAGCATGGCCAATTCACCTAACCTGCACATTTTTTGGATTGTGGGAGGAAACCGGAGCACCCAGAGGAAACCCACGCAGACACGGGGAGAATGTGCAAACTCCACACAGTCAGTCGCCTGAGGCGGGAATTGAACCCGGGTCTCTGGCGCTGTGAGGCAACAATGCTAATCACTGTGCCACCGTGCCGCCCACAAAGACTGTTGAAGACTGTTAACTTTGATTCTACTCCTGATTATATGTGGGCTGGAAGCCTCTTCAGACTGGAGGACCTTTAATCTCTTGGATTTCCTTCACTGAGAACACTTCTCCTGCTGAAGTAAGCCCCAGTTCCATTGAAATAGGTGGAGAGCCTTTCGGCTCATATATTTAGCTCACAAAGAATGGCTCCCTAGAATCATAGACTCATAGAGATGTACAGCATGGAAACAAATCCTTCGGTCCAACTTGTCCATACCGACCAGATATCCTAAATTAATCTAGTCCTATTTACCAGAATTTCCCTCTAAACTCTTCCTATTTATATATCCATCCAGATGCCTTTTAAATGGTGTAATTGTACCAGTCTCCACCACCTCCACTAGCAGTTTGTTCCATACCGTTTCCATCCTTTGCGTGAAAAAGTTGCCACTTAGGTTCCTTTTAAAACTTTCCCCTCTCACCGTAAACCTATGCCCTCTAGATCGGGACTCCCCTATACTGGGGAAAAGACCTTGACTCTCATGATTTTATACTCCAGGGAAAATTTGTTGAAACAGACATGATAAAGGGTTTCCTATATATATAATTTTTAGAATTTGAGTTTTAAAATAGCAGCACTTGGGTTTATTTACTTGTGTAAAAAGGTTTTTTCAAAAAAAACTAACACCTAAGTTGGTCAGTCCTTCCAGAACAGTGAGCATTTCCAATTTATATCAGACAAGAGGAACCCCCTGCTGTGTTAATGAAAGACTATTTTTACTATGCTGACTTACAACAGAGATATAAACATTGAAATCCATTAACTTGTTTATGGTTGAGAATAATCAAGGGTTAAGTTTAGTTTAGGAAACTTAGAGATTAAATGTTTTAGGGCAATTTGATGGAGTCCTGACTGGGTTTAGAAACAAATATAGCATTTCTCCAGAAAGAACTTGAGTTCAGGAAAGCACGGATACCTCAGTAGAAAAGTTTAATCTGAGAAATTTCCAGAGCAGAATGTTTGTTTAGAATTCTTCAGGTCATTAAAATGTTGTGCAGATTTCAGTTCTCAGATTTGTGAGGTATTCATGTAAGAAAATTAAAGATTTGAGGAAGAGGGTAACTCCTCTGGATTTCAATTGCTATAAAGTGATTATGCTGGGAAATAGATTAAAATTTGTTTGGCCAGTGTTTTAAGATTTTCTTTAGACTGTGTTCTACATCTAGAAAATCTGTTTATTTTTGTTTTCATCTTTTATATAATAAGCTTCTGTGTGGTCGTTAAAGAAACTGTAGATTTGTGTGACAATGTTTCGGTAGAGAGCTAGGATGCTGGAAAAATACAGCAAGCCAGGCAACGTCAGGAGATGGAGAAGTAAAGGGTTCGGGTGTAACCCTTCTTTACGACTGTGAGGAGTGTGGAGGGATGGGGAGGGACTGGGAAGGGAGTCTGGGGATGGGCAGGGAGGTTGTTTGATATTGCAGAACTCAATGTTGAGACCTCCAGGCTATAATTAAAATAAAATAATGATCTACCAAGATCGATTTAATTTTGGGATCTGACATGTCCAGTAGTACCATCACCCAAAATACAACACAGTCACGTCATTTTTGAAAGAAGTGAAACTATCATGGTTTTCGAACAGATGAAAGATTTAACAAACAATCAAGGTATTTTTCAATGTATAATTTCAGTTACATCACACTGTAAACTTTTGCTCTAAATTCTGTGCCTTACAGTTGTGTCCTCCACAACCACCTGATGAAGGAGCGGCGCTCCGAAAGCTAGTGCTTCCAATTAAACCTGTTGGACTATAACCTGGTGTTGTGTGGTTTTTAACTTTGTACAACCCAGTCCAACACCAGCATCTCCAAATCATGACTTTTCTTTCAGTATCCTGCCTCTCTGAACTGGGAAATTTATTCTTGAACACATTCTGGATCTCTGAACATTGATCATTCCTTCTATGGAGTTCTATGGGCCACATTTTCAGTTTGTTTCAGTAGATTCTCATTCTTCACTGGCAACTCTGAGGGTGGAAGTGTGTCAGCTCTTTACTTGAACTTGTTGAATTGGATTGACACTTTCACTCGGTCTCAGTGATCACAGGACTCACAAAACCATCATGTTGACTTGCTCAGTTCCATGATTTAAAGATGTCTATCTGCTGGTATGGTCTCTGTCATTGCTACTGAGGACTCTTCCCAGGAAATTGTGAAAACTGAAATTTCTGTCTTCCAAACATCTTCAGCATCTGACGTCAGACTTAAATCTGTCCTATATTTTTGTTCACCAAGCCAGGTTGCACTCTGAGTTAGCTCAGTTTAAGATGCATCAATGAGTTCAAGTGGTGTATACTGCTCATTGACAATATGGTTACTATGTGCTCACAAACCCTCCTGATCATTGCAGTCTGAACTTCCTTTGATAGCAGTGGAGAACATTTGTGCCAAACATGTGTAGTCGCATGAGTCCATCTTGCTTAACTGTATGAAATATATTTCATATGTCAAAACAGCTAATCTCAATGTTTTCTGTTGTGTTCTGCCATGAGTCCACACTGTCTGAGAAATCTTTTACTGGTTGGCCTTTGACTGATTATTCCACAACCAGCTGAAACTGAACAGAATATTCCTTGGCTGATTGTTCCATGTCTACCTGTCCCTGGACCAATTGCTTCTCGATTTTAACCAGTTTGACACCTTTGACCATTTGTAGAAAACTGAGGTGCTTAACAACTGAATGAATTCCATGTGGCTCCAAACATTATGCCTATTTTGATTTTTTTTCCAGCTGATTCCCATTATCTGCATCTCTGATAATAACCCACATTTTGTTCTGATTGTATCCTGAATGAATTCACTGTCTGTGGTTCCAATAAATGCTTCCCAACTTTGATGTGCTTTTAATAAGGAACACCCTGCCTTTTCAGGAGCTTAAACAGTCACCTAACTTACTTTTTCTCTTAGACCTTCTGTGCATAGATTTTGAATATGCCCCTCATACAACATGGTGAGCAGAGCAAAGATTTCTCTTGGCACATACACTGTGGCAGCAACACTCAATCTGAGCTGTAAGTATTTTTCCTTATGTCTCACTTTCCCAGTCAATAATTTTGCAACCATTTAAAACTATTTCCTTGCCCACCAAGGATTTTCACTTGTGGAGCCTCATTGTCCACTACGCCTACAGATCACCCCAAAAAAACTGCCTTGGAGTGACTAATCTTCCAGCTCCAGCAATTCTTAACTCTCTCACTGTAGCACATCTTTTGAAATGCTTTTACGGTTGACTGTAAGTTCTGTCTTGTTGAATTTTTCTTTGAGGATTTCTCCTTTCACGTTCCTGAATGTTCAGCTTTTTCCTGCTGCTGACTGTCTACATGAGAAAGATTCTCAGAGCTGTGTCGCAGACCTCTGGTGCTGTCAGAATGTGGGATGCTGCTGCTGAATGGAATTGGCACCGCTGCTCACCATGTTGTATGAAGCAGCCCACACTAGTGCTCACCATGGGGTCAAGTTTGCTATCACCGTCCATTTTTAGTACAGAGATACACAAGGTCTGCTTGGTCTGATGGGAAAATTCACTCATTAATATATCAGATGACTTAGTTTACAGGAAGGATACAGGTCAGTGTTACAGGACATTACTAAAGCTGAACAGAACATGATTGCATGACAACATAGCGATGTAAAGGATTGATGAAGGATCTGTTCAATCTATTAAAACTTACTAAGGCCTTCAGATAAATATCTAAACATTGTGTTGCCAGTTCCAAATCCCTTGTTGATTAAAAAAGGGCTGTCTATTTTCACTGAGGCTGTTACCATTGGGTCATAAATAAACCCAGTAAGTATATTAATATTGTACAACATAACTCCTCTCTATTTAGCAAAAAATGAAATTGCTCACTAAGTTCATACTTCTGATATTTTGTAAGAAAACTATTCAGAATCCAAAACACAAATGGTTCAAGTGGGACTTGAACAATAGACATACCAAGTCAGCAAGACACAGGTAGAAACGATCTATGTACATCTTTTTCGTGCGACTAAGCCAAGTGAAGAAATAACGGGCTCAATGATTTTGACAGATTCTTCCATGTGCTTTATACACTCTGCTTTCTTATAAACTCCATGTCTGCTGCGCAGTGCAAGCTTTGATCTAAATTTCTCTTATTATACTTGCCTTTTGGGCAGGTTCACAGATTGCAAACATAAAGCAACACCAGTGATCTGAATTTTTTGTCATTATCAAAAATTCAATGTCGAACATTTACCTCATACATCAGCTCTTCTCTTGTCTGGTTTTAATTTGCTCTCCAACAAATTGTGTTACTTTATAGAAGACTGGCAAGAACCGTTCATTCTTGATTAACATTTATGTTATGCAAATTACTTCACAGCGGTAAGAAAGATAAACTGGTATTATTAAGAATTATTGACACAGAATGATGATCCCACTTCTGTCTATATTTCAGTCGAATACTTCAGCCTTCAGAAGTTAGAATTCCTCATGTATCCTAGAAACTTCCATATAAAAAAAAATGACACTGCAGCTTGTGGGGGAAATCTAAGTCAGGATGATTTTGTGGATTATTAATCATATAGTCATCTTGCAACCTATCAGCAACTGTCAGAAGCAATCAAAGCAATGTGGGGGTGGTGGTAGGGGAGGGTGGAACTTAATATGTCAAATTGCACATGGGTGGATCTGATCTAACATCCTACAACCGTCACCATTTGTGGAACTACAAAGTATTACTGAAAAGAGAGACACATTGATGACAGATTCATTAGGCCAAATGCAAGAATGCGAAATTTCAAATGATCACACCAACATATACAGCAGGATGCTGACTGGTTGTCAAGTCAACTCTCGTATATTGAGACATTGCCATGCAGGAATCATTGAGAAACTACAGCATCTCAAAGTTTCCTGGTAATTCAAAAAATGCACAAGGCTTGAACATATTCCTTTGACAGAGAAAGCAGGTTCCTATATATGAATTATTTTATTATATGAATAATGAGCCATGTTATGAATTTGATTCATTTCCTTAAATTGGCTATTATGAATTTAACTCATTATAATAAGTTGGCCGTCAGTGTAGCGAATGACATTCTCAGGATTGTTGAGCAACTGTTGCCCAATGGCAGAATCACATCTAGCAATACATGCTTCATTTTGGGTTTTTCAAACACAAACTAATCAGAAATTGTTACCTGCAAACAAAAGAAATATGTTCAAGCCTTGTGCCTTTTTTTTGAATTACAAGGCAGTTTAGCATGAACGCCTTGGCCTATCAGATTTTTTAAAATTTGATTTGGTATGATTTATCATTGTCATATGTACCTAAGTACAGTGAAATGTTTTGTTTTGCCTGGAGTACAGCCAGATCATACCTTACAAAATCATAAGGTGTTGGAACAGATTGAGGAATACAAATTTATGGTTGCAAAGAAGATGAACACAAAGCAAGATCAACATTAGATTTGAAATTTGAGAGATCCATTAAGAAGTCTAATAACAACAGGGAAAAGACTGTTCTTGAATTTGTAGGTAGGTGTGTTTAAGCTTTTATCGGAGTCGACTTGCTAAGCAATCAGCATCCTTTTTTTGCCTCTTGTATAAATAGTTGTGATCATTTGAAATTTGGCATTCTTGTGTTTGTCCTGTTGACTACAGTAAGAAAAGATTCAGCAGGATGTCTCTCTTCTCAGCAATATTTAAAGGGTTCTGCACATACCAAGCATCTGCAAAGTTACGGCTATTTGGGAAATGGTGTAAATTCACAGCCGTTCAAAATACATTTGAAAAGATGCCCAGATTATTATTTCCAGTAGCACTCCCTTCAATGAAAAGTAACAAAGAGTGGAACGCAACTTCTGGAAGTGACTATAAAACACAGATATGAAAGTTGAAATATGATCTGTTTTTAAATTATTTTTGTCTTCTTATATGACTTGCTGTTCTCATCAAAATGAGAAAGGTTAGTGTTGGAGTGGAGAACATTTTTCAGTTCAGATCCCAATGTCAGCATTAAGCATGGTTGCTCAGAGCAGTATAGCTACCATAGAGATTGGTGATAACACCAAGTGTCGAGAATAGTGTATAAGGAATATTCTCTCAGATTTTTGGAGTTGTTGCAATTTACAGCACAGGAGAAGGCCACTCAGCTCGCTGTTTCCATGCAAACAAGTAGTCAAACAGCCTAATCCCACTTCTTCATAATTAATCTTACCATTCTCCTCCAATATCTATCAGCCAGCTGAGAGGGATTGACTTCATCTGGTTTTACTCTGACGGATCCAGTCACAGCCAGATAGTCCCCTTCATTGGCCATTTTTCCTGCCATAAAACTATAAGAACATAATATATGGAAGCAGAATTAGGCCATTCACCCCATTGAATCTGCTCCGCAATTTGATCACAGCTGCTAGGTTTCTTCATCCAATTCTCCCGCCTTCCCCTCATACCCTTGATCCCCTTAACTATCAAGAATCTATAAATCCATGTCCTTAATACACCCAGTGACTGACTTTGATAGTCTCCTGTAGCAACAGATGCACCACCTTCTGGCTAAAGAAATTCCTCTTCATCTTCATCTTCATTCTAAAGGTTTGTCCCTTTACTCTGAGACTGCACCCTTGGGTCCTCATCTCTATTACCAGCAAAAACATCTTCTCCATGTCCACTCTTCCCAGGCCTCTCAGCATTTCAATGGGATGCCCCCTCATCCTTCTAAACTCCATCAAGTACAGACCCAGAGTCCTCAATTGCCCAGGATATAACAATTCCTGGGATCTTTCTTGTAAACATCTTCTGGAACCCCTTCAACACCAGGATGTCCTTTCTTAGACATGGACCCTGAAACTGTTCACAATATTCTAAACGCGGTCTAACCTGAGCCTTATCCATCCTCAGCAGGACATCCCTTCTCTTGTATTCTAGCCCTCTCGAAATGAATGCTAACATCCATTCCTGCCCTCACAATGCCTCTCTGCAGTACAAGGCTTGCTTCTTTATCACAACTACCTTTAAGTGGTTACGTGGGCAGCACGGTGGCACAGTGGTTAGCACTGCTGCCTCACAGCGCCAGAGACCCAGGTTCAATTCCCACCTCAGGCGACTGACTGTGTGGAGTTTGCACATTCTTCCTGCGTCTGCGTGGGTTTCCTCTGGGTGCTCCAGTTTCCTCCCACAGTCCAAAAATGTGTAGGTTAGGTGAATTGGCCATGCGTAGTGTTAGGGGTAAATGGGTCTGGGTGGGTTGTGCTTCGGCGGGTCGGTGTGGACTTGTAGGGCCGAAGGGCCTGTTTCTACACTGTAAGTAATCTAATCTGAAGACATGATGTCAAGTTTGAGACGTACCCTGGTGGCAGAGCCTCCGTATTGTTTAATCTTTATCCAACATCCATTCCCGGATGAGCCACAAGTTACCCCAGTTAAATATTAGGAAGAAGATAGCTCGTGTCTGCCAGTCTAGCCACAAACTCCATTACCTTACCACTGATTCACTGTCATCCCTGACCACTGACTGAGTCTGATCCATTAAAAAAATATAATCAGAAAGTGTGTCTCAAGAAGCCCATTATCTCACTCCCAGTTGATCTGAATTATTAAATCTTAGAGCAGAATTTTCTGGAATTGTAAATCAGATGGTTTTACTTCTTCAAATCCAGAGAGGGCTTCACAAATTGGCCCAGTTTGGTGCGGTTTCAACAATCATTGTTTTTATCTCAAGTATTATTGCGAGAGAATCACTGGATTCCGCGGAGTGGATTTGTAACAATTGCCATCAGATGACTGGTAAATCTAATACAGGAATATTAGCGATTTTTGAGAATATTTTCCACCAGATACATGCATCACCAATCAGGAAGTTGTTTTTTTCAGCTCTGTTCTATTCACAGTTTGGGACTTTATCCTCATATAACAGTAATGTTCACTAAATCCTGCAGAGAGGCATTCAATTGTAACAACAAGCCACATTCATTAGCTAATGGTTTATAGCAACAGAATGAATGGAAATTACTGGGCATAACTGTAATCAAAGGAAGTTTGTAGTACACTGGATAAAACATTTAAGAATAATTGGGCACAGAAGAGGTTATGTGGGATTGCAAACAGCATATCTAGTCCTATTAGAGATGCAATCCAGTGAACTACTGGCTTAATAGCTCAACACTCACAGAAAATAAAATAATGGTAAATGTTAGAAGGAACTGGTTACCGGAGTTCCTATATAATGATAGTTGAATAATAAATGCATGACTTTAGAAATAGAAAATCCTGTTTGATGATTATCCCAAACATTCTAGGACTAATTAGAAATAAAATAATTGTTGCCACATCTCATGTTTGGACTTTCAGAAATCATTTGGTAAGGACTCACCAGTGACTGTTGATGAAACAAAAATTCAAGACCAGATAGAGAACTGGTTTAGTACGAGGAATAAGAAATCACAAAATTCTACAGGACAGAAGAAAAACACTTAATGACACTCATCATGACTGATAGCCTTTTGATAGATGACAGGAGGTGTGTTCTTTTAAATCCTGCAAAATTGTCTTGGAATCCCCAAGTTGAAAGATTATTCCCCTACATCCTATTTCCTAGGTCACTGAACAATGTTTCCTGAAGAAGGGCTTATGCCCGAAATGTCGATTCTCCTGTTCCCTGGATGCTGCCTGACCTGCTGCGCTTTTCCAGCAACACATTTTCAGCACTGAACAATGTTGTAATACATATCTTTTTCAATTCTCTTTGAACTCTTGCACCTATTTTAAATTTTTAAAAATGCAAAGTGGGAAAAAGTCTGATTTATATCATTCAATCTGTTAGAAAACACTGGCTTCTTAAAATTGGTGTGCAATGGTGTTGTGTTATCTGGCTGACAGAAACAGGGTATGGGCACAAGGTGATTAGAAGTGAGGGGGTCATGTTTCATTATCTCTCAGAATCTCTCCGTACAGAGTTGGCAATCCTGAGACCTGAATGCAGAAACTGATTGTGAGGCATGCTAAATCTACAGCCAACTCCGAAATAGAGTCCGGGCAATAAGGAAGAGCGAATGAAAGATTTGCAGAAGGTCTAAATCAAAAGCATATGTAGTGCTAGGCAACAGTAAAGTATTGCACAATGGGGAAAAATTGGCAGTACAATACATTGAAGCAATTTGAATTGCCAGACAGAAACCTGGAAAGGAACTGAGAGTTATGGGAAACTTGCTCAATCAGAGAACAAGGAGATGCAATTAAAATGACAAACTGAATGTAAGTGAAGACATAGTTGGAAAAGTGGATTATTTGTCTGCACACATTATGCTGAAGCTATATAGAAGCCAGTAGACCTCAGTCCAAGTGCTGGATGTAATTATGGTCTACACTCGTAAAGGAAATTCATAGACAGAAAGGGTGCAAAGAAGGCAAAGCAAAGACTGATACAAATCAGATAATACTCACCGATTAAAAGGTATCCAATATAAGATAGTCCAGTTGGAGCACACTGTCATAAATACAAATTAAGGATAAGTGTGTACTGAGAGAAAATCTTGAATAAAGCTTTTGTTTTCTGTAAAGCACGATAAATGCTGTTGTGGTTCTGTTCGCCGAGCTGGGAATTTGTGTTGCAGACGTTTCGTCCCCTGTCTAGGTGACATTGTCAGTGCTTGGGAGCCTCCTGTGAAGCGCTTCTGTGATCTTTCCATCGGCATTTATGGTGGTTTGTCTCTGCCGCTTCCGATTGTCAGTTCCAGCTGTCCACTGCAGGTCCAGGTCGATGTGTTTGTTGATAGAATCTGTGGATGAGTGCCTTGCCTCTAGGAATTCCCTGGCTGTTCTCTGTTTGGCCTGTCCTATAATAGTAGAGTTGTCCCAGTCAAACTCATGTTGCTTATCATCTGCGTGTGTGGCTACTAAGGATAGCTGGTCGTGTCGTTTCATGGCTAGTTGATGTTCATGGATACAGATCGTTAGCTATCTTCCTGTTTGTCCTATGTAGTGTTTTGTGCAGTCCTTGCATGGGATTTTGTACACTACGTTGGTTTTGCTCATGCTGGGTATCGGGTCCTTTGTCCTGGTGAGTTGTTGTTTGAGAGTAGCTGTTGGTTTGTGTGCTGTTATGAGTCCCAGTGGTCGCAGTAGTCTGGCTGTCAGTTCAGAAATGTCCTTGATGTATGGTAACGTGGCTAGTCCTTTGGGTTGTGGCATGTCCTCATTCCGTTGTCTTTCCCTTAGGCATCTGTTGATGAAATTGCAGGGGTATCCGTTTTTGCCGAATACATTGTAGAGGTGTTCTTCTTCCTCTTTTTGCAGTTCTGGTGTGCTGCAGTATGTTGTGGCCCAGAGACAAGCCACTATAAATGCCGGAGGAAACATCACAGAAGTGCTTCACAGGAGGCTCCCAAGCACTGAGGATGTCACCTAGACAGGGGACGAAACGTCTGGGACACAAATTCCCAGCTCGACAAACAGAGCCACAACAATGAGCACCCGAGCTACAAATCTTCCCACAAACTTTGAACATGATAAATGCTTTTAATAATCAATCAGGAAAGAAAAAGTAAAGCTATTAAGATGATAACTTTGAAATGTAGAGGTGACTGAATAAAATTAAACCACATAACAATACCTGCACCTTCTCTCCTTATTTTACTGTTTTTGTGCCAGTATCTCAGCTTCCCTGACCTGTTTCCCCCATCCAAAGCATTCCTGTACTGCCTGTTTTACTCAGATTGCTATTCTCAGTATCTGCACAAAAGGCTCTTAATCCTTTTGATCAAGATTTATGTGGACAATTATTGTTGAATCTCATAAAGGCTTTCAAAGCCACACATTGCTTTATTCCCTGATCCAATTCTGCTTAGTCATTGATCAATTGATTTAGACCTTATTTAAAAGAAACAGTAGTTTGCAGCTCTGAGTTAAATCAGAAAATTAAAAGTTCAATTGGTTGTAGAGAGTCTCAGAGGTTCTGTTCTTTTGCACACAGTGACAATTTTGCAATTGCAGCCAATCAGGAACCTCTGTGGGTGAGAAACTGTCCACTTTAAGCACTACCCCCTGCACCCCTTCCCCCGCTTGTGATGCAACTACAAATGTAACTGTCTGCTCCTGATGGATTGGGTGGAAGCAAAGCTACAGAGATCACAAAAGCCAACCTCCCATCCATGGACTCCACTTACACTTCTTGTTGCCATGGAAAGGCTGCCAACATCACCGAAGACCCCTCCCACCCCACTCATACTCTCTTCTAACTGTCAGGCAGAAGGTAAAGAAGCTTAAACAACAACAGGTTCAAGAACAGCTTCTTCCCTGCTGTTATGAGACCGCTAAATGGACGTCTCTAATTTCTAGGCGGAATTGGGTACTGCAGATGCTGGAGATTAGAGTCAAGATTAGAGTGGTGCTGGAAAAGCACAGCAGGTCAGGCAGCATCCAAGGAGCAGAAAAATCAATGTTTCGGGATTTTCCTGCTCCTCGGATGCTGCCTAACTTGTTGTGCTTCTCTAATTTCTAACCTAATATTGATCTTCCGCCTAGGAACCCTCCAACCACAAGGGATGAATGCAGATTTCTCCAGCTTTCTCATTTTCCCTCCCCCCACCTTTTCTCAGTCCCAACCCTCAGACTCAGCACCGCCTTCTTGACCTGCAATCTTCTTCCCGACCTCTCCGGCCTATCACCCTCACCTTAACCTCCTTCCACCTATCGTATTCCCAAAGGCCCCTCCCCCAAGTCCCTCCTCCCTACCTTTTATCTTAGCCTGTTTGGCACACCCTCCTCATTCCTGAAGAAGGGCTTATGCCCGAAACGTTGATTCTCCTGTTCCTTTGATGCTGCCTGACCTCCTGCACTTTTCCAGCAACACATTTTTAAGCTCTGATCTCCAGCATCTGCAGACCTCACTTTCTCCTGGTTGATCTCGCTTTTGTAAAGCTCCTTTGCAGTCATAACCTTCGATGCCTCACTCTGTTTAAACACTCTATGTTCTGTATGTCCTTGTACATTATAATCTGCCTATACTTCTTGCAAAACAAAACTCTTCTCTGAAATGTGGTACATGTGACAACAATAAATCAAATCAAATCAAACCATTGACTGGTTGTTGCAAAATTCTCTATTTGTGCCCACCCCCATTCCCATTCCCAACTCTCAATCCTCAGTACCACTCCCCCAATCCCCACCCCAACCCTGCTCCCTACCCCCATCCAATCCCCTCCTATGGCTACTCATCCCTCGTATTGTTTACAGTATCACGTATTTAATGCACTGGAAATTCTTCCTGTGTAAATAATCATGAACTCTAACAAATTGGGAGGAGATTTATGACTTTCTGCTCTTAACTTCATGACAACGATGGCTCACCATTACCTCACCTTAGTGTTGCTGAAATTGCTACATCAGTATTGAAAAAATAAGTTAAACAAGTCATGAGAACTTGGGAGTGGCATTCACTATCACAAGAATCTTTCAATAGATAAAACTGTGGTTCTACTTGACCACTCTCCCTCCTCCGCCCAGAACGGGAACAACTGAAACTAGATTCTCACCCCAGCAGATGGTTAACAATTAAAAAAATTTAAAAATGCATTTTCTCACTTTTCTCTTCTCCATCATCTCTTTCTCTCTCTCCTGTCTTTCCCTGCAAGCTTTCTTTCCCTCTCTTCCTTTCTCTTCTTGTGTCTGATTTGAAACTAATTCGGAATAGTTTCTCCTTCATCATTGCGCTGGTACTTTTCCTGTTTTTAAATCATCTTCTAACAAGGTATGTCATTCACCAAGGTACCAGATGCTGTATAATTGCTAATAACCCACCTTTCCAACATTAGATGCTGAAAAAAAATTCACACTGGTGCGCAAGGGAAAAGAAACATCAACTAAAATGTGCATGCTGTGAGATGCTCCATCCAGCAAATTCTGGACCATTAATTTTGTCTATGTTTACCACACTATTATTTCCTGCTACACCATGTGCTAGCCAGTGTTCTTCTTGTTGTTCAACAATTAATGGTTTCCATCTAGGGTCAGTACATTTTACGTTACTGCAGTTTCACGCTTTCCAGCTCCATAAGTTTATTTGGCAGTTAAGTCCCAAATTAAAGTCAAGTGCAGTATTTTTCTACTCCATCCAAAGTCGAAGAAGGTCACATGAGAACATTTGGCAAAATCAGGAGCAGATAATTTATAGAGGGTTCTCTGCACTCACAAAATGACTCAGAAACCTGGAGAAGTAAGTATAAGGAGTATGGATGCTGCTCTAAGAGTAAGGCAAGTCATGGAAACCTATAAAAAAATAATCAGAATAAACTGTCTAGGTTTGACTGAATAATGTGCTCTTTTCCATTGAAATATATCTCCTCGGAGAAAAAAATGCACTGATTTTGAAAATGTCACTATCATTAATTGCTAAGCAACAACAAAAGCATTAGTTTGGCAAATATTCAGGAATCACATTCTTAACACATCTTTCAGAGCAGACTGCTCATAAAGATATTTCTACAATCACAGAACACACTGATGGACTGCGTGAATAGTGTTTGAGTATCATGATGACCCAGGTTTTGTGTTGGCAATAATTGCAACATTTTGTTTAGCCTTCATGGTCTTTGCTGCTGGGAATAGCTCCAGGGCCAGAATTTTAGCAGCTCCTGGGTGGAAGAAACAGAGGTGAGGGACCGTGTAAAATAACAAGGTCCTGCTACAAGGGACGTTTCCCAGTGGCAGGCAGGAGGTGACCCAGCACACAAATCAATTACCCCATGTCGGCGGATGGTCAATTTTCGTTATGAAGACCTTATTATGGATCATTAAGCAGAGCCATTGGCATTTTGCCAGCTGCAGGATAGTCGGCCACCATGCAGGGAGATCACCAGCTTTTAAGAGGTAGCCTTCCTGTGACAGTCCAGTAACAATGGAGCCATAAACCCCCATCGACCAAAATGTGGGTAACAGGCAAAAAAGGAGTCCTCTGTAATCCCCTCAGAGATGTTCTCCAACAATCACAAGGCCACGTGCTTACTGTCATCTTAAATTTATTATATCCATCTTCCTGTACAAGGTATCCTACCTGTCTCGTGTCCATCTCTTCTGTCCTTAATTGACAAAGAGCAGAGAGGTGGAAAAATAGGAGGGCACCTCATTAAAATCCCTGCTGTACGCAAATGTAGATTTAGAAGCCTGAAGTTAGACTTAATGTTAGGGACATAGAGTCTTTGGGATAATTCAGCCTTGGAGTTTGCACTATCCAGAATTGTTATCAGTGATTCTATCCTCCAGAGGATGCGCCAATGAGTTATTCTCAAACTACAATAAAAGGAAATCAATTGTATTGACAAAAATTTGCACTTCTAACTCTATTAAATCCACAGCAAAAGCACATGAAAAAGATATACTTTATTAAATGTGATCTTTCAGGGAATTCAATGAAGTATTAACTTCACAATTACTGCTAAATACTCCACATATTCCTACAAAATTTATTTTAAATGTACAGAATGTTACCTGACAAGATATATCCACATTTATGCAAGCACATTTGCTCAATCTGTTTATCTATCTTTTAGCTTCCACAATAATCTAATCAATAATTTTGAACTTGAAATTTTAAATTAAAATTGAAGTGCCTTTAACTTTTGAACTTGATGTGATTGAATACTTCAATGTGATTGGCTGCCTATCTGCTTGCTGACATCACTGCTGCTGCATGTCTAGAGATCACCAGTATTGAAAAGTCTAAAGAGGAAAATCACAAAATAGAGATCACTAGATCTTTGTGAGCAACTATCATTGAAGTCAGTAGGGAATGCCCTTGGTTTGCTAGTTTCCACAACAATCAAGTTGTGTGGGTTTATAAAATTGATGGCTTCATTGGTGAAGCTACAATGTCACAGAAATATCGGGAAAGAAACCATCACATACGAAAGCCAGTTCATTGTTGTCATTATTCTACATCTGGAATGTTTAAAAGGAAAAGGAAGCCTTGTACTTGGTGGAATTTTAATGATATTTAAAATGACATAACTTTTCACTTTACAGTCCATGAGACCTCAGCTGAAACTTGAAGGGATATGTGTGATGTTAATGTCTATCAGAACACCAACACATTGACATCTTCCCACCAAATCAATTTGAAGTCTGCTAATGTGTCAGAAGGTATACAAGTCCCAGGCTGGCCAGGAGAAACAATATGCAGCAGGTCCTTCTGAACATGTGACTACTAGGAAGAAAGGTCAAAGCGCATCCCAAGAAACACCTATCAAGACAGTCACCTCAGAATGAGGAAGTAAGACAGAGGCATAATGATAATGAAGCACCAACTCAGGCTGCAAGAACAAACTCAACATCCTGTGACCACTGTAATAGAATACAGCAGGACATATTGCTAACAGTGCAGTTGGTATTTCTGTTGAGGGTTTCTTGTTCCAATTCAGGATTGAGACTCATTGGATGGCATCAGTGGGAGTCTTATGAATTGCTCAGCAACAGAATGCTGAAGATGGAGATATATTACAGTAAGGAACATAGAAAATGCAAACAGGACCCTTAATGTGAGGGCCACATTTCCAATTAACACTCTTCCACATTCACCAATGGGTTTTTCCTTGCAGCTTCTCCAGTCTGTTCCAGGTCCTCTTATTGCTATCCTTACTGTGTCTGTAGGGTTGTCCTTCTGTTGGCCCTTTGAAGAAAGAGAGGTTTTACAATGTACAACAACAATCCTTGAAATTTTGTGGTGTGTGTTACAGACCAACACCAGATCTGTCAAGGCATCGAAAGCATTGTTCCAGTAATCCAGTACTATGTTTACTGATTTCTGAGATTGATGTTTTTCTTCCTGCCCTGTGCTCTGGACTGGAATTGTTCAGTTGTGTTTTAAGTCATAGTTACAGGGGGTGGCCTTGACTGTTCTACAGCCCCTTGAGATCAACCTTTGGACAGTTGGGAAAGGGTGGAAAGCGGACTGCCAAAGATTAATGTATTTGTCTGAGAATTCAATTATAAGGTACTGGTGATAATCACAGATAAGCTATACAATAGGGCAGTGGTCTCTTTTGTTCACAAAAAAGGTCGGGCCATTGCATAATAGATTTGATGGGGTTATATTGGTATTATGTACACATCTGAAAATATTGTTAATCTCTTAAAAAAATTGCTCATTTCTCTCATGCAGTGGTTGCACTTGCAAAAGGAGAAGACCAAGTTTCACTTATGGTTTCTGGATGTCCCAAGCTGCATTATAATCAAGGATTACTGAGGTGTCGTTACAAATGTTGAGTGGGAAACACAGTGACCGATTCACAAACAGCAGGGTCCTACAACTGCAATGACATGATTATCAGCTACTCTGTAGGTGTTTGTTGGGAGATTAATATTGCCCAGGTCATGGACCTATTTTTGCTACCTGCAGTATACCGCAGCAAGCTCATTTACATCCACCTGATTAGTTTAATATCTCATCTGAAAGAAATCATAGAGCCTGCAATGACTGAGAATAGTTCTATTCATCTGTCCATTCTGGGCTGATTGATATCATGCATTGAGTCATAGGAGTTGGGAAGTCATGTTGCAACTATACAGGATATTAGTTAGGCAACTTTTGGAATACTTCATTTAATTTTGGTCTCCCTGCTTTAGGAAAGATGTCATTAAACTTGAAAGGGTTCAGAAAAGATTTACAAGAATGTTGTCAGGATTGGAGGGTTTGAGCCACAGGCAGAGGCTGAACAGCTTGGGGCTATTTTCCCTAGAAAAAACGCAGACTGCAGATGCTGGAGAGTCAGAGTCAAAAAGTGTGGCACTAGAAAAGTACAGCAGGTCAGGCAGCATCCGAGGAGCAGGAGAGTTGACATTTCGAGCATAAGCCCTTCATCAGGAATGTAATGGAATTTTTGCTGGAGTATTGGAGACTGAGGGGTGACCTTAAAGAGGTTTATAAAATCATGGGGGGGGGGGGTGGATAGAGGGTAAATAGACAAGGTCTTTCTCGAGGGTGGATAGAATGAATAGCCAAGGTCTTTTTCCCAGAGTAGGGGAGTTGAAAACTAGAGGGTAAAGTTTTGAGGTGAGAGGGGAAAGATATGAAAGGGACCTAAAGGGCAACTTTTTCATGCAGAGGATTGTGTATGTATGGAATGAAGTGGTGGAGGTTGGTATAATCACAATATTTAAAAAGCATCTGGATTGGTATGTGAATAGGAAGAATTTAGAGGGATAAGGAGCAAATGCTGGCCAATGGGACGAGATTAATTTCGGATATCTGGTGAGCTGGACTGAAGGGTCTGTTTCCATGCTGTACATCTCTGTGATTCTATGGTATCCATGATGTTCCCAGTGCAAGGTTAAAACAACACCAACACGTACAAGTTAAGTGGTGGTCACAGCCACTGGCAATTCCAGGCATTGATGGGAGTGGGTGAGAAGGCTGATTACTGCATTGTGGCTTTCTCGGTAAATCAAAGCCTCCACAACTTGGGTGGGTGAGGGCACATGCAACTCTGCTGAAGCCAATGTTAATATGGGTTTGCAGCTGGATGGGTGCAGAGCCCCGCTGGTGTAGCCTAAGCTCCCACTATGGCTCCACCTCCTCTACATCCAAAGGGATACAGGAGAATTCCCGATGAAAAATCCATTGCAACAATATAGAGAAGACGAAAATAGATGCTGAACCATGACATTTTGTAGAAACTAGAGTAAGTTGTACAGCCCCTTAGGACTGCTGCATCACTCAGTTCAATCATGGCTGGCCTTTATCAGCTGGCAAACAAAATAATGCTCTTGAAAGAACTGATTGACAACGAGAGAAAAACCACAAAGAAATCAAGACAAAAAAGATGATGCCACATCTCGAGCGACGCATGTTAACTGCACTGGTAGTTGCTGGTTTACAGCAGAACCTCAGTCAAGCTGCGTTCTGAAGACTTGCAGCATATCCTGCTCAAATATCCACATCTTAAATAAAATCTGAGGAAAACATCACTTAATACCCAGAATAAGAAATCCACAGAGTTGCTATCATTCTGAATTCCTTTTACATTCAGTTCCAGATGCTGAGGGTTTATAAAATTAATCTGTTTGCATGTGGAATGGGGGCGTGGGATTTTGCAGATTTCTGAGATTCTGTCAGTTTATCAAAAATTGCCGACAGACAATGCACGTGACATTCTCCTTTGAAAGGTCAGAACACAGTGTCATTTCTTTTGACAGATCTGTTGCAAGGAAATTTATGTCTCTTGAAGCTCGATTTCAGCACTTGATATTTTGCTTTTCTGCCACAAATCTAATTTGTGGCAGTCTGTCTCAGCTGTGAGTCTATTTAAATGATGTAACTATTACCACTGGAGGGAAAATATTGTGGAACATATATTGGCCCTGGAACAGCAATTCACAGAATCACAGAACTGTTACTGGCCCAATGCAATGGATTCTGCTTGAACAATTCCCTTGCCCCATCCACACACAAGCCCTCTCTTGCCCACCAAAATAAAAAGTAAGAGAAAGGTGTTTGCTTGCCACCTGCTAAAGAAAAGAATAAACAGGTTTCAGATGCCGAAGGACCTGCTCTTTGCTCCATTACTTCAACAGGAGTTCACCAGCTTCTTATTGAGATGTAGTGACTTTCTCCATGTCATTAGTAAACGACTGCAGGTTTAAACCTCCTTGGAGTCAGTCCAAAACATTGGAACATCTGCTGCAGACTGAACCTTCAACCCATCTCAAACTCAACCTGAAATTTTGCAAGTAATTAAAAGTCCCCAAGTCCCCTGACCAGAACACTGAACAAATGAGCAATCCATCCTGAAAATCACAGGAATAGCAAGCATTGGAAAGCATCATTCCACCCCTTCCAATCCACCCCATCTTCTCCAACAAACCCTCAAAGAATGTCAAACTGGAGAAAAGAATTGCTTTGCAGTAATTTGTATCAAACTCACAGAGTCCGTCAAGTGCACAGTGGATGTGAACCCAGCTGAAACTCCCATCCAACTCACTGAACATTGGCACAGATGGAATAGCCTATCACCCAATAACAACTATTCCTGAAGAAGGGCTTATGCCCGAAACGTCAATTCTCCTGTTCCCTGGATGCTGCCTGACCTGCTGCGCTGTTCCAGCAACACATTTTCAGCATTGTAGCATTATCACGAGACGAGCTATCGTAGATCCCAGGCTAATGTTTCTGGGACACAGGTTCAAATCCCAACATGGCAGATGGTCAGGTTTGAATTCAATGAAATTTTGGAATAAAACACTGGTCTAATGGTGACCATGTAACCAATATCAATAGTAATAAAATCCCATCTGGTTTAATATTGTCCTTTGGGGGAGAAAATCTGCTGTCCTTAACTGGTCTGACCACCACGTGACTCCAGACTCAGACTAATGTGGTTGACTCAACTGCCTTCTGGGCAATTCAGGTTGGGCATAAATGTTGACCAGCCAAAGACACTTACATCCCATGAACAATTGTTTTCTTTTTAAATGAGATAGAGAGGAGAGAAACAGCTACTGGAGGGAATTGCAAAGCATGGTTATTAGGCAACGGAAGACATGGTCAACAGTGAAGCAATGAAAATCGAGAGTGCTCATGGGGCCAGAGCTAGAGGTTTACAGACAGCTCAGAGGATTATAGTTCTGGAAGAGGTCAAAGAGATGGGCAGAAATGTTGGATTTGAAAAAATGATGACAATTTTAGAATTTGAACACAGCTTGACCATGAGACAATGTAGGTCACCAAATACAAGGGGTAGGGAGCAGTGAGTGTGGGTTGAGGCATGGGGGAGCAGAGTTTTAAATGACCTTGTGTTGAGGCTGTGAGCATAGAATGTAAAAGAGCAGCCAGCTTAGCAAACATGGATCTGACAGGAATAGCCTGGACCAGGTACGCACCAATGATAGGGTATTACCCACTGTTGGGAATCTAATTGAATTTGTTCGCAAGCATTTGCCTTTCGGCTCTCTATGTAATGTTGATACTTCACCAGAATCACAGCAAAGCCCAAGTGTGCAATAGGATTACCAATGCCTCAGTTATGTGTTTGAGGTTAAGGGGAATGTTGCTTGAACAAGAAAACCCAATTTTGCCAAACGATGATTGATAATTACTTCTGCAGTTTACATGGTCCTACAGATTTTCTGCCCAATGTTAAGAAGTTTGTGCAGTTGACATTTATTCAATGGATGCTTGACTGAAATAGTTTGATTAAATGGGTCCCAATGAGGGCAAATAATTGAGTTCAATGCTCATTACTTGTGTTCCAACAAAATCCAAGAGGTCACCTAGCAGCAAACTTAATCCATTCAAGAACAAATGCATTTGTATAAACATCATTAGTTTGTGTACCCTGCCACTTAGACGTATAAAAGATCACACATCTACAGATTTCTGTTTCAAATTGCCTCCACATCATAGCCAACTACTATTGCTGCAATATAGAAGCAACCTTTGGAAAATATAATTGTCTATTAGATAGATTCAGTCTAGTACATCTTGTAGTCTCTCAGCAGCCTCTAGATCATATCCTCTGACACTGTTGCAACCATTCTTGTGTGTCTCTATTTCATCAGCACTAATGTGGTCTGTCCTTCCCTAAATTTCTACTTTTCCTCCTAAATTTCCTAAATATCAAACACACAATCCTGCACTGTCATCCTCCATGTAGCAAACCCCACGTGTAACAAAACAACTTTCATCACACTGTTCACTTGATGTTTGACAGCAACTCCTAGGGTTCTTGACAATCAGTCCTCCCACCTTCTTACAATGTATAGATCTTTAAAAGTTAAGTTTGGTGTTGCCTTCTTACTATTTCTTTGACATGCTTCATATTTTCACCCAAGTTTCTATCCTGCTTTGATCCTTCATGACAAGTAATAAGTTTTAAAATCCACCTTTTTAAAACAAAAAATATTTAAGAGATGTGTTCACAGGTCACATTTATTGTCTGTACCCGGATGTCAATGTGCCTTCATTCCTGAACTGGTTTGGCTTTTGTCTTGATAAAGTCAGGATTTTGATGAAGAGATATGAAGGAAGATTAGCTAATGTCCAAGTCAGGGTGCTCTGCTACCCGGAAGGGACTGGCAATTTCACTATCTTGGTCCATCTCCAAGTTTGTGGAGAAAGGAAGTAAATTAGAAATAAGCTTGGCAAATTGATAGAGCACACCCTGTAGCCTCTACATTCTGCAGACAAGTAAACCCATATGGAGAGTTGGGATATTGAGTTCCCCAAGCCAGTAATCATACAATCGTTTACCCTATTTTTGGATAAGAAATAAAATGACAATCAGGAATAACATTGATCTATTACGGTGTGGGGGTGGGGAGGAATAAAGGTTAAATTCCACCAAAGATTGCTCCAACAGAATTTCCCATATATGCTAAATCTGGGCCATCAGGCCTTTTATTTTCAAACCAAATTGCTGTTCAATAACTCCTGAAAAATTGACAAAATGTTGGAAACGTTATTTTAAAAGCAGAATGGTTGGGAAGTGAGAGCCAGAATTAAATGCACAAATTAAAAATTAATGCAACAGAGATGCAATTAGATCACACCAGACTCTAGTCAGAATGCTTCCTTTAGATACAAAATATTTGACTGCTCTATCAGACATCATTCCCTCAAAAGCAATTATTTTCTCACAGCATATGAAACAGAATATCTAGTAATTACATTGTGCTCACGCGATGAAGCTACTATGTAGTCCACAATCTATAATATTATGTTAGCCATTAGCTTTTTAAAAACACATTTGAATTTGTGTAGCCACTTAAGGCTATGAGCGCCCATCTATCATGCACCCTCTATTCCACAATGCAACAATCTATATCACTCTAACACATCATCACCATTATAGCATGAATATATGCTACCATTCTTTCATCATTACTGAAATTCCTAACCTGACACCATTGATGTAATGGACCATCGATGTAACGTCCTCAAATTTTAATACACTGGAATCCATGATAAAATCTCATAAAAGATTATATTCATTATGGCTCCTGTAATTAAGAACACCCTGTAAAAACACACAAACACTTAGAATGTATTTTTAGTACACTCTCCAATTGCAAAATTATTGTGAGGAACATACTTTTTTTTCCATATAGTTCTACAGCACAAGCTAAATAAGGTTTACTCCATTTAGATCAGGCAGCTTAAAATAGATAGCTTCACTATCAGGATCTCTTAAAACCCTGGAAGGAATAACCAAGCTTGACAGTGCAAGAGAGCTGATTAACATCAGTTAAAAACACAGGATGCTAAGAGGCAGCTAGATAATGGAAAGGAATTGGACTTTCAAATACACCTCAGTACCCTGGCTGATTTTTCTCCAGGGGTATAGATGAGAAAATATCATGACTCAACAGTGCTTTAATGAACAGTGTTTCCAACCGGGATGTTCCTTGGTCCTGTGGCTCAGTAATGTTAGTATTCACAGTTCTGCCAGAAGGGTCCACTCACATGCCTTATTTTCCCATCCCAAGTCATTTATAATTGGGGAGGGGGAGCTGGTTAAAAAAAAAATACAACAGGGAGCGATGAACGCCTCCCTCATCCACTCAGCTAAGAAATGAAGCTTGATTTGGCATTCAGGCCACACGCCCCTCCATCTGCTTGTTGGCACATATTTATGCACACCAAGAATATGAATACATAAAACATTTGGACAGCGCTTAGGAAATTTAGTCAGATAAAATGGGATGCATAGGACTAATTGGTGACACGCGTACACACATAGTGTCCAAACTTTGCACAACACCCAATATTAACCCACCCTTTACTTGTCGTGGCATTGTCACATCAATTACAGATTTTTAAATTGCATTTCAAAACCATTTGGCTAAAGTTGAGAGGTATGCACAGTCTAACCATCTACTGTCAACAGAAAGCCATTTAGAATCAGGATCATAGAGTCAGAAATGTCTTAAAATGACAATTAGATTTGATAAATCATAAATATAATCATTAGGTAGGGCTATGTTTGTTCTAATCCTTAGCTTTATATACATTACAGTGGATCAATATCAATGCGACCAGTTCTATCTATATGCTAATCCCAGCAAAGGGTATTAGAAAGAACAAGCCCCACAACCCGTTTGAATGTTTAATAGTAGCAATGGGATGTTGTTTGCCAGATGCAGTTGTAAGTTGTTTTAAATTGGTTACGAACTAAAAACATTTTGACACAACAGACGCCATCACCTCAAACACTGGAATCTACCACTTGGAAAGCCTGTACTGGACACGAGTTACATTTATAAATATAGATCCAATAGCTGCAGACAGTTACTGTGAGCTATGGGCCCATTCCCTCATACACACCATGGATTTTCTTGTTAAGTTGTGATAGATTGCCCTCCATAAACAGCACCATTTCTAAGCTTTTACCTGGAACTGGAGTGGTACAACCTTTGTAAAGAGGTTTAAAATTAAGAGGAATTGGTAGGCTCACAGCTTCACCAGACAACTTTGGTGTGAAATATCAGCAAGTTTGACTTCTATATTCTGGAATAACATTTTTTTTTAAAATGCAGCAGGTAAATATTCTAAAACCGAACTTGTGCCAGTGAATCCTGGAGAAACATTTGATCTTAATAATGCAGGAGACCACTTGAAAACATTAGCAGGTCTTTCAGATGCTGATTGATCTCTTGTGCATTTTCAATGTTTTATTTATTTATTTTTCATGTTTGCAGAATAGTTTTGAATACATTCCATAAATTAGAAATTAAAAATTGCAAGGGCCTGTGAAATAAGCTTGGTAATAATATCATTTAAAAAAAAAATATATGCAATAATGAGATGAAGAGTTTTGCATTTTTACTAGTTCCAGACTGTTTAAAAATGACAGTTTGTTTTGAAATGTTTTTCTGGGACCATGTGTGTGTACATTCCCTGAAGATTAGATTAACTGTGTTAGCCTGCTCAAGACACAGCCTTCAGCAGAGTCTGAAGTCAATGCATCCGTGGGTTTATTGACCAGTTTAGAATCCCACTACCTTCAATGGTTGAGTCGTTTTAATTTACAAATGTTAACAGAAGCAGAGTACAGCCGATGCAATACTGGGCTGTTAATTTAATTTAGCTTCCTATAGATCGCCATTAAGTAACTTATTTTCCTTGAAAAGCACATCAATTGTTCACAGTACAACTGGGTGTGATAATACAATGCCCAAGGCAAGGAGATGATTTTATACCTATTCCTGGACAGTTGTATACTATGCAGATAAAGGTAGAACAACAAAGATATTCAATTGTAGACTTCAATAAATTAATTAGAACGATAGAATCTCGGTACTATTCCTTCATAAGACACTATTAAGATGTTCTTCTTTTCCACCTCCGTATTACAGTTCCTTCAGTTCACACTTTGTCATCGCCTTCCTGCTCTGACTCAGTCTCCCACAAAGTCTATCACTGTCACACCATGTCACAGCCTGGCATCCTTTCTTAATCTTTGCATATGTATCCTTGCCTTTCCAGGTCTGGCATTCCCACATTCTCTCTGCCTGTTTTTCACCTGCTCCATCTCTGTACCCCAATCCTGTTACAATCTGTACCCCAACCCATTGTTAATGTCTCTCCATGAAGTCCAATCTCTGTCCAGCTTTCTTCACAGAGAAAGTGAAAATGAATGAGGGAGCAACTGACAGAGAAAGAGAGGGTGAGTGAGACACTAATTATGAGTAGAGCTATTGTTACCCTGATGGGATTTCAATTCCAGTTCCAAGAATCCACTGCCTAATAAGTGAGTATTGGCTAGTTCCTGACACTGTTCCCTGGTGCCTGAGTCCTAGTCCCAGTACTGATCCTGATCCCTGATCCCAGCTAGCCCAAGTCCTCAGAAGATCCCTGATCCCAGTTCTTGATCCTGGTTTCAAAATCTTCAGCTGACACCTCAATTCACAGTTTCTGAGTCCTCGAACAAATCCCTGATCCCAGTACCTGACCGAACTTCCTGATCCCAAGCCTCGGTTCCTGATCCTAGTCCTTGCATCCTCAACAGCATCCCTGAACCCAGTGCCAAACATTGGTTCCTAATCCCTGAGTCCTCAAACAGATCCTATATCCCAGTGTCTGACATTGATCCTGATCCCTGAGTCCCCAGACAGATCATTGATCCCAGTCGCTGAACCAGATTCAGTGATCCCAAATCCTGAGTTTGGTCCCTTGCACAGATCTCCAATCTGCGGGATCTCCCTAAAGGAGCCAGCCCTCTCTGCTTCTGGTCATTCTCTGTGCCATAGAACATTGAAAATAGAACATAAAACATTACAGTGCTGTACAGGCCCTTCGGCCCTCGATGTTGCACTGACCTGTGAAACTAATCTGATGCCCATCTAGCCTACACCGTTCCATTATTATCCATATGTGTGTCCAATGCCCAATTAAATGCCCTTAACGTTGGCAAGTCTACTACTGTTGGAGGCAGGTCGTTCCATACCCCTACTACTCTCTGAGTAAAGAAACTACCCCATATATCTGTCCTAAATCTATCACCCCTCAATTTAAAGCTCATGTTAGCCTTCACCATTGGAGGAAAAAGGCTCTCACTGTCCACCATATCTAACTCTCTGATTATCTGAAATGTCTCGATTAAGTCACCTCTGAACCTTCTTCTCTCTAATGAAAACAGTCTCAGTTCCCTCAGCCTTTCCTCGTAAGACCTTCCTTCCGTACCAGGCAACATCCTAATAAATCTCCTCTGAACCCTTTTGAAAGCTTCCACGTCCTTCCTATAATGTGGTGACCAGAACTGCATGCAATACTCCAGGTGTTGCCTTACCAGTGTCTTGTACAGTTAAAGCATGACTTCATGGCTCGAAAACTCAATCCCCCTACCAATAAACGCCGACACACCATATACCTTCTTAACCACCCTATCAACCTAGGTGGCAACTTTCAGAGATATATGCACCTGGACACCGAGATCTCTCTATTCATCTACATTGCAAAAAAGTTTGCCATTAGCACAGTACTCTGTATTCCTGTTGCTTCTTCAGAAGTGAATTACCTCACACTTTTCCGCATTCAACTCCATTTGCCATTTCTCAGACCAGCTCTGCATCTTATCTATGTCTCTCTGTAACCCACAATATCCTTTGGCACTACCCACAACTCTGCCTGCTTTAGTGTCATCTGCAAGTTTACTAACCCATCCTTCTACACCCGCATCATTTATAAAAATGACAAACAACAGTGGCCCCAAAACAGATCCTTGCTGCACACCACTGGTAACTGAGGTCCCATCAAACACCACACTTTGTCTTCTTTCAGCTAGTCAATTTCTGATCCAAACCACTAAATCACCTTCAATCCCAAACTCTGTATTTTGTGCAATAACCTCCCATGTGGAACCTTGTCCAACACCTTACTGAAGTTTGTCTACTCCAAATCAACCATTTTACCTTCATCCACCAGTTTTCTCACCTTCTCAAAGAGCTCAATAAGGTTAGTGAGGCACAACCTACCCTTTTCAAAACAATGTTAATTCCTAATGAAATTATTCATTTCCAGATGATTACAAATCATATCTTTTATAACCCTTTCCAGCACCTTACCCATAACTAAAGTAAGGCTCACTGGCCTATAATTATCAGGGTTGTCCCTACTCCCCTTCTTAAACAAGGGAACCACATTTGCTACCCTCTAGTCTTCTGGTGCTACTCCTGTTGACAATGATGACATAAAGACCAAAGCCCAAGGCTCTGCACTCTCCTTCTTGGGTTCCCAGAGAATCCGAGGATATATCCCATCCGGCCCAGGGGGCTTATCTATTTTCAGATCTTCCAAAATTGCTAAAACCTTCCATTTGTCAACTGCAATCCCATCCAATCTAGTAACCCGTATCTCCGTATTCTCACTAACATTGTCCTTTTCCAATGTGATTACTGACCATCTTGCTGATATTTTGGCTGACCATCCTCTTTCCCTATTTTTCTAAACTGGGTTTCACTTAGAGCAAACTCTAACATGCGCCAACCGAGACAGAGGCTGGTGCTTCTTGGAAAGTGTCATAATTACAATGAATTTAGGAAATGAAAAGCCACACACAGATCCACACAACTTCTGAACTTGAATTTTTTTTGAGTTTAGATGATGGACCAGCATTTCAATACAACATCCCGGCTACAAATCAATAGGAGGGCGGAGAGTTACAAGATTATTGACAGGATGCTGTGGGTCTCTCTGACTCCTGGAGCAGGCTATAACCGAAACTCCCTCAGAATCCAGCAGCAACAATGGACTCATTTCAAACAATACTCCGTGCACAGCCAATGAACTTGTGAACTTCCTCCAGCCCCTGATATCCCGGCACTGGAACCACATTCAAATCCAACAGTATTTGCCGAGCTTCTGATGGACAATATCCACCGAGAATCGGGTCTTTCACCGACTCTACGCTGGAATTGGACGTGAAAAGCGCCGAGCCTTACTCCTGCGGTTCAGGCGCTGTTGCATCGAGTGCAGCCCTGGTTTAAAATGTGATCCTGCAGCCTCCCCTATGTGTTGATAACCAGACCTGCGAGAGAATTGTACATCTCGGAGATTCAGGATTTCATCCGAGCTCCCATGCATTACCAAGACAGGGGATAAAGGGAAGGCGGGGTATACTGTATTTTACATTAGACTTGAGCAACTGATGTATGGCAAGGCATGGATATGAGGAATGTGCACCCCGAAATGTTTCATTTAATCAAATGTTGTGGATACTGAAAATGAGGTTACACAAAATCCCCGCAGAAATGGCTTAGGTGGAAATAGGCGCTTGTTTATTTCTGGTAGCACCTTCAGAAGCTGTGTCTAGTCTGTACTGGACTGACATCAAGTGACTAGGGAGAGAGGGAGGGGGCTGAGAGAGGGAGAGGGTGGGAGGGGTGGGAGGGGTGGAAGGGGAAGGGAGGGAGGTGAGTGAGGGGGAAGAGAGGATAGGTGACGTAGGAGAGGGTGGGAGGGGTGGGAGGGGTGGAAGGGGAAGGGAGGGAGGTGAGTGAGGGGGAAGAGAGGATAGGTGACGTAGGAGAGGGTGGGAGGGGTGGGAGGGGTGGAAGGGGAAGGGAGGGAGGTGAGTGAGGGGGAAGAGAGGATAGGTGACGTAGGAGAGGGTGGGAGGGGTGGGAGGGGTGGAAGGGGAAGGGAGGGAGGTGAGTGAGGGGGAAGAGAGGATAGGTGACGTAGGAGAGGGTGGGAGGGGTGGGAGGGGTGGAAGGGGAAGGGAGGGAGGTGAGTGAGGGGGAAGAGAGGATAGGTGACGTAGGAGAGGGTGGGAGGGGTGGGAGGGGTGGAAGGGGAAGGGAGGGAGGTGAGTGAGGGGGAAGAGAGGATAGGTGACGTAGGAGAGGGTGGGAGGGGTGGGAGGGGTGGAAGGGGAAGGGAGGGAGGTGAGTGAGGGGGAAGAGAGGATAGGTGACGTAGGAGAGGGTGGGAGGGGTGGGAGGGGTGGAAGGGGAAGGGAGGGAGGTGAGTGAGGGGGAAGAGAGGATAGGTGAAGTAGGGGAGGGTGGGAGGGGTGGAAGGGGTCTGCATGAAAAGCAGATTTCTTCCAAGGGGACACTGTCACTGAAGTCAGTGAACCTCAAACAAACTTGGTTGGGAGGGAGGGTGCAGATGGAGTGTCCCTCTCCCATCTTTACCCCCTGCACCACTGGGTTCGACCCCCATGTGGGGTAGGGACTGCTTTCGGAAAAGAAAACAATGCCTCAACATCCCGGTTCAAACTCAGCCCGGGTAGATACTCTGGGGGAGGGATGGGATGATGATGGTCTGTTCAACAAGAGATACTCATCTCTCACTGGGGACACGGGATGTGGGGGTGAAGGGGAAATGAGAGAGAGAGAGAGAGATGGGGATACAGAGAGATGCAGAGATGCGACCAGAAAAGAAAGTGTCCGTGAGCCACTCAGAGAGACAGGGACAGAGGAAGTGAGGCGGGGAAACAGGACAGCAAGGGAAACCACTCGAGACCAAAACAGGGAGAGAGAGGGAGAGGGAGGGAGACACTAAAACGGAGGCAGGAGGACATAGATATTAAGATACGGAGGACGAGAGAGTGAAAAAAAAATGAAAGAGAGGGGGAAATATTGAAAGACCCAAATGTTCAGTTGAATTGAGTCAGATCAGATAGAGCTGAGGTAAATCCATGAAGCAGCTAATGGATTTGAGACGGGTTTGAAGTCCCATTTGGAGGAGTCCAGTCCGGACAGACCTCCATGCTCTGCTCGAGGCGGGACAGCCTCTTAATAAGAGATTTGGAAAGCGAAGCCCCATTTCCCCCAAAAGAGCTCAGCCAGGCCAGGCACTACATCTCGGTGAGCAAGTGCAGGGTCTGGGACTGACACCAGTGGTCCCCCGGTTGGAGTTAAAGGCTCCGGGTAACACAGGCTCCCAGCTCCGGACTGGCAATGGGAGCAGAAGGGTCCTGGTAAAATGGGGTGGGGGGTCACAATATCTAGTGTCAACAGATTCGCTCCTTTAAACTCCATTGGAGACCCCTCCACAAAAGAACTTTAACGCCACAATGTGTAGGAAATGACCCTCTGTCCTTGGTTCGTTACAAACATTTTACCTCTTGATGATTCCCTCCCAAATTTATTTTTAAAAACTCGTTTTTTTTGTCAAAAATATGTATAAATTCAGTGGCAAATCTCTGTAGAAGAAGGCAGAGCGTGTGAGGGTGGGGGTGGGGGGGGGGGGGGATCTTTAACTGCACTGCGGTCTTAGTAGAGAGAGAAAATAAAGTCCCACATTGCTAACTTGAAAGTCCCAGCACACCCGCGCTCTCTTAAGCACAGATTATTGGCATTTTGAAGATGTCAGTGTGTAATTCAGTGACTGCTGATTCCTCTCTGCGTACATATATAGCCAGTCGTTACAGTGCAATGTGCAAAGGAGGGGGAACAGGTCTCTCTGTACAATAAATCGCCAAGTCTCTATACAGTGACTCAGAGCTCAGCGACTGCAAGGAACGTGAGTCGAAATTAAAACACCGAAACACAGCAAATACTCACATTTCCGTAACGTTTTCCATCTCCTGCAAATCCAGGACGGGGAAAATTGTGACATTATCGGGCTGGTTGCAGTAAATCTGGCTGATCTTGCAGATACAGTTTCCCGGGCAGGCCCGTACCCAGAAACAGTTTTGCAAACTGCAAGTAACCCACAGAATCCTCCACAGAAATCCCCGCGTAGAAAAGACAGGCCAACACGACATGTTCAGTGTGTCAAAACTGTTGCAAGCTTGTCCGGAGCCCTTTATAAAGCCCCCTCTCTTTCTCAGACGTTACTAACACGCTCCCATAGACAGGAGAGAGAGAGAGATAGAGAGCAGGCAGAACGCGTCTCCCTTTCAAAACATCTCCACATCCGCCGGCTCCCTGTATTTGCCACCTTTTTTTTCAGTTACTTCGATAATTTCAGCCCTGGATCAGGAGCGAGAGAGACAGGATTTCAAAAATCCAACCACAGTAAATCACAAAGAGGAAGGATGCAAGTAGGAGCGGAGCGAGAAATTGACCGGCCTGAAATTCCAAGCGAAACTGACACCTGGGAGCACAGGAGTGGGAGTACAGATCCAAAGCCAGAGGGAGGGAGAGAGGGAAGATCGAGGGGTTTGTCCAGTCACAGGCACAGGGACTGAGTTAGACTGAGATACAGCGACGCAGGGATGCTGCGTGCTGGGGCTGAGAGAGAGAGAGATGAAAAAAAAGGCAGGAGACGTGATTAGAGAGACATGATGTAGAGATGGAGGCGAGCGTGCCCCGTTCGGTTTATAGATTTCCAATCCTGTGCATCACCAATATGAGTGAGAATAAAGCCTACCCCCTCACCTCCCTCCCTCCTCCTCCACCTCCCCCCTCTCCGGGGGATTCAGTAAATGACTGTGCAACAGGAATGCACCGTGATTTTGTTCTGTTCAAATCCAATTTTCCGAGATTTAACTGTTGAAAGTTATAAATCACAGTCAGTGGATTTTAACTAAAAAAATGCCAACGTTACATCTGCAGAGAGAGAGAGAGAGAGAAAACAGCCCAGAGCGGGGAAGGGGAGCTGGAGCGCGGAGCGAAGGGATGGGAGATTAGGGCAGGTCCAGGGCAGGAACAAGGGGTTCACTTCGGCAGCACTTGCCTGACGAAAGGGGAAAGGCAAAGCAAAACATTCAGCAGCAGATGCCCAGCGCAAAAACGAAACGCACACACAGGAAATGTGCCAGAGAGAAGGGGACGAGCAGAGTGCGAGAGGGAGGAGAGTGTGTGAGAAAGGGGATGTGGGGTGGAGAGAGGATGGAGGCAGAGGAGAGCTAGAGGGATACAGGAGTGTGAGAGGGACAGAGAGAGGGTGCAGAACTTGAGGGGAAGAGAGGCGGGTAAGGGAGGAGAGCTGAGTTCGAGAAGGGAGAGTCTGAGGGAGAAAAGCGCTTTAGGGAGAAGAGGAGAGGGTGTGAAGAAGGGGGGAGCGTGAGAGAAATGTGTGAGG